>NC_135717.1:82495640-82814890 GCF_964656455.1 Halichoerus grypus | reverse complement strand
CTCCCATCTTTAGTCTCCCTGGCACTCACCCCAGCTTTCTCCATGGTGGTGAAGACCCCAGTGGACTCCACAACATACTCAGCACCAGCATCACCCCATTTGATGTTGGCGGGATCTCGCCTACAAGGGTAGACAAGACGCCAAGTTCAGGGACATGAGGTACTACATACCCAAGGTGGTCCTCCCATCCTAGTACCTCCCTCAAAGCAAAGTTCTTCCTGTTCCGTCTTCCACACTTACTCCTGGAAGATGGAGATGGACTTTCCATTGATGACAAGCTTCCCGTTCTCAGCCTTGACTGTGCCGTGGAATTTGCCATGGGTGGAATCATACTGGAACATGTAGACCTGGGGGGGGGGGTCGGAGGGGGCAGTGAGGGGCTGCACTTCAGCCAGGCTCTGCAGAGCTCGGACACCTGCAGGGACAGCACTCACCATGTAGTTGAGGTCAATGAAGGGGTCATTGATGGCAACAATATCCACTTTGCCAGAGTTAAAAGCAGCCCTGGTGACCAGGCGCCCAATACGGCCAAATCTGAGAAAGACAAGGGGCAAGAAGGAATGAGTGGGGGGGGAATCCTCCTGGGCATGGAAGCAGCCCAACTCCTCCTCTTTCAGGGGTTAGAGGATGGCACTTCCTGGCCACCAGGAAAGTCCCAGAAGGTCTAATTTTATCCTGCGCAACCCCGCCAGGACAGCCTGGCTTTACAGCCTGCCCAAGAGGTGACTGGGTTCAAACACTTGCCCAACTCCCCAGCATCTCCAAGTCCTACCAGGAGAAACAGCAGTGCAGGGCATGGTCTGGCCCAGCTTCAGGATACACCCTCTGGGCAGCAGAGACTTGCACACTTAGCAACACCAAGCTCAAAGAGCAAGAGTAAAGGTCAGAAATTAACTGGATGGGGAAAGCCCATCCCTTCCTCCAAAATGGAAAGGGGAAAAAGGAGCACTCCCCACCCCCTAATCTCAGGGCTCTAGTGTGCTAAGCTACCTGTCCTCGCAAGCCCTCTTCTAAACAGGAGCAAAAGCAACAGATGTGTGCGTGTGCGCGCGTGTGAGAGGTAAAAGAGAGCAGAAGCCCAGGCCCCCAGCTGCAGAAAGGTCAGGCAGCTATATTTAACCCCAGATTAGAGTGAAGTGGGGATCTGATTTCTGGAAGATGGTCTGGCGAGAAGGGCAGGATTCCCAAGGCTCACAGACACCTAATCCTCCCAGTGACCTTTATAGCCTTGGCCGTTAGGATTGGGTCAGCTCTAGGCATCGAAGGAAGAAGAGCGCTTCTTCGAGGAGGGCCAGTGTGATGGAAGGGGCTGGCGCCACAGGAGCCATTTTGTGGTGGAAAATTTCTAACTACCCATGACTCAGCTCCCCCAGCATGGCACTAAGCTGCAGCTACCACACCTCTCCGCAGGGAAAAAAAAAAGAGAAAAAGGACAGGACTCCCCTAAAGCCAGGTTTCTGATTCACCAGAGGCTCATGGAGGAAGGGCAGCCCTGAGGGAAATGGGTGGCAGCCTAGCGGATGGTGTGTGCTCAGAGTTCTGAAGTCCAGCTCTTTCGACAGCAAGGCTGCCGGAAGCCTTGCCTCACCTGGCTCATGGGACAGAGGCGACTCCACCCCACCGAGGCAGGCCGAGGAGGCTTAGTCATAGGCGAGGAAGGAGGAACGGAGAAGAGCTACGGGCCGTTTCCTAACGGTGCTTCCTTCACGTCCTTCCCCATTGCAACATGGCGACTGGGTTACCGCAAACGAGCCGTGCCGGCGGGCTGCGCACCCCGCCGAGGCCCGGGAGCCCGGCACCGCGCCGGCGGGGGGGGGGGCTGGGGGGAGGGGCGCCTCCCCGGCACGTGACCCCGCAGGGCGCGAAAGCAAAGAAAGAAGCCCCGGCCGGGGGATTAAGGGGATGGCTCCTAAGCCGGGAGGGCGCCACTCCCGCGGATCGCAGGCAGGTGGGAGGGGAAGGCTGCGGGCGCCTCGAACCCGCAGGGGCGGCGTTGCAGGAGGCGCCACAGCCGGGGTTGGGGTGGGGGCCACGAGGCCCTCTGCGGCGTGGGGGCTCCGTCAGGTCAGAGCGCCGACCTTGAGTTCTCCTTGCGGGGGGGGGGTAGGACCACCGCACTCGCGTCCCCCACCCACGCGCTCGCCCGGGCCGCAGGGTTCGATGCCCCACCCCAGCCCCGAACTCACCCGTTCACTCCGACCTTCACCATCGTGTCTCGGGGACGCGGCTGCGGAGAGAGGAAGGCGAGTATTAGAGCGCGGGGGCGGGCGGCGGCTGCAGTGCGGCCGCTGCCCTCCCCTCCCCCCAGGCCTCCATTCCCACCCCGCGCTCGGGCACGTCCGTCCTCCCGCCCCCTGCAATGCGGAGGTCCGGCCGGGCACGCCTGACCCGCGGCCGCGCAGCCCAACCAGGGTTCGCGAGCACCCCGGGCCCCTCTCGGAGCCGTGCCCGGGCCTCTCGCGGCTCCCCTCCGTCTGGCTCGGCCGGGCTTTACCTGGCACTGCACCAGAAGATGCGGCTATCTGTCGAACGGGGAGGAGCAGAGAGCGCCGGCGGAGGCTGCAGTCTCAATTTATAGCGCCGGGGCGGGGCGGGAGGGGGCGTGGGGGGCGCGGGCCCCGCCTCCTGTCGGCTCGCCCAGTCGGGGCCCAAGGGCGCGGAGGCCCTGAGCTACGTGCGCCCGTAAAGCCGCGAGTAGCCGGGCCCAATTTTTTTTTTTGACCCGCCTGCTGCTTCCCGTGTGCACGCACCGAGCGTGTGGGCTAGGGGCGGGGTGGGGGAGGGGACTGAGACTAGCCCAGGGGAGGAGGTGATCGCTAATGGCACTCGTGGGCATCCTGTGGCCATGCAGGGACTGTGGACCCCAGGACCGGGCTCCTGGTGACAACGGAAAGCCTCCGGGAGCCAGGGCCATTAAAATTGCTGCACAGATGAAACGGGAGGACTTTGGGAGCTGGTGGGATGGGGAATTGGAGCCGGAGCCGGGACCCCTCGCAGTTGCACGCGTCCACCCCCATCCCCTTTCTTTCAGAGGCCGAGAGGCGGGAAGGCTGAGGAACTTCTCCTCAAGGCTCTTCGGTAGTGGCGGAGGAACTGCAGAGGAAAAGGCCCGGGAGGGGTCCGCCCGCCTCCTGCCGGCTCTGCCCAGCCCCCACTTCCCTCTCTCCAGGCCCTGGCTCCTGGCCTCCCTGGGCCGGGGGCCTGGGCTGGCACTGGGCAGTGGGGGCCTGGAGAGGAAGGAGGCTCGGGAGGTGGCTGGGGGGTGGGGGGAGGTTTCTGCACTGAAGGTCACGCTGTCCTGCAAGCTCGGGCAGCCCGGAGAGCTGATAATTGGGGCGGACAAACCAGGCCCTGTGTGCACCAGCTGCACCAGCTGCTCTCCCCCAGGCGGGGCTGGGCCGCAGGGGGAGGACGCAAGGCCGGAGGACTCCCACAGAGTCGCTGCTGGGAGACCTGAGTGCTGTGCCGCCCAGGCCGGGAGACAGTGCCCCTTTCACCGTCCCCACCCCGGCCAGAGAGCGGGACGTGAGGGCGGAAGTCCCTCCCCATCCTGGGACGTGCCGGCCAGCCCCAGAGCCAGGGACTCCCCTTCCCTGCCTGCGCGCCCCGGGGATGTTGGGGGCAGGGTGAGGAGTCCAGAAGAGGGAAAGAATTAGGTCTTGGGCACGTAGTGGGAACCGGCCCCCAGCCCCACGCGAGGTAGAAGGAGGGATCCATTCTCCTCCAACAGTCCGGAGCCCCAGCTGCGCCGGTTTTGCCAGCTGAGGATGGAAGAAGGGCTCCGTTCAGAACGCTTGAGCCGAGAACGAGGGTTTAGAAGGGGGTGGGGTGGAATGGACATGGCCCATCAGCAGGTGCTGGGGGCTGGGGATCCAGGGGCCTCTTTGCTGGCCCAGCGTAACCTGAGACCAGCCCCCTTTTCTAGCTGAAGAGCCTGTGGCTAAGTTTAGCCCGCCTGGTGATAACCTTTGCTTAAAAGGCAGAGAACGCGCTCTCTCGCACCTCGACTCCCACCCCCCAGTCCCTGCCCTTTCTGGGACTGCCGTCCCTCCTTGGGGCCCCAGAGCCAAATCTATGTCTGCCTGGCAGCCATGTGCATGGTTGGTTCCCAGGCTTTTCACGAACCCCAAGAGCAGGGCCAGAGGGCGCCTAATGGTGATGGGAGGTGGGAAGCGCCACAAGCAATGGGCTGGGGCCTGGGGTAGGGACTCAGCTGCTAACCGTTCCATTCCTGCTCAGGCTCAACCAGGACCATTAACCCTTTCCCTTCGGAGCCCCTCCATGCTCCCACACTACCTAGAATGTGTGGCTGAGCTCCCATCTTCCCTTTTTGCTACATGCATGTCCTTTCTCATTAGTGTCTTCTGCCAAAAAGGGAGCTCGGTGCCCATGGAGCATTACCGATGCAGCCTGCCGTCGTCATGACAGCAAAGACCAGTGTGTTCATGAGAGCACGCTCGCTGCCTCCTGGTCCGGGTGACTCAGCAGAGCAGACTTGGGGAGCTGAGGGGGTGGGCAGGCTAAAGCAGTGCCTGCATGAGGTGCTGACTTCCCACAGACCCCGTACAGTCAAGTGATGCCTTGGTAGGCAGACGGTCTCCACAGATGGTGGAGGGGACCTG
The DNA here is from genome assembly GCF_964656455.1 of Halichoerus grypus. Lineage (NCBI taxonomy): Eukaryota > Metazoa > Chordata > Mammalia > Carnivora > Phocidae > Halichoerus > Halichoerus grypus. Next base: position 82,810,268 of record NC_135717.1, on the reverse strand, counting down.
ATCTTCCATCAGTCTGGTGGTCACCTGTCCCAGAGTCGGGCTCGGGGAGCACGAATGGGGGAGGGGAGCACAGAGACCAGCCCCTGGTCTAGAGAGGGGTTTCTCCACCTCAGCACCACAGATTGATGCTTTGGGCTGAATCGTTCTGTTGTGGAGTCTGTCTTCTGCATGATACCGTATCTAGCAACATCCGTGGTCTCTCCCCACTAGATGCTGATAGACAGCATCCCTCCCACCTAGGTTGTGACGACAAAAAAATCTCTAGGCATTGCCAAATGTCTCCTGGAGGGCAAAACCGCCCCCAGGTGGAGCACGCTGATCCGGAGACTAAACACTGCGTGCTTCGTCACCCACCGAGGAGCAGTCCTGTCACTTGTGCAGTGTGGGGAGGTCGAGAAGGGGAAGATGAGGCACCAAGGGAGAATGGAGCTTATCAGATCTTGAGATAGGCCCCAGGACGTTGGGGCTCCTCTTTCTGGATTGATAATCCTCTCCCTTTCTCCTGCATCTGGGCCAATGTGAAAGATGAAACAGACAAGCCTAGGAAAAATGTCTAAAAGTATATAAAAACATTTATTCACTAGGAAACAAGGAGACTGGCAGACATATATTCCAATGAAAGCAGCTCAATTCAGTTCAGTTGGGCTAGTTTAAGAGAGACGCTTTACATTATAAAGACCATTATATATTAAAAAGACAAGAAGACAGGCAAACAAGTATTTTACAAGAGCAATGGACTTCTAGGTCACACCACAAGACACCCTGCACAGCAGGGACGGAAACAGGCAACATGACCTCTCAGGGCCTGTGCCTTCGAGGAGGTGCTCGGCGGATGGGTGTGGTCTTCTTGGGTGTCTCATCTTCTGTCATCTCTGCTGAAAGCTCTACTCAGAGGATTGGAGGAATGAGAAAAAGCTGAGTCACAAAGATGGTGAAAAATAGATCTCAGGCAACAAGTGGGATGGCCCCAGACCACGCAGCAGAAACAAAACCCAAACTGTGCGGGGAAGACACCTCGGGGGAGGGGGTGGAGACAATCTACACAGCAGGACCCCAGCAGAACCGGCCTCACCCCCGAAAATACGCCCCCTCTGGACCAAGGCCAGGAGGGAGCATCATACCTTCCTCGCTGGACTCATCACTCGAGAAGATGATTCTGGGTTTCTTTTTTGAAACTCGCTGTTGAGTGTTTCGATGCCGATGGGCAGTACGGCGGGGCTCAGGGGTGACAAAGTCACCGTCTGATGAGGCTGCAGAAGCCAGATGCTGGTGCCGCTTAGAGACTAGAAAAGGCAGAGACATGAGTCCCCAAAAAAGGAACCTCTGAGAGGAGGGCCGGATCTCTCACCCGTGGGGCTGCCTCACATACCAGTGGACGGTTTCTTGGCTGATGGGGCTCTCTGGCTACCCCCTTGGCCAACCTCAAGGTCTTCTACTGCATCCAACCCTCTGGTGTGGCAGACCCGAAGCTTCTGTTCAAATTCATCTATTATAGCCTGGAAGGGAAGAAGAGATGAAGAGCAGGCCTGGAAACACAGTTACTTCTATGATGAAAAAGAAACAAGTCCATGAAAAGACATGGTGAAAACTTAAATGTAGATCACCGAGAGAGGGGTACATACTGCATGACTGCAAGTATAGGATGTTCTGGAAAAGGCAAAACTGGCAACAGCAAAACAAATCAGTGGTTGCCAGGGGTTGGGGGGACAGAGGGTCAGTGGGGGAGCACAGAGGACTTCTTTGGCAGTGAAACTGCACCATATGATACTAGAATGATGGACACAGGGCATTATATACTTGTCCAAACCCACAGAATGCACACCAAGAGTGACCTATGGACTTTGGGTGATAATGATGTGTCAACACAGGTTCATCGATTGTAGCAAATGTGCCACTTTGGGGGGGGATGCTGATCATGGGGAAGGCTGGACATGTGTGGGGGCAGGGGGCAATGGAAGAAGTCTATACCTTCCACTCAATTTTGCTTTTGAACCTAAAACTACTCTAGAAAATAAAGTTTATTTTAAAAAAGAGAAAAAGAAACAAAGAAACAGGAATTGGAGACAGAAAGAGCTGGTCTCAGGTGGTGCTGGTGACGTGGTTGCAGGGCAGTCTGGGGCAGCAGGCTCACCTTGCCCTCGGGCTTGGCTCCACGCCGCAGCTTGCCCACGACCGACAAAAAAGCACTAAAGACGGACTCATCTGACAGTTTATCCCCAAAGCAGTCAAAGTTGTCCAGCATCTTGCGGAGGCCTCGCTCTGTGAGGGCCAGCTGTGACACACAGTAGGCCAGGTCCCGGTACTGCCGCTCGGTCCTGCAGACGGCAAGGGCCTCGTGAGGAGTCGCGGGGCGGAGAGGCAAAGGCCTGTCCTTCCTCGGCCGGCTCCCACGGCCTCAGGGCCGCCCCAGGGGGACGGCAGCGTACCGGGCGGTGCGGAAGCGCAGGCACAGCTTCTCCACCAGGCTCTCGGTCTGCTTGTCCTTGGTGATGTAGGAGAGGAGCTGCCTGAGGGAGGGGAGATGTGGGCGTGTGAGCTCCCAGGGGCAGCCATCCCTCCCCCAGCACCAGCCCTCCTGGCCATTCCTCCTGCCCTCTTCCTGTGCCCTCAGAAAAAGGTCCACCCCACCCCTGGAGAAACGTTCACCGAGAATGGGAATTTATAACAAAAGCAGCTGCCGGGTGGTGAGGACCACTATGTGCCTACCACCATGTTAGAAACGTGATCGTGCTGAATCCTCAAGAACTAAGGGGCAAGTAGCCTAGGCCTCATTTCCTAGAGGAGGAACAGGCACAGAGAGGATAAGTCATCGCTCAAGGCCATATAGCTAAAAAGTAGCAGAGCTAGAATTCAAACACAGGTTTGTCTGATTCCTAAGCATGTGCTACATGAAAAATATGCTCCCGGGCCCAGGGAACCGTACTTCATGATGGTGTGGAAAGGTTCTTCCTCCACCCCTCCCTCGGGGTCTGACAGGCGGCTGATGATATCTGGAAGGAGGTTATAGATCGCATTGCCCTGGGAGAGAGAGAGAGTCACGTTAGAGGGACGGTGGTGTGCCTGCCCCTCAGCAGCGAGCCCTCAGCTGCCTGGCTGCCTCTCACCTTGTGGGAAAGCTCATTGAAGAAGTTCTTGGCCAGGGCAGCGATCTGAGGCACGGGGTCGATGAGCAGCACGGCCATCTCGCTCACCTGCCCCTTCACCTTCACCATGTCCTTTAGAATCAGGTGGGTCATCACCAGCCCCGCTGTTCTCCGAACTTGCCGAGCTGGGTCCCGGAGCCTGGGAATGAAATCTTAAGTCACTGGGACCAACGCTGGCGAGGAAAGGCCCTCAGCAGGAATCTATTACCCCTTCTTCTTTTTTTTTTTCTTTTAAGTAAACTCTGCCCCCAACGTGGGGCTCGAACTCATGACCCCAAGATCAAGAATCTTATGCTCTACTGATTGAGCCAGTCAGGTGCCCCTCTAGTACCCCTTCTTAACGTGACATCCTCGAAGCAGTTAGAAAATGGATTGGGGGAAGAGGCCAAGCTTGTAGCCAAGGCTTTGGATAGAGCCGCCAATCTCTTTGGGGCCATATTTAGCCAGGGCCTGTACAGGTCAAGTATCAAGCAGATGTTCAGGGTAATGCTAAAGACCAAACACAGTTTTCGTGATTTTTATACCGGCCGAACTGCAGCCTCCCAGAGCTGGTGAGGCCTGCTAAAGTGTCATGAGAGGGATGCCTGGGTGGCTCAGTTGTAAAGCATCTGCCTTCGGCTCAGGTCATGATCCTAGGGTCTTGGGATCGAGCCCCGCATCAGGCTCCCTGCTCAGCGGGGAGCCTGCTTCTCCTTCTCCCTCTCCCTCTGCCTGCTGCTCCCTCGGCTTGTGCTCTCTGTCAAATAAATAAAACCTTTAAAAAAAAAATTAAAAAAAATAGAAGTGTCATGAGGGCTCTCTTACCGAGCATACAGATGAGGTGTCCAGGGGTCCACCAGGTTGGGGAAGCGGATGGCCAGATCCCCAGTAGCAATCATGAGGTTAGACCGGACAATGGGGAGTGAGGACTTTTCCAGCATGGTGAACAGCAAACGAAGCTGGGAGTCACAGAAAGTGGCACTAGGGGGCCAGGAGAGGACCATTAGGGAGACCGTCGATCCCCATCCTCTCAGAGCGGGCGCTCCTGCCCCCAGGACCTACCTGATCATGCAGAACTTGCCCAGGGCAAGTGAAGCTGCCGCAGAGAGCTCCGGGTTGCTGTAGAGGCCAGGGCTGTTGCAGACTTTGAGCAGAAGTGGAACGAAGGCAGCCAGGACCTGTGTGCCTGTCAGCAGAACGGCGCTCGGTTTGGGACGGGCTATGTCGGCCGGGGAGCAGGCCCCTCAGCCAGCCTTACCATCTAACAGCTCCTGCTCACAGATGCCGCGGATGAGTTCCGCCTCCGTGTCGTCGGCAGCTGCGCCCACCAGCCCCATCTCCTCCTCCATGGCGGTCTCAGAGCTGGCGTTCTGGTGGGGAAGAAACCAGGCGTCACGGCTCGTCCGGGACAGCGTTTCTGACTGCAGCCTACCTTTCATTTTGTAGGACTGCATCTGGGGAAAGCCCGGTACTGCACAACCCCTCCTACAACTGCCAAATGTGTCTGTGGAGAGGGAGGCTCCTGAATTCCAGAGGAAAAGAACTAGGTCTCTGTAGTGTTGTTTTCACGTTGCCAAATCTGAATTGGCAAATTCAAAATTGAACAAATGGCATTTATATTCAAGTTGCCAAAGCATATGCCTCCACCTCGGAACCCATCCTCAGGGAAGCAGGCCGTTTCCTGTATACAGTCAACAGACAGATCACGTGGACAGTGGTTCAAGGTCACAAAGGTCAGACCTTATTCCACTGCTGCAAGGCTCTGTGTCTAACTGGTTTGTAAGACATCACTGCCTCTAGTGGAGAACACAATGTCCCCATCAGGTGGCAGGCCCAGTGACCAAGGCTGATGGGAAGGGGGGAAGGGGGTGTGCTCGTCCTCATATGCAGCGCCTCTGGGGGCCAGCCTGAGGTCCCTAACTCAGTGCCCTGTGTTTCCCTAAAACCTTCCTTCCTGGGTGATGGTGAACGGACTGCTCCATCTTTGTTCTCACTAATCTTTCCCAGAGTAGTAACAGTAAGGAGCAGAGCCTCTTCCTCATTTTATTTAACGGTAGGAAAGCAAGGATCCCCAGGAGGAAATGTGAATGACCCCAGGCCATGAAACAAAGCTGGGCAAGGCTTGGGACACAAACCCAAATGCCCAGGCACTTCATTCACCTTCTCCTTTAGGTCCTTAGTCTTCTGCTCCTGTTCTTCCCGAAGAACCCGGCGCCGACAGAGCTCTCCACTCACTGCCTGTTCCAAATGCACCAGCTGCTGCAGGGCCACGTCTCCAGCCAAGGACAGCAGGTTCATCAGCAGGAAAGTGGGGAGCATGGGGGTGTCCTCTGGAGGAGGGGAGAGGGAAAGCAGGGAGAAAAAGACAAAATCAGGTTTCAGGAGCCCTGCACCCTGTTCTGAAGGCTCTTCTCCTTGCTCACGGGCCATACGCAAAGCAGCGAAGAAGAGGTGGGGGCGGGGAGATGGCGGTAGCGACTGGCCCGATCTGAGTGACAAAAGTGACAGAGGGTGGTCTGGGGGCGGGTCAGGGGCTGCTGTACGAAGCCGTGTTGGCAGCAGCTTCTGGCCCGACAAGGAAAGCAGTAGAATCTGGCTGCCTGCCCAACTGGGGACCCTCTGCCCACTCACTCGGGCCCTCCTGGGTGCTGCTCTTCTCTCCCAGCTTCTCCAGGGCCTGTTTCGCACAGCCCTGCAATATCTGGGCACAGATCACCTCGGGGCCCTCTGCCAGCTGGTAAATGAGGGTCACCGCCACCTCCTTGAATGGGATCCAGAGTGGGTCTGGGTGCATGAAGCCTGCAGAGGGGAAGGGAGAAGTTACCCACTGCAGAGAAAGGACTCGATTCTGCCCAAGGCCTTCGTGCTAGCTCACCTTTTGTGATCACCTCCTGCAGTCGCTCAAAGAGCCTGTGTTCCTGAGGCAGCCGGAAGGGGGGGTGACGTTTGCTCAGAGAAGGCTGTTGAGAACAGCAAAGACAAAACGTGGGTATGTGTTGAGAGTGGATAAGAGGACCCCCCACTTTCCTTGGTTTGGAGACCCCCACATACCTTTCTCCTGTCAGAGAGATTGGCAATGGCATGGCACACCTGCTGGGCCAGCCTGTAGTCCTGTGGAAACTTCTCGTCCAGCCCTATGCTCACCAGTGTGTCTAAGTTGCTTCCCACAATTTCTGGTTTTCCTCTAGGGGAAGGAAGCCACAGAGTTAGAGCCAGTCAGGAACAGCACTCTGTAGGGGATAACGCCAAGTGGAGTAGGCAATGGCACTCAGTGCAAGGCTTTCTGGGAGCCCTGGAGCGCTCCAGGAGAGGCTCTAACACGGCTGGCCCTCAGAATCCCTCTTGCTGGCCTAAATCCCATGATTTCTGCTGGGCTGGGCGGGGGGAGGGTGGTGGGGGCTGGTACTCGCACTATTTTATTTTTACTTTTCATTGAGGGAGGCAACTCACGTACAGCTGCCGGGCCTGACTGCCGGTGCCAAAGGGAAGGGAACCTTCTCAGAGCCCTCCCTTCCCCTCTCATCTCTACTGCCTGTCGGGACCTGAGCCTCACCGCGCCATCATCCCCAGAAGCATGACCGAGGAACAGCGCTCCAGAGGAGAGCAGGGGACCTTCTCGGTTGCCCGCTCCCACAGCACCTGGGTCACTGCTGGCTTCAGTTCATCCTTCTGCACAAATTCACAGAGCTGAAGAGAAAAGAAAAAGGGCTCAGGCCAGAAAATAATGATTCGCCCGGTCCTTGGTCCACTTCTCTGAAAAGAACACGGAGAACCCGAAGTGGGTAAAAGCAATACTTAGGCCCGGCAAAGGAAGAAGGAGACTCGAGTCGTGAAGTTGGGGTTTGGGGAGGTATTTCCATCTCTGTCACTTTTCCACCCACATGGCCTCAAAACTACATTTGTTAAGACGACATAATGACAGTAACCTTGTTCAGTTCTGTGTGGAACCGTGGTTCTGACCACATTTGAGAGATTTCTAATAGGTCCTGTTACTGTTGCCACAACTCAACATGTCTAAAACAGAAGGCTCCATCCTTCCTTGCCTTCTCATTTTGCCCAGAGTACCAACATTCTTAGTCACATATACTTAGAACTGCACTGTCAACTAATTTTTTCTCACGTAGTCTTACCTATTCTTCGTTTTTTAAAAAGATTTCATTTATTTATTTGAGAGAGAGAGAGAAAGTGTGTGTGTGGCAGTGGGAGAGGGAGAAGCAGACTCCCTGCTGAGCAGGGAGCCCGATGCGGGGCTCAATCCCAGGACCCCGGGATCATGACCCGAGCCAAACGAAGGCAGATGCCCAACTGAGCCACCCAGGCACACCCCCCATTCTTCCTTTAAACTCCATCTTCCATTAAGTGCAGTTCCATAGCTTTTCCTCCCACCCCGTCCAGCCCTGACACTGCACACTTACAGCAGCCTCCTCTCCACCAACCTGTGTGTTTGTGTTGGACTAGTCTCCCAAACACCTACTTCATCATGCCACACCTCTGCTCATCCTGTAGAAATAGCTCTTCTTTGCCTACGGTAGGGGCTCCGGACCAGGAGCTAGCCCACAAGACTTCAGGCCAGTGGCCGCCAGCAGGCTCTTCTTTCCCCCAGCAAGGAGAGACAGGCAGCCAGCATCATGCTCCATCTAGTGGAGGCCGGTGGTCAGGACCACCTCCACCTTCGGACCCCACAGTCCAAAGGCTACACAAGCAAATCCGCCTAAATGAAAGGCTGGCGAACAAGGGGAAAGTCCAGGACGTGTGAAAGGCCTTCAGGGAACTTTACAATCCAGTTCCAACTGACACTCCCACTTTATTAGCTTTTCCAGGTAACAATTTCCAGCCCGAATACGATCTTCATTCCGCAACTCTCTGTGCTCTTTCTTGGCTTTCCATCTACGTCCTTCTCTCCTTTCTCCGATTCTCTATATCACACTTATCAAGACCCTGCTTAAGTCCTACCACCTACCTCACACTGTTCTCTTTCCCACTTGGGACTCGTCAGAGTAACACAGAAGTTAAGAGTATGTTGTCCAGAGCTCTTATTGCAAGTCTCTCCAGCGAACCAGCTGTAATTAGCCAAGTTCCTCAACCTCTCAGTGCCTCAGACTTCTCACTGTAAAATGTGCACTAACAGTATCACCCCACAGGGCTGTGTGAGAATCACACAGGTTCGGACGAGCCAACTGCTGAGAATAGCGCCTGCCATATTAGAAGTATTACTGTGTTACCATTGTTGCTACAAACGTTACCTGTGCCACTTTCCCTGGCACTAATTACCCGTGTGCTACACCGTCCCGTGTTTTATGTTTGGCTATACCCACCATACTGTTGATTCCTTTTAAGTTGGGAACTTGAAAACAATCTTATACTTTGTGGTGCTGAGTAAGTTGCTGAACACACCGTAACCACTCACTAATACTTCTTGAGTGAATAAAGAAAGTAGACGTAAGGGGGCACCTGGCTGGCTCTGTTGGAGGAATGTGTGATACTTGATCTTGGGGTTGTGAGTTTGAGCCCCATGCTAGGTGCAGAGATTACTTGAATAAATAAATAAGTTTAAAAAAAGAAAGAAAGGAAGGAAGGAAGAAAGAAAGAAAGTAGAAGAAAGGAGACTTACGATTTCCTCAAGACACTGGATGGTCCCAACTGAGGCATCTACTAGTAGCAAAGAGAGATTCTGAATCAAAGCCTGGGCCTTGGCTCTGTGGGAAGAGCAGAGAGCAGAGGTCATTAAAAACTGGTAAGTTCGAACCCGGCACACAGGTTATTAGGGCTATCTGACCACAGCGTCGGATAACTATGTAGGATGGGCTTGACCGGAAGTCCAGCCCCACCCTGAACCCCATTACAGATCTACAGGCCTCTGGATTTGGAACTCCTCTAGAAGGATGCCCCCGGCCCCGCCAGACATCCCATGAGAAGCTGACCTCAGAAAAGTTGGCAAAGGCAAAAGTACCACATATACCTGGCGGAGTCCCCTTTGGGGTTGAGGTAAAGTTGGCGGTAGGCATTAAGCACAGCTTCCCGGACGCCAGGCTCCTTAGACCAGATGAGAGGCAGCATGCGGCGCACCCCGACCAGGGCCTGAGGTACCCCAAATTGGAACACCATCACAAAGAATTCAATCACCTCCTGTACGACTGAGAGGACAGACACAAATGTCACCCATCTGCTTGGCAAAATTCCCCAGTACTAGAAGTGGCAGCTCTCCTCATTCTCCCCGAGAATGTCAACTCCCAGATGGCCCTATCGTGAAATACTGTGTGTGTTAAAATGCGCATGCTCCATGGGGCTATACATAGCCAACAGAAATAAAGAATCCCTGCCTTTTGAAGGAGCAGATAGTCATCAATAACATATGGACGAGACTGGCGTTTCCAACCCCAAGACCCAGGCCTTACAGAGAGGGACGCCGGCATACCTGTCGTTGTATTTTCATACATCATCTTGCTGATGATGCTAACGGCCTCTGTAATCTTCAAAGAGAACCTATAGGCATCCTGCAGATACTGCACCAGCAGCTCCTGCTTCACCAGTTCATCGTTCTCCCGGGGTTTCCCAGGCTCGGACACACTGGGCTTGTCTTTACAGTCCATCTGTTCTGGGCCCATGTTCCCTGCCGGCCCCTGGGTATTCTCCTGTGTGGAAGCTGCTGGGCCTAGGAGTTAGAGAATTACAGGATGGTTACTGCTCGAGGGCATATGGGGTAATCCAACAGCTGTAACATCCCTGGATATTTATTTCCACAGTGGGAAGGTATACATTTATTTTATTTTTTTAAAGATTTTATTTATTTGACAGAGAGAGAGAGATAGTGAGAGAGGGAACACAAGCAGGGGGAGTGGGAGAGGGAGAAGCAGGCTTCCCGCTGAGCAGGGAGCCCGATGCGGGGCTCGACCCCAGGACCCTGGGATCATGACCTGAGCCGAAGGCAGACGCCCAATGACTGAGCCACCCAGGCGCCCCAAAGGTATACATTTAGAACCTACGCTAAAACATCTTGGTTCATTTCTCAATAAAGATTTCTAAAGTCCTCTACGGTTTTGGAAACATCCTTTCACAGCGTATGACTATCAATCTCAGGCCCTTGGGCTGCTTCCATTCCGGAGCAGAGCCACTGCAAACTCTCCTCTGGATTTCTTCAGCTCTGGGTTCTGTTAGCCAGGTCAGCATCTGGCATAAAGTCCATGGCCCATATGTACTAGCTGAAATGTTTTGTTTGCTAACTGAAAAAGGAAAAGGAATTACCTTTGAAGACAGTCTCCAGGAGATTCAGGAACCTGGTCTCCTCTGACTGCTCTGAGTCCATGTGACTGAAAGGCTCAGACTCCTGGAAGTGGCCTATGGCTTCTCGAGCGACAAGGATGGCCTGCCTGGAAGAACATCTCTTTGTTGCCAACTCGGGACCCACAAGAGCATCACTGCAGCCTTCTGTCACGGAGCCTACCTCATGGTTCCATCGAGAAGCTAGACCTACTGCCCCAAAGAAAAGGAACACTTCTCATGCTTACAAAGCTGAGAAGCACCTACTAAGGGTAGAGCTCAAAACACTTTTCCCATTTCTCAAGTGACAAGGCTTTACTATATAGTCTTCAAGAAACTCAAATAAGGCTTTTCAAATTTTAAAGGTCACAAACCTACTTATACCAGACATCTGCTTAAAAACTTTGCTAAGTCAAAGTTTGGAAAAAAGAAGTGTTCAATAACTGGTTAATTTATGGTACATCCATACAATGGGATTCCGTATAGCCATAAAAAATAATGAGGCAGCTATTTACGCATAAATATTAAAAACACTATGATACATGATTCAGTGAAAAAAAGCAAGGTGGTAGACCAGCACGTAGAAAATTCTATCACCTGCGTAAGAAGGCGAAGAAAAGAACATACGTTTGACTACATGTCTGTGTCATCTCTAGAAGAATGTGCAATAAACTCAGAATGTTGCTTCCCTGTGGAAAGGAGAACTAAGTGGCTGGGAAATAGGGTTGGAAGGGACTTTACAATACATGTCCTTTTTGTAATTTTAAATTTTATACCATGTGAATGTACTAATTTCTTTTTGAATGATTTTATTTTTAAGTAATCTCTACACCCAATGTGGAGCTCGAACTCATGACCCTGAGATCAAGAGTCGCACGCTCCACCCACTGAGCCACCCAGGCGCCCCTCATCAATTTCTTATTTTACAAATAATGAAACTGAGGCCCAAGAAGTTTAAGCAACTTACTTGAAACTACAGAACTAGAATTATACTTATAGGCTCTTTTCTTCAAATGGACAGCTTTTGCATATTTAATTATAATATTATTTACAGTTAGTTGTTTGTGAAGTTTCTTTAAACATTTCTAAAAGTAGAAATGCATGCTTAATTGTGGACTATGCCTTTGGCATAAATCTGGTGTTCAGGCCATTACTACAATGAAAACATCTACCATCACCTGGTGGCAGCATACCCTAAGTACAGTTCATCTTAAAGAAACACTGTTCCTCAAAAGTTAATTCTAAACATAAAAAGGTCATTAGAGAATCTTTCACATACTTGTAACTAGCCTTGGCAAGCAACTGATGGATGCGTGTTTTCACATCTTCAATGGTCTCTGTATTAGCAATTGCCTCAGGAATCTCCTCTTCTTCCTGGGGAAGCTTTAGCAGCTGTTGCAGAGTACACTTCAACTCTGGCAGCATGGCTTCCCACTCCTCCTCTGGGTCCAGTGCTGCAGCTGAATGAGAAAGTCTTAGAGTCTTTCCTTGGACTTTCTGACGGCAGGGAGCAGGATGTCTCGGGTGAGGAATCCTACGCAGGAACTACTTACAAGCAGCTGCAGCTCGTCTCTGGGCCCTCATCTCTTGTAATTTCTGGGTTTCCTTCTGCAGTGGTCCAGTGAGGTCAGTGTCACTAAGCTGCCAAGGTCAAATGAGTTGCAGGGTCACTAGTTACAGAATTTGATCCCTGTTTCCATTTAATTCCTTCTCTTTTGGGTAGATCGAGCTTACTTACCTTGCAGGAAAAGGGATTATTGGCAAGGAAGCTGGCCAGCAGCTGAATGGCATTTTTACATACTAGCACCGACTTGTCTGCCAGACGTCCCACTGCTAGGGCCACCACTGCTTGGAAACGTGTCAAGGGGAGAGCCTGTGTGGGGGAGGGAGAGAAGGAGGGGCTCACATCCCACATCATCCATTCTGCTCAAGATGATCTTGAAGTACGCTCTACATGAGCTACCCACTCATTCTAAAGAAACTTTTCTATGAGATATAAAACAGTTTCTCTTTGTAGTGGTTAAGATACAGTGTAATCCTTAAATGGAGCCAGGCATTCTTGTCCTTGGTAGAGGAAGACCTTTATTACTGCCAGTAACAATCTGAATCCTGGACTCTTCTGTGGGACACTGGATTCCTTTTTTGTTTGGCCTGTACATAGAGTACTGTATGTCTATGCCATGCAGGTTATTCACCTTCTGCTGGACGATTCGGGTAAAGAGCTGCAAAACACGGCTCCGCACAAAGGAGTTGACGTCATGGCCATGGGCTTGCAAGGTGTCCAAGAACTGGTCTCTGGTGTCTCGGGCTGCTCCTCCCAGCTGATCACCATTCAGCACCTGCAGGACCATCTCTGCCATAGCTGCGAGCACAGCATTGCGCATCATGTAATTCTAAGGGAGAGAACCAGAGCTGGTCTGAGGGCTCCGCACTCCAATCCTAACTCGCCTTCCCCAAACTCTTGAGCCTGTCGAGGCACAAGTGACAAGGCTTTAAGTTAAGGGTAAGCTTGCTTCACTAAGACTTTTTCTGGTCAGCTGCTTATGTATTCACCCCTGAGGTCACTGGAAGGGCCCTTGTCTGCTCAGAGGAGAACACAGGGACAAAATAAACAACAGCCCCAAACAATTTTTCCCCATAAGGCTCATCACATCTATACACATTTGAAAAGCATTCATTTCTACCTTTCATCGGAGGCCTCCAAGCCTTTGATCCTTACTAATAAAACACCCTCTTCCCCCCACTCCCCATCTCACATTTTACTGACAAAAAATGAGACACGGGGAAGCACAAGTAAGCCCTAGGGTGCCAAGCAAGTCCACTGCAGAATCTGGTGAATAAGGATTGGGGTTTTGCCAGGCCAGGAGCCAGAGAATGGGGTCTTGCACAAGAAGTTAAAGTAGATTAGATGACTGAGTAGACTGTCTTTGTCCTTGACATTCACCCAGAAGTGCCCTGCATCAATCTGGAAGGCAGCCAGGCAGAAAGAATTGAGAGGTGGCATTGTTTGGAGTGCAGGCGAGCCAGGTGGTAGGAAGAACGGAAGGGGCTTCATCCTGAGGAATGGAAAGGACTCAGAATCATAGCTGACTGACTCGCACTAGACTTTAGGTGCGGAATTGCCAGCCCCCCATCAGACCTGGATAAAACCAACTGATACTGAAATGGGGATTAATAAATGGCTCTTCAGTCAATGAAATTTATCTGCTTCTCTGTAGGAAGAAACTGCCACCGAGTTATGCTTAGATAACCTGACTTCATGGGAAAGCCATCTTCTGGTTATAAGAAACAGCCTTTAGCAATGGACTTAAAGTCCCCAGAAGAACCTGAGATCCCCAGGGGACCACGTACCTCTCCATCCAGATGATCCAGCAAAATGCACATGCTGGACATCAGGATGGCTGGGATGCGTTCTGCTAGTTCTGTCAGGAAGGCTGCAAAGCCTTTTGCACCTGCAGGGTCCCGACTCAGCTCCTGGGGACACTTCTGCCCAATCTCTCTATGCAGGGAAGAAAACACAGCCACAGCAAGATAATTCAGTTCCTAGTAAGGAAAGGTAAGACTGCTATCTCATATCTGAAGAAATCTACTGTGCACAGAGAATGTACTTCCAATCTTTCTGTACCTTCCCCCTGAGGGAGAGGAGAATCAGAAACTTAGAGAAGAGTCACCTTACAATCTCCCCCACTATGCTCTTCATTCCATAATCAGTTGCCCACAGGCTCACAGCCGCCACCAGTACAGGGGCCAGGTGTTCAAAGTGCTGCAGCATCTGGATGATCTTCACAGTGGCACCTGTGGACGTGCTAACAGTGAGAAGTTATAGGCAAAACGGAAAACGTGGGGCAAAGCAGAGGGCTAACTTACTGAGCATATGGTTATAACGTGTTAAGGCGACACCAAGCAGGCGCGTGACGGCCTCCCGGGTGGGGCGGTTCTTCTGGTGACTGATGGTGGGGTTCTCCAGGAGGCGGTAGCAGCAGCCAGTAACCAAACTGAGAAGGAAGGGAGGGAGATGATGAAGTCAGCTGTGTGGATGCCATTCTATCGGGGCCCTGCCTCATTCATTCTCCCTCTCCTGCCCCCAAAGTCAGGGGCTTCTAGCTTTCGTCATTCTATTTTTTCAAAAGATTTTATTTAGTTATTTGAAAATAAGAGCGAGACAGCGAGCATGAGCAGAGGGAAGGGTCAGAGGGAGAGGGAGAAGCAGACTCGTCTCTGAGCAGGGAGCCCGACGCGGGGCCAGTTCCCAGGACCCCGAGATCATGACCCCAGCTGAAGGCAGACGCTTAACTGACTGAGCCACCCAGGCGTTCCTTTCTTCATTCTACTGATCACCTTCTACACCAATTTGCTTTGCTTTGGGGCACCTGGGTGGCTCAGTCATTAAGCGTCTGCCTTTGGCTCAGGTCATGATCCCAGGGTCCTGGGATCGAGCCCCGCACCAGGCTCCCTGCTCGGCGGGAGGTCTGCTTCTCCCTCTTCCACTCCTGCTGCTTGTGTTCCTTCTCTCACTGTGTCTCTCTGTCAAATAGATAAATAAATAAATCTTTAAAAAAAAAATTTGCTTTGCTTTGCTGACTCTAGATAGGTGCTCTGTCTTTCAAAATTACCAACTTTCAACCAGTTATGATGCCTACACAGAACCCAAATATATGATAAAAGGTAGGAGAAAGTAACTAAAGACTTCTCGTGGTTAATTCAGTCCTCATCTGGATCAACCTTTTAGCTGCACTGGATGCAGCTGATCACGCCATTCTCCTGGAAACACACATCTGACCAGATGCCAGACTCCCTTCCCCAGGGTACAATAGGGATTTCTGCGCTCCTCTAGCTATGCTTACTGATTTAGTAATCTCATCCAGTCTTGGGGCCATAAATACCATTTATATAAATACACTGTATTCCCAAATGGGTACCCTAGCTCAGACCTCTCTCTTGCGCTCCAAATTTGTATATTCAACATCAGAGTCGGACAACATTGCTTGGATGTCTGATAAGCATCTCAAACTTTATATCCAAAGCAGAACTTCTAATTGTCCCCCCGAAAACATGTCCCCCAGTCTTCCCCATATTTCAATTGCTGCCAACTCCGTTCTTCTGAAAGCTCAAGCCCAAACCCTGGAGGAGTCATCCTTGACTCTCCCTCAAACCTCACACACATCTGTCAGCTCATCCTGTAAGCTTTACCTTCGGGAAACAGGTACAGAATCCATGCATTTCTCCCCATCTCCACTGCCCTTCTTGGCACTAAACTCCCACCATCTCTTGCCCAAGTCACTGCAACAGCCCCCTAACTGGCGTCCTGCTTTCTTCCTTTCCCTTCTTAGTAATGTAACAGTAACCAGAGCACGATGATTCTGTTAAAGCCCAAGTCAGACCACCTCCCCTGCTTGGAATCCTCGAGCGGCGCCATGTCACGCTGAGAAAATGCCAAGGTCACCATGACGGCCAAGGAGCTGCACAGTCAGCTCCACACCGCCTGTCCCTCTCATCTGCCCCACTGCCCTGTCCCTGGCCTCGCTGCTATCACCTGTCTGTGCCAGATACATGCCCTCCTCGGGGTCTTTGTACCCGCTGTTCCATTGTGCCACTCCTTGCCCTTGCTATGCCTCCAGATCCTCTCATGGCTCACATGGCCTCCTCTGGGTCTTTGCTCAAATGTCACCACCTCAAAGAGGTGGTGCTAGAACAGCTGGTTTAAGATCACAACTCTGTTCCATCAAACTCCCCATCCCCTCCTCTCTTGTTCTCCACAGTAATAATCTATAAAACACACCATATATTTTACTTATTTTTTTTTAAAGATTTTATTTATTTGACAGAGAGAGACAGAGCAAGAGAGGGAACACAAGCAGGGGGAGTGGGAGAGAGAGAAGCAGGCTTCCCGCGGAGCAGGGAGCCCAATGCAGGGCTCGATCCCTGGACCCTGGGATCAGGACCTGAGCCAAAGGCAGTTGCTTAACAATTGAGCCACCCAGGGGCCCCTATTTTACTTATTTTAAAAATCATCTTCTGCTCTATAATATAAACTCTAAGAGGGCAGAAACTTTTGTTTCCAGTGCCTGTCATAATACCAGCCATGTACCCAGCCATGCTCAGCAAATACTATGTCATAAATGAATAAATGGGCATTAAAGATAAGAAATTCATGGCAGTTTCTAACATTTGTCATCTACTTCCAAACAACTCAGTGTTAATGAGTAGACTTCTACGTGTTATATAGAAGTGAGGCATGAAATGAAGTATTCAGAAAGAAGACATATCTAGCAACAGAGTCCTTGTACCTCACAGCTCACTATTACCCGTAGCCATCTTAACCACCCACCTGACAAATTCCTCTTCAATTATTGAGTGGTTCCACAGGTGACGAATGTCCAACTGGAGCAGCTGTGTTAGAAGCTGAAGAATTGGCTGCCTCTCTTCTTCCCAGTCAAAGCCATGGGCTGTCTTGGCCCGGGCTTTCTTTCCCTAAAAAATGACCATATGGACATGTAGGGAAAAATAAGAAAACAAATCGGGTCAAGATCTGCTAGTCTGAGTGCCCAAACTACCCAGTATTGAGACAAGGTAGAACCTAACACAGAAGACATAAGCAAATTCCAAAATATAGAAGAGTTTCTTGTCAGGGAAAGATATGCTGTGATACTTTTGAGTATTTCCCCATAAACCCTAAATAAGGACAGAAAGGACTCCCAGAATTGTTGGAGTCCCTTCTTTCCCATCCATCCCCCCCTCTCTCCAGGCCCCATATTAAGTGAGCCAGAAACTCCAAATTACCTTCCCAAGGTCCAGGTCCATGAGGCTTGTCTGGCTGCTCATGGTCTCAAAGGATTCCAAGAGGCGGATCAGAGCATAACAGTTCATTTTGAGAGCATTTAGGTGGGCGCTCCTATCTGACACACTCAAAGCTGCATCATCCAGGATAGTGGGAAGTTCCTGGGAATGACGGGACACCACTGCGAGGGGCAGAATCTGGAGTCGGCTTCATTCACTTTTCTCATACACCCCAACTTCAAAACACCCGGCAACTGCAGCCATCAGATTACCAAAGATCTGTGTTTCATCTCTCAGTGGTCACAACACAAGCCAAGTCCTTTGGGACCCCCGACCTCGATACCCTGAACATGCCCTGTCCCCACTCTCTCACTCCAGCTACCCCAGTTTCTCTCTGGAGACTGGAAGAACCACCTCTGTTAAAAAGAGGTAGTTCAAAAGTAGGAAATATTTCTTGTTGGTCTGCCCTTACAGCGAACACACACAACTCTGTATTGCCCACCAAGATTACAGACCTTAATAGGTCAAAGGTCCCCGGGCTTAGCCAAACCAACTGAATCACCACAGCCTTGATATCATCATGTGGCTGATAAAATGTAGGAAATAGTAAGCAAACAAACAAACAGTGACAAACACCTTCCATCCCCTACCCCCTGACCCATAAACACCTTTTATCAGGAATTCCAGAGTATCTTCCTTGAGGCCAGGATCTATACTTCGAAAGTGACTATGAGGGAAAGAAAGTGTGGGGGGGTGAGACAGGAAACTGCAGAGCCCATTCTAGATCAGATCAAACCTCAAGAATCTAATACTTAAAAATACGTGAAATTGCTCAACTGAATAAATGTGGTGTTAAGTTGGGGTCAATGCTCATTAGTAGAGATATCAGTACCCAGGGCCTTTATCAGTGAACCTATAATTTGGAATTTCAGGACTAACATGCAAAGTTAGGGTCGATAGCGAACAGTTCTTAGAGTACCAGCCAGCTAGGTGCTTTATACTTACTGTAGAATGCTGTAGATAGTATCAAAGTGCTCCAGCATAGCCAGGGGCCCCTGAGCTCGGAAGGCAGCCTGAAATGCTATGAAGATGAAAGAAACTAATTAATAAAGGGGAGAGGGCTTTTTGGTAAATTCTATTCATGGCAGAAAATCGAGTTAATTACTTTTATTGGTTGAATCACAGAAAGAGACCGTTCATTTCGATGTAACCTACTTTTTTTTTTTTTTAAAGATTGTATTTATTTATTTGACAGAGAGAGACACAGCGAGAGAGGGAACACAAGCAGGGGGAGTGGGAGAGGGAGAAGCAGGCCTCCTGCGGAGCAGGGAGCCTGATGCGGGGTCAATCCCAGGACCCTGGAATCATGACCTGAGCTGAAGGCAGACGCTTAACGACTGAGCCACCCAGGCGCCCTCGTACAAAGTTCTTATACTTTTCACTCTGATAATGTAAACATCTTACACAACCACAGCACAAGAATCTATTCTAAACTAAGAAATTAACATTAACTCAATGCTATTAATCAATCTACAGACCTTATTTGAATTCTGTTAGTTGTTTTACTTAAGTCCTTTTCATGGTCCAGGATCCGATCCAGGATCCCACAATGCATTTAGCTGTCATGTCTCCTTAGTCTCCTCCCATCTTTGCCTTTCAGTCTTGACACTTTCAAAGTGTGCTATTCAGTTATTCTGTAGAATGTCCCTTGGTCTGGGTTTGTTTGCTTTCTCTCATGATTAGATTGAGGTTATGCATTTTTGGCAAGATGAACGCAGAAGGGAGGCTGGGTCTTTTCAATGCATCATATCAAGAAGTACATGATATCAATGCCTTATTACTATGTTAACTTTGACCACTTGGTAGTCAAAGGTAGGTATCTCCCCTGTAAAGTTACTATTTTCCCCTTTGCAGTAATTAAGTATCTTGTGGGGAGATAATTTCAACCTATGCAAATATCCTCTCTCATCACATTTTGCCCACTATTTTAGGCATCTGTCCATGATTCTTGCCTGCCACAATTATCACTGAGGTATTTACTATACAGTGGTTTCTCTTTTTTCTTTTTTTAAAAAGATTTTATTTTTAAGTAATCTCTACACCCAATGTGGGGCTTGAACTCACAGCCCCAAGATCAAGAGTCGTACGCTCTTCCAACTGAGCCAGCCCGGTGCCCATATAGGGTGATTTTTCCATCTCCATCATTCCTTCTACACTTACTAATCGGAATGCCACTCGAAGGATGAGCTGTCCCTTTCCCCTCAGTTATTTTTTTTTTTTAAGATTTTATTTATTTATTTGACAGAGAGATAGAGAGCACAAGTAGGCAGAGAGGCAGGTAGAGGGAGAGGGAGAAGCAGGCTCCCTGCTGAGCAAGGAGCCCGATGCGGGGCTCGATCCCAGGACCCTGGGATCATGGCCTGAGTCAAAGGCAGCCGCTTAACCAACTGAGCCACCCAGGTGTCCCTCCCCTCAGTTATTTATTCAAATTGGAGTAGACCCATGGACATTTCTTTTATTCTGTTTTAATCCATTCCTCCTACGATCTATTTTGTTGCTCAAATTATCCCATACTTGACCACTGGGAGCTCCATCAACTTGACCTGTGTCCTTTCAACATATTCCCTTTACTTTCGCTCTCCCAGTTTCTTGTACCACAAGATGTTCCAGGCTCATCTTGTACTTTCTCTGGCCCAGTCCTGGAATCAACCATTCTCAACAGAGTCCTGGTTTTCTTTATGGAAGTAT
This sequence comes from Halichoerus grypus, assembly GCF_964656455.1. Taxonomy (NCBI): domain Eukaryota; kingdom Metazoa; phylum Chordata; class Mammalia; order Carnivora; family Phocidae; genus Halichoerus; species Halichoerus grypus. Next base: position 82,790,364 of record NC_135717.1, on the reverse strand, counting down.
GGCATCTAGAAACCAAGTTCAAGGCACTAGTTAGGCTGACTGCTATTGGAGTATCATAGTTTTTAGGCCCTCTCAGTAGAGAATAGCAGGCATGTATGTGTATATGCACACATATCCCCTATATCTATTTTTATATGTGTATATATTAAAAAATGAGTTCATTTACATATTTACTTAATCCTAGTATAAACATAAAACAGTTTCAGGGGATGCCTGGATGGCTCAGTCACTGGGCGTCTGCCTTCGGCTCAGGTCATGATCCCAGGGTCCTGGGATTGAGCCCCACGTCGGGCTCCCTGCTCAGTGGGAAGCCTGCTTCTCCCCCTCCCACTCCCTGTTTGTGTTCCCTCTCTCGCTGTCTCTCTCTGTCAAATAAATAAATAAAATCTGAAAAAAAAAAGTTTCAGAATTGCTAACCTATATTCCTATAAAAAAATATTTACTAACTTAGCTTACAATAATTGTGTAAAGTTCTTTTTTCCAGAGTATATAGTCAAAATACTACTGCTTTTCAAAGTTACGTAGGTTAGTTCTTTTCTTTCCGACTCTATAATGTGATTATGTGAAACACTTGTAACGTACTTGTTACCACTTTATATTACATTTTGAAAACCCAGTGTCTTTTGATTCTCAGGCCCAGTGCTCTTTTCATCCTGATCGTGCTGCTTCTAGATAAACACTTCAGTATCAAGGGGAGTAGAGTTGAATTATGTCTTACAACATGTAGGAGTGACAAGGCAGTATGGGAATTAGGTTTTGACCCAAGTTATATACCAAGCTCTTTCTGAGGACGGGGAAGGAAAGAATTCCACCAAATTCTTCTTTTCTGCAATACCAAGCTGGTTTGCCTTGAAAGTAAAGCCAGAATCTTGTACTCCAAGTATCACTGCTGGCATTGACCTGATTGATTATAATGTTAGGACGTCCAACTACGTACAAATCCTCTGTGATTTTTTTTTTTTTAAAGATTTTATTTATTTTGACAGAGAGAGAGAGAGACAGCGAGAGAGGGAACACAAGCAGGGGGAGTGGGAGAGGGAGAAGCAGGCTTCCCGCTGAGCAGAGAGCCCGACATGGGGCTCGATCCCAGGACCCTGGGATCATGACCTGAGCCGAAGGCAGACGCTTAACGACTGAGCCACCCAGGTGCCCTGTCCTCTGTGATTTTTAACAGGCTGTCTTATTCCTCCAGTTCTTACAGCCTCCCTAGCACTATAATCATAACACATTCTCCTCTTCCTTTACACTTCTTACCCTATGCCTCTCTGACTTTAATAGATGACTGTTCTCCACTTTACCAAAAAGAACGAGACCCAAAGCACAGGTTCTCTCGTAATCCTGCCTATCAACAAACATCTCTGCCAACATCTTCCCATTCTTTGCCTGAGTCTCAAGCAAAAAGTTTCTCTCTTCTAAAGCTAATCTGTCCCACTGCCCCGAAGATTTATCTCCTCTTTTTCACCTTTGCTTTTTATCCTGTCCAGGACTTGCTCTTATCGTGCCAATATGCTCAGGCCTCCCTTTATTTTTTCTAAAGATTTACTTATTTATTTGTCCGGAGGCGGGGGGGGGGGGGGGGGAAGTGCAGAGCACAAGCAGGGGGAGTGGCAGGCAGAGCAGGCAGAGGGAGAAGCAGGCTCCCCGCTGATCAGGGAGCCTGACACGAGACTGGATCCCAGGACCCTGGGATCATGAACCGAGAGGAAGGCAGACGCTTAACCTATTGAGTCACCCAGGCGTCCCTTAGGCCTCCCTTTAAAACAAACAAACAAAAATGCTCAATGCCTTTCATTTGACCTTGCTATCATATCACTTTTAAATTGTGTTTCCTTGGGGCGCCTGGGTGGCTCAGTCGTTAAGCGTCTGCCTTCGGCTCAGGTCACGATCCCAGGGTCCTGGGATCAAGCACTGCATTGGGCTCTCTGCTCAGCGGGAAGCCTGCTTCTCCCTCTCCCACTCCCCCTGCTTGTGTTCCCTCTCTCGCTGTGTCTCTCTCTGTCAAATAAATAAATAAAATCTTTAAAAAAAAAAGAAAAAAAATAAATAGTGTTTCCTCTTTCAATTTCCTGAAATCTGTTTCTGAGATTTACCAATCTAACAACTATTCTCTCAAAGATGACCAACTACCCATTTTTCATTACAACCAATGATTTTTCTTGGTCCACATATCTCTTTAATTCTTTGAAGCATTACCCACTGATCTAGTCAGACTGCTTTAGGTTTACATTTGACTTGAACATTTACCAGGCCAAGCTACTTAGCTTACTAAGTCTGTTTCCTCTTCTCTAAATTGGGTGTAATAAAAGATCACACCTATAGGGCTTTTCAGAATTTTTTGGTAAAGGTTAAGTAGAGATAATCCCCATGAAGCAATCAGAACAATACTTAGCACACAATGTAACTCAGTATATGTAAACTATTAACCAATCTTACAAACCTCTTTCTGTGATCTGGAAAATACAGAAAATGGAAAAAAGAGAAAGACATAAGCACTGTTAACACCTGGCTAAATTTTGTCTATTTTGTATGCACAGCATTTCTGCTGTTGAGGCCATATCACATATTCACTTCTCTGTTCTGTTTTTTTAAAATTTAAAATTACAAGGGCGCCTGGGTGGCTCAGTCGTTAAGCGTCTGCCTTCGGCTCAGGTCATGATCCCAGGGTCCTAGGATCGAGCCCCGCATCGGGCTCTCTGCTCAGTGGAAAGCCTGCTTCTCCCTCTCCCACTCCCCCTGCTTGTGTTCCCTCTCTCGCTGTGTCTCTCTCCGTCAAATAAATAAATAAAATCTTAAAAAAAAAAATTTAAAATTACAATAAGCATATTATAAAACCTTTGTAAATAATTTTTAATGGTCACATAATATTCCACTGAATGTATCTTAATTAACTTACCGTTCTTCTATCGTTAGACATTATGGTATTTCTTTTTCTTTTTTTTTAAGTAGGTTTCATGCCCAACATGGGGCTTGAACTATGACCCTGAGATCAAGAGTCACATGCTCTATTGACTGAGTCAGCCAGGTGCCCCTATTGTTAGACATTATGGTATTTCTAATTTTTTCCACTAAAATTCACAACACAGGGCGCCTCGGTGGCTCAGTCGGTTAAGTGTCTGCCTTTGGCTCAGGTCATGATCCCAGGGTCCTGGGATCCAGTCCCGTGTTGGGCTCCCTGATCAGTGGGGAGTCTGCTTCTCCCTCTGCCCCTCCTCCCTGTTTATGCTCCCCCCGCCCCCAAAATTCACAACACATTTTTTCCCCTGGCAAATCTGGATTAAATCCAACTGACTGCTTACTCCATTCATGTAACCACACAAATAAAAATGGCTTGACAAAAATACACAATCATGCCAACTATTCTCACTTTAAACTTATGCCCATTAACCTCAAGTGGACCCTTAGTATTTCTTGCTAAGCCTATTACAAATTCCCAGGCCTACTCACTTTCTTCTAGGCAATTATTTCATACTTTTCCTCTGCTCAGAAGATCAAGACCTTCTTCTCCAGCTCCCTCTCAGTTAAAGGGTTCACTTCCTATCTCATGGAGAAAATAGAATCACACAGAAGAGAACTTCCAGCCGCCCCAAGATCCGTAGCTTCCTGCATTATCTGCATCTGTGCCCATGTACTCTGCCTTCTCTTTTGCTGCTGCGGATAAACTAACCCATGCTCTAATGAAACCATCTCCTCCCCTGTGCACCAGATCACACACTCTCTCACCTACTAAAGATACTGCCCCAACACTCATCCCTTCTCCCTCCTGCATCATCAAACTTTCCCTCTCTGATCGCTTCCATTCATTCAGCACATGCACATGCAATGCCACCCATCTTACAAAAAAATCCTCCCTCAACTCTATCTCCTCCTCTACTACCACCCTATTTCTCTGTTCCTCATTAAAGCAAAACAACCACAAAAAGTTATCTAAACTGTCCTCTCATTTTCTCATAAGCCTCTTCCAATTAGGCTTTTGCCCCCACCACTCCTCTGAAACCGCTTTCCCCAAGGTTGCAATCGCCACATTGCGAAGTCCAGTCATTAATTTGCAGTTGAGCTCTCCCTTTCTTTCTGAAATGTTCTCATAATTTAGCCTCCAGTTAGCACCTCTGTTCACTTTCTGCCTCAATGACTGGTCCTCAGTTTCTCCTACTGGTTTCTTTCTCATCTTCCCAGATTCTATCGGACTGTCTCAGATCTTATGTTTTTAAATTGCTTTTCTTCTCCAACTACATTCAAATTTCATAGCTTTAAATGCCCTCTACATGCTGAATATTAAACCCCAAATGTATAGCTGTAGCTGGCACCTCTCCCCTGAACTCCAGAACTCTACAACCAACAGACTAAACCTGCTCCTTTCGGGCGCCTGATTAGCTCAGTCAGTTAAGCGCCTGCCTTCAGCTCAAGTCATGATCCCAGGGTCCTAGGATTCAGTCCCACATTGTCAGGCTTCCTGCTCTGCAAGGAGTCTGCTTCTCCCTCTGCCCCTTCTCCCACTCATTCTCTCAACCTCTCTCTCTGTCTCTCAAATAAATAAATAAAAAATTAAAAAAAAAGTAAATAAACCTGCTCCTCTCATATTCTACTCCATCTCAGTAAATGGCAGCTCCATTCTTCCCAAAAGCCTTGTCATCATGCTAGATTCTTCTTTCTCTAACCCTATAAATTCAAGCCAATCCATCAACAATCCTGTTTGCTCGACTTTCAACATCTGTTCAGTACCTAACTTTTTACGATTACCTCCACTGCTATCAACCCCAGGCAAGCTACCTGGTACTACTGTATTAGCCTCTCAACTAGTCTCCCCGCTTCTTCCCTTGCCCCTTACTCTCTCTATTCAACACAACAGTGATACTTTTAAAACGTCACAGTGTGTCACTCCTGTGCTCAAAACCCAATGGCTTTCAAACTCACTCACACTGAAGCTAAATCTTTACCATGACCTACAAGACTCTAGATTAGTGCTTCTCCAACTTAAATGCGCATCTGAATTACCTAGGGATCTTCTTAAAAAATGGATTTTCTGATTCAGTAGTTCTGAGTTGGATCTTGGATTTCTGATAAGTTCCTAAATCATGATTCTAATGTTGCTAGTCTGAAGACCACACTTAGAAGAGCATGACTGTAGAGGAATCTGCATCACTTCTCATCTGACCTCTTTTGCCCTAGCTTACTCCACTCCAACCGTATTGGCATTTTCCCACCTCAGAGCCACAGCATTGGATTTTCTCTCTGCTTAGAATGCCTATGAGAATTGGCATAGTTCACTTCCTCACCTTTAAGGCCTCTGCTCGAACATCACCTATCAGCAAGCCTTCTCTGATCATCCAACATAAAATGCAGTTCCTACCCCACCATGCCATATCTTGTTTATCTTGCTTATTTTTCTCCCTGGCACTTGCAACCATCTGATAAATCCCATTATTTGTTATTTATTCCTTGTTGAGAACCTTGAGAGAAAGAACTCTGTCAACTTGTCTTTTTGTCTACTGTTGTATATCCAGTACCCAGAACAGTGCCTGGCACACAGTGTATCGTCAGTAAATACTTGTTCAACAAATTAAGCGATTTGATCTTGCAGAACTTATAGTTAGGGTTCTAAACACCAAAAGCAATGCAATTGTTATAAAAAGAACTCTCAGTGATTATTTTAAAAATTATGCATTATAATAACTGAAGGACAACTGACTACAGTGTAGCCTGTGCAATTGGTGATGCCTATATCAACACAGTATGGAGAGAACAGTCTATCTCTCCCCTAGAGTGGATACTGTTGGCTAGCCACCTACCCATGGACCGCCACACTCTGCCTTCTTTGCTTACCAAATGGTGATATGTCTAGGTTTGGGGAGGCTCCTAGATAATAATCTTGATCAATTTAGACAATCTGGGTGATTCCATTTCCCTTACCGTAATTAGTCAGGGAAATAGGCAAAACCCAATTCTGGCTAAATCTGTTGGGAGGCTTCTGGTAAAGTTTTAAAAAAGGAAAGAAGAAAAGAAAAAGCATAAGATAAAAAAAAAAATCACCTTTTCTACCTCTGGACATCAGAGCAAGGAGCTACCATCTAGCAACCATGATGGGAAGGCCAAGAGGAGACAAGCTGGAGTTAAATTATCAAGCTACTGCATTAGCCAACTCTTCTTGTTGTAGGAGATAACAAAGTAGGTTATTATCCCTATCTTTACAGATAAGGAAACTGAGGCACAGAGAGAATAAGTAACTTGTCCAAGGTCAAAGTGGTAGAGCCAGGATTCAGATTCAGATAGCTTGGCTCCAGAGTCTTAAATCTTTACTCTATGTACCTCTCCAAAGCAACCTAATTGATAGAAGACCACTTCCAATAAGTATAGTGATATTATGGGGTCTCACTGATAACGTTTAAATTGTCTTGTTCATCTGTAGGTTTCAATGGATAACTGCATTGTCCATACACTGTTCAGTGTTGCAGCTGTACGTATTTGTCATCCCCCCCCCCCCCAATTAATGCACACTCTTGGAAACAAGAGATCTAGACTTTAAAAAAGTATTACCTGAAACAGGTCAGGTCAAGTCCCACACATTCTGAGAAAGCCTATAACCTTTAAATCCACCAGAACTTAACTTTGGTTTATAAGAGGTAAAGATCAAAAATAAGTTTTTGTCCAAAGAGTAGCCACATACACCTAGGCTGTTTATTGAATAATTGAGGAAAGGAGGTCAATGTGTATACTCTCCATGTAATACATCCTAAGCAACGCTAGGAAAAAAACAGTGACTAGGCAAGACAAGTTTCTTTGCCCTCATGGAGCTTAGTCGTGTAGTAGGACAGACAGACAATATAATTACATGTGGGAGGGTTGTTTTGAAGTGCTAGGCACAGTAGCAGCTATGGAGTCTTACCTCTAAGCTGTGATGGAAGATTTCTGATGGACAATACCTCTTGCACAACATATTGATTCACCCCTCCACTTTTCAACAACTCCTCTGGGGATAAGGGCAGATGGAACTCATACAGTTGGGGAGACATCCTTCTCCCACTGGCTCACAGGGCTGGAAACCAAACAGGAAATAGGTCAGGGTTTATATCTAAGGCCTGTCTTTTTATCTGGTTCTATTATTCCTCCCCTCTCCAATATATAACGCTTATATCAAACTTTTATCAAGCTGGTAACATTATCTTAGAGGATGTGAGATCAACCGTGGACTAGAATCTAATTCTAGTTGTGACTCTGCCATTTGGTCATGTCACATAACCCCGTGAACCTCATCTGCAACACGGAGTTACTAATCTCTGATTATTTTACAAAGTTGCTGTGACGATCAAATGAGTCAAGGGATATGAAAATGGACATATCTGATATAGTTCTCCAAACGCCAATCTCAAGGAATGCATAATAACATAACCCAATTTACAGATGAGGAAATTGAAGCTAAGAAAGGTTAAGCGATTTGCCCATATTCCGTAGCGGATCTGTAAAACTTATTGTTTCTACATCTTACCCCAAATATATACGCATGGAACCTCCCCGCCTCTCCTAACGCGGCCTAATACCGCGTCATATTGTCCCGTAGCCAACATGCCCAGTCTTTCATTCCCCGCTGCCCATTAACACCACACCTCAGAAGAGTTCACCGGCCGCTCCTCCGACTCAGGTCGTGAGTCCGAAACGAAGGAAAAAACACACAGTGCACAATACGCACCAATGAGCACGGCAGCACTCGGGAGCGGGCAGAGAAACCGGCCAATCCCCGGCAGGCGGAGCCAAATTTCCGCCTCACAGCCAGGCGCCGCGCGGGCAAAGCCACAAACGTGCAGTTCAAATCTCAACGGCCGTTAGGAGGCCAATCGCGACACTCACTGCGGAGACCGGCCAATCACATCGCAGGAGTCGGGAAGCCGGGCAGCGCCGCCGAGGGAGGGGCGGGGCCTAGATCTAGTACCCGCCCCCTTCGCCTCGCGGCCACCCGGTTCTGCTGCCCTTCTAACCCGGGAGTGGTAGCGCCCCTGGGCTGGGAACCCACTCAGTCACCCCCCCCAGGACAGGAGGCAAGTCCAAGCCGGGAACTTAGGAGGCTTAGGCTCTAATCCACGTTCCGCCATCGCCTCTGCTATATGACGTCCAGCAGGTCACTTCACTCTCTGAGCCTTAGATTTCCTCCCCTGTAGAAAAGGGTTAATAAAAACAGCTACAGCGCAAAACTGCTGTGAGGCACAGAAAAAGGAAGTTCAGGGTTCCAGGGTCTGCACCTTCATCTCCCTCACAGTTGAGGGACCCCCCCCCCCAGGAAAGGGTGAATTTTCTTGAAATTCAGGTTGGGGGCGTCCCAGGCAACGACGATACGAGTGGCTCAGCTCTTCTGACGCTCCACGACTTCCGCGGGCGAACCGGAAATGCCGGGGCGAGGCGAGGCGGGGCGGGAGGGTGTCAAGGCCTCTCTACACCGGAACCCGGGGGGCGGGGCTTATGGCTGGGGAAGGAGGGGCCGAGGCAGAGTGAGGCCCAAGATGGCTGCCTCCACCTAGGGACCTCTGACGCTAGAGCGGAGGGTACCTGTCAGCTCCTTGAAGGCCACGTGCGACGCTATTCTTATGCTTGTGCGGGTGCTGTTGTGGGGGAGAGACGAGAGCAATGGCAGGGAGCCTCTTTTTGGGGGCAGGAAGGGTCCTATGGGGCCGGGTGCCCTTGGCCTGCAGAAGCTTCTCTTTGGGTAAGTGGCTGATGTAGAAAAACTCCCCAAGAACTGCTTGTCTGTAAGGGGCTCATATTCATTCCATTTCTTCCCCATCCTTAGGTGTTCCTAGAATGTTCCACGTAAGGCTCACCCTCCCTCCTCCCAAAGTGGTTGATCGTTGGAACGAGAAGAGGGCCATGTTCGGGGTGTATGACAACATCGGGATCCTGGGTAAGACGCGACTCCATGGCACAGAATTTCAGAATGGCACTTGTGCCGTAAAGATTTTTTTCCACCTGTGTAGGAATGGTACCGTGCTCAATCGTAAGAGCAGACATGTACGTGTCTATTTAGGTTGTGTTCGGTGCTGTTACTCCTTATAATAACTTCTTCACTTTACAGGCAAGGAAACTGAGGCACAGAGACGTTGTGTGATTTTCCCAAAGCTAGTAAATGGCAGTGCCAGAATTTGAACCCCAAGCAGCCTGGCTCCAGAGTGTGTGCTCTTGAACATGTGGTGTAATGTGTCTTGTCTGTAGGTGTAGCTCAGGGAAGTGCAACTGTGTGCTGAAGGCTTAACTGGGTCGAGGCTCACTTCCCACTTGTCTTGGAACTAATACGTTCTCTCACGTTACACAGGAGACTTCAAAATGCACCCCAAAGAACTGATCAAGGGCCCCAAATGGCTTCGAGGCTGGAAGGGGAATGAATTACAACGTTGTATCCGAAAGAAGAAAATGGTTGGAAATAGGATGTTCCTTGATGACCTGCACAACCTTAACAAACGCATCAACTACCTCTACAAACACTTTAATCGACATGGGAAGTATCGGTAGAAGAGAAAGCTGGGAACTGTGGAAGAGGCACATCTGTCACCCGGGAGAAGGGGAACAGTACTTTTCCTTATAAGGAAAGGAATTTGTATGCTCCTTGTAATAAAATGGGGCTTCTTTGGAATCTGTTATCCACACACTTTATTTTACACTAGATGCTACTTTTACTCATTCCAGTAGACTATGAAGTCTGACTCATCCATAAGTCCTATGGTTTGGACTTAACCACTTGCCCTTTGCAGACTAGCCATACCTATAGCTTTTATTTATTTTTATGTATTTGTTTATTTTTATTTTTATTTTTTTGAAGATTTTATTTATTTGACAGAGAGAGAGACAGCGAGAGCAGGAACACAAGCAAGGGGAGTGGGAGAGGGAGAAGCAGGCTTCCTGCGGAGCAGGGAGCCCGATGTGGGACTTGATCCCGGGACCCTGGGATCATGACCTGAGCTGAAGGCAGACGCTTAACGACTGAGCCACCCAGGCGCCCTACCTATAACTTTTAAAAAAGAAAAATTATTGTTGGCGCTTTTTGACATTTAGCCCTTCATGTATTGAAAATGGTATTTTTAATTGCCTCATAATTCTGTTATGTTAAATGTATTTTTAAAAACACTTTCACATTGGTTGAAATGTAACAGATAAGTGGAATTACGCTTCTGCATTATTCTCATCAAAAATATTGGGTACCTTTTCTGAGCTGAGAACTGTAGGAATAACAAAATGTAATAGATAATATGCTTTTCTAGTTAGGGAGTAAAGATATATTCACGCATGTACGCTTTAATAGGAGGCATTGAGTACCATATGAATGGTTTACATCCTAAGCCTGACTGATCATCAGAATCATCTTGGTAGTTTCGTAATTTCAAAAGCCTGCTCCCTGCCTCCAAAGATTTGTGATCTGTAGGGCTGAGCTGAGTTTTGCACATCTATGTGTTGTTGTTTTTTTAAACACATTTTAAAAATGTATCCATACATGCAATGCAAAATTTAAAATTACTAAAGGGTAATCAGGTAAAAAGTTTTCTCACAGCCTGTTTTTTTGTGCTCCTTCACAGAGGTCACCACTCTTTTTTCCCAGAGGCAACCATTCTTAAAAGATTTTTTTTAGTCCTTTGGACATATACTGTGCATGTACAAGCATATATTAACTGTATATCTCCTTTTGAGAAGAGTAGGATTCCATACCCAGTGTTCTGTACCTTTCTTATTTACTTAATATAACTTGGATATTTTATATCCTCACATTCTATACCATACATAATGTTTTACTAGTTTCATTTTGATAGATATTTAGGTTGTTTCCAGGTTTTTACTTATTCAAAGTATTACTCCTCTAGTTTTCAATAATTCTGATTAAAATCCCTCAGGTAATTTTAATTAGCCATGTTTGGAAACCTCTGACACGGAGATAAATGATCTAGATAAGAGATTGTATTTGGCCTGATCAGGAGAGGTGTCCTAGAAGAGGTTGGATTTCAGTAAGGGAAGAAAGAAGTGGGAGAACATTTCAAGCAGGGAAGAGAAGAGTGCTCAGTGGTGCATATGACCCAGCAATTCCACTCCGGGTTGGGTATATATCCAACACAAATGAAAACATGTTCATAGCATTGTTATTCATAATAGCCAAAAAGAAGATACAACCCAAGGGGCGCCTGGGTGGCTCAGTCATTAAGCGTCTGCTTTCGGCTCAGGTCATGATCCCAGAGTCCTGGGATTGAGCCCCGCATCGGGCTCCTTGCTCCTCGGGAAGCCTGCTTCTCCCTCTCCCACTCCCCTTGCTTGTGTTCCCTCTCTCACTGTGTCTCTCTCTGTCAAAAAATAAATAAAATCTTTAAGAAGAAACAACGCAAATGTCTATCAACTGATAAAGAAAATGTGGGGGGTGCCTGGGTGGCTCAGTTGGTTAAGAGTCTGACTTCAGCTCAGGTCATGATCTCAAGATCCTGGGATGGAGCCCTATGTTGGGCTCCACACTCATTGAGGAGTCTGCTTCTCCCTCTCCCTATACCCTTCCCCCTACTCAGCAGGGAGCCTGCTTCTGTCTCTCCCTCTGCCCCTCTCCCAGCTTGTGCCCTCTCTCTCTCTCTCAAATAAATAAAGTCTTTTATTTTTTTTATTTTATTATTTTTTTTTTTTTAAAGATTTTATTTATTTATTTGACAGAGAGAGAGATAGCGAGAGCAGGAACACAAGCAGGGGGAGCGGGAGAGGGAGAAGCAGGCTTCCTGCCGAGCAGGGAGCCCGATGTGGGACTCGATCCCAGGACCCTGGGATCATGACCTGAGCTGAAGGCAGACGCTTAACGACTGAGCCACCCAGGCGCCCTATAAATAAAGTCTTTTAAAAAAGAAACATCATGTATGTAAATTAAAAGTACATGAACAGAAAATAGTACACATTTTGCAAAAACAATTATATCAAGCAATTTATAATGTCTGTGGCTCGGGAGGGGAATAGGGGAAAAAGGAATAAAAAAATGAAACACATCTTTTGATGGATAAGTAAAGATCATGTGGTCTCCCAGAAAAACAATGTTCTATTTTTTTTTTTTTTAAGATTTTATTTGACAGAACGAGAGAGCACAAGTAGGGGGAACAGTAGAGGGAGAGGGAGAAGCTGGCTCCACGCCAAGCAGGGAGCCCGAAGCGGGGCTCGATCCCAGGACCCTAGAATCATGACCTGAGCCGAAGGCAGACGCTTAACCATCTGAGCCACTTAGCCACCCCAAAAATGTTCTATTTTTGTCTAGGATGATTCATATTCTAAGAAACGCATTTATTTAGTCTTGTTAGTTTCTTAAACTTATCAGTGTTTATTATAACAGGTCAAACTTTACACAGCCTCAAGTACCTTTTGGTATTCTCACCACCTATTACACAATCATATGTAATGTGCATGTACAATATATGTATGTTTGTTGCTGGTTTGGGGTATAAAACAATGTAGTTCAAGATAGCTGTATATACTAGTTTTCTGGGGCTGCCATAACAAAATACCACAACTTTGGTGGCTTAAACAACAGCAATTTATTGTTTCACATTTCCAGAGGCTTAGCAGTCTGAGATCAAGGTGTCAGCAGGGTTGGTTCTTCTGAGGGTTATGAGGGAGAATCTATTTCTTGCCTCTCTCCTAGCTTCTGGTGGTTTGCTGGCAATCTTTGGTGTTCCTTGTCTTGTAAACATATCAGCCTGATCTCTGCCTTCATGTTAAAATGGCATTCTCTCTGTGTGCGTGTCTCCAAATTTTCCCATTTTATAAAGATTCTAGTCATACCAGAGTGGGGCCCACTCTACTCCAATATGACTTCATCTTAACTAATTACATCTGCAACAACCCTATTTCCAAATAAGATCCCATTCTGAAGTACTGAGGGTTAGGACTTCAACATAAAAAAATTGTTTAAAGGGAAATCGGAGGTGGAGACCAACCATGAGAGACTATGGACTCTGAGAAACAAACTGAGGGTTCTAGAGAGAAGGGGGTTGGGGGGATGGGTTAGCCTGGTGATGGGTATTAAAGAGGGCAGGTATTGAATGGAGCACCGGGTGTTATACGCAAACAATGAATCATGGAACACTACATCAAAAACTAATGATGTAATGTGTGGTGATTAACATAACATAATAAAATAAAATTGAAAAAAGATTTTATTTTTAAGTAATCTCTACACTGAATGTGGGGTTCGAACTCAGCCCCAAGATCGAGAGTCATATGCTCCAAAAACTGAGCCAGCCAGGTGCCCCAGGACTTTAACATAAAAATTTTTGAAGGACACAATTCAACCCATAACTATAGTCTTCAGTCTCCCCGATACATATATATACCACACTGGTATATATATCTACCAATATATATACCACATTCCTTTGCTTTTGTTCTTAGTTCTTGAAATTTATGATTCTTTATAGCTTCAATAGATTCTCCAGGTTTGATATGGGAAGAGAAAGCCAGTGGCTTCTATTAGTTATCTTGTCAGGAAACTGGATTTATACTTCTCAATCCCTTCCTTTCTTATAGTCCCCACCCCCAGTCCTCTTCATTATAGTTATCTCAGCATTTTGGCTTAAATCAGTAGGCAGTATCTACATTATTAGGACCACAGCAATATTGTTTACTACTTAGTGTACTGTGGAATAACATGTGTTTCTTATTTAAAAACTCTGTATCTTTATTGAGATACAATTTGCCCAGTTCAATGGCTTTTAGTATATTCACTGAATTGTACATCCGTCATCATACTCAATTTTTGAACATTTTCATCATTACTCCAAAATGAAACCCTATACTCCTTAGTTGCCACTCTCAATTTCCCCTCCCTCCCAGTTCTAGACAGCCACTAATCCATTTTCTGTCCTTATAGATTCTTGCCTATTCTGGATATTTCATCTAAATGGAATCACACCATACTTAATCCTTTGTGACTAGCTTTTTAAACTTAGCATAGTACTTTCAAGGTTCATCCATGTTGTAGCATGTATCAGTACTTCCTTTTTATTGCTGAATAATCCATTGTATGGATATACCACACCATATTTATCCATTTATCAGTTAGTGGACATTTGGGTTGTTTTTACTTTTTGGCTATTCTGAATAATGTGACCTATGAACATTCGTGTAACAAGGTTTTGTGTGGACATTTTCATTTCTCTTACATATATACCTAGAAGTGGAATTGCTGGGTCACATGGTAACTCTATGTTTAACTGTTTGAGGAATTGCCAACTCTTTTCCAAATTGACCACATTATTTTGCATCTCTACCTGCAGTATATGAGGGTTTAATTTCTCCACATGCGTGGCAACACTTGGTATTATCTGTTTTGTTTTTGTTTTTGTTTTTCACTGTAGCCATCCTAGTGGGCATAAAGTAGTATCGCATTGTCACTTTGATTTGTATTTCCCTGATGGCTAATGATGTAAAGCATTTTTTCTTGTGCTTATTGTCCATTTGCATATCTTCTTTTAAGAAATATCTATTTAGATCCTATGTCCATTTTCAAACTTTTTTATTATAATTGAGCTGGAAGAGTTCTTTATATATTCTAGACAATTACCATATCAGATATCTGATTTGCAAATATTTTCTTCCATTCTGTGAATTCTTTTCACTTTCTTGATCACATTCTTTGAAGCACAAAAGTTTTATTTTTAAGAAGATTGTATTTATTTATTTATTTTAGAGAGAGGAGCAGAGGGAGAGGGAGAGAGTGCAGAGCCTGACTTGGGGTTAGATCTCACAACCATGAGATCATGACCTGAGCCAAAATCAAGATTCAGAGGCTTAACTGACTGAGGCACTCAGGTGCCCTGAAGCACAAAAGTTTTAAATTTTGCTGATGCCCTGTATATTTTTTCTTTTGTTGTTTGTGCCTTTGTTATCATATGTAAGAAACCATTGCCTAATCCAAGGCCATGAAGACATAGAACTATGTTTTCTTTTAAGACTTTTATAGTTTCAGCTCTTATATTTAAGTTTTTGATACATTTTGAGTTAATGTTTGTGTATGGTGAGAGGAAGGCATCCAAATTCATTCTTTTGCATGTTGACATCCATTTGTCCCAGCATTATTTGTTGAAAAGATTATTGTTTCCCCCATTAAATGGTCTTGGCACCCTTGTTGAAAAATCAATTGACATAAATGTGAAGTAACTTCTATTTCGTATTTAACTTTTTGTTTTTCCTTAAGTTAGTAATTGCCTTTTTTCTTTTGTATAATTTTCTGTGTATCTAGCTCTAATTTTTTTCCATATGTCTCATCACACCTGTAAAAATAATTGTTCATATTATTTTTCAAATATTTAAACATGTCAGATACTTTATCAATTTTTTTCTCTGGAGACTTTCCCAGTTTTTTTCTATCCTCTTATTTCAGTCAGGACACATTCTTTCTGGGTCTGTGGCACAGCTACCATTCCAAGGATTTTCTTTCACCAGTGTGTGGATCCAGCATTCCATACCCCACATCTATTGTCTTTCTCTTTCTTGTTTGCCAGAGCACATCTTGTAGTAACCTACTTGAAAAGGGAGGTAAGAATTTGATGCTGAAAGAAGTCTATATTCTACCTTTTGATATATACTGATCTTATTTTTTATATTGATCTTATATGGATAGTTTGGTTGGTAGGGAATTCTAGATTAATGATCATTTTTCTTCAGAATTTTAAAGGAACTGCCACACTGTCTTCTATTTCTAATACTGTATTGAGATGCCATTCTGATTCCTTTTCCTTTTTTCCCCTTTTATTGAATTCTTTTAGGATCTTCTCTTTTTCCATAATATTCTGATTTTGTAAAAATGTGTCTTGATGTGCTTCCTTTTTTCTTTGTGTTGGGCACATAGCACATTATTTAATCCAGAAGGATTTGTTCAATTCAGGAAAATTTTTTTGTATTTCTCTTATAATCCTGTTTTCTCATTTTATCTCATATCCTGTTTTCTCTTTTTAGAACTCCTATTAGTCGGACATTGGACTATTTGGTTTGATTTTCTAACTTTCTTATTTCCTATCTCTATCTCTATCTCTATCTCTATCTCTATCTCTATCTCTGTTGGCTCTTGCTCTTGGAACCTTGTTCCTTATTTGTTTGCAATTTTTGACCACAATTTATATTTCTTGGAACTCTATCTGTGGAAATTCCCCAGGGCCTAGATTGAGGATGAGCTCATCCAGAGAGGATTGCATTGCTTCTGCCTGGTGCTTGGTGGCACTATTAACCTAAAACCACTTTAAATTCTTACCATCTTATTGTTAGGATCAACAAAAAATTCAGGCAGAAAAACCATACTTGTGGTTATAAATTCTCTGCTAGTATTTAAAAGAAAAAAAAAAAACAGATCTCCGGGGCGCCTGGGTGGCTCAGTTGTTGAGCATCTGCCTTTGGCTCAGGTCATGATCCCAGGGTCCTGGGATTCAGCCCCGAATCGGGTTCCCTGCTCGACAGGAAGCCTGCTTCTCCCTCTCCCACTCCCCCTGCTTGTGTTCCCTCTCTCACTCTCTCTGTCAAATAAATAAATAAAATCTTAAAAAAAAAACAAAAAACAGATCTCCACTAGGCACCTAGGTTCCAGATAAGCAATGTTCTATGAAGTCCCCTAGGGCAGTGTGGGTGTGAGTATATTTTAAATCCACTCTTACATGGCAATATAGGGGTTCTGACTTTATGGTGGGGACCTTCTGTTAGATTTCCAACCCTAGAAAAGCCCTGAGCTCTGTCTCCTCTGCCACCGTGGCATCCAGTGAGGCCATCACCATGCCTAAATTCAACTTTTTAGCAAATGCCCGTAAGGCAAAACAGGCTTCAGTGCTCAGCTTATCTCTCTGAGTACCAGCTTTAACTTAGTTTTTGGTCTACACAGTCTTTATTCTCTTGTCAGCTCATAAATGCATTTTAAAAATAACCTTTGAGGGGTGCCTTGGGTGGCTCAGTCATTGAGTGTCTGCCTTCAGCTTGGGTCATGATCCCAGGGTCCTGGGATCGAGCCCCGCATCGGGCTCCCTGCTCAGTGGGAAGTCTGCTTCTCCCTCTCCCACTCCCCCTGCTTGTGTTCCCTCTCTAACTGTGTCTCTCTCTGTCAAATAAATAAAATCTTAAAAAAAAAATAAAAAAATATAAAAATAACCTTTGAGGCAAAAAATCTAGAACAGTTAAAACAATTTTGAAAAAGAACAATGAAGTGGGAGAAATAATTCTATATGATGTTAAGGCTTACTATATAGCTACAGTAATTAAGACAGTGTGTTATTGGTAGAAGGAAAGACATACAGGTCAGTGGAACTGAATAGAGAACCCAGAAATAGACCTGCACAAGTATGCCAAACTGATTTTTTATTTATTTTTTATTTTTTTAAGATTTTATTTATTTGACAGAGAGAGACACAGCGAGAGAGGGAACACAAGCAGAGGGAGGGGGAGAGGGAGAAGCAGGCTTCCCACCGGGCAGAGAGCCCAATGCGGGGCTTGATCCTAGGACCCTGGGATCATGACCTGAGCTGAAGGCAGATGCTTAACGACTGAGCCACCCAGGCGCCCCTGCCAAACTGATTTTTTAAAGAGAAATAACACCTTTTTATTTTTTTCTTTCAAGTTTTTATTTATTTAAAAAAAATTTTTTTTAAAGATTTTATTTATTTGACAGAGAGAAACACAGCGAAAGAGGGAACACAAGCAGGGGGAGTGGGAAAGGGAGAAGCAGACCTCCTGCCGAGCAGAGAGCCCGATGCGGGGCTCGATCCCAGGACTCTGGGATCATGACCTGAGCCGAAGGCAGACGCTTAATGACTGAGCCACCGAGGCGCCCCTATTTATTTAAAAATTTTTTTGAAGATTTTATTTATTTATTTGAGAGAGCGAGCGAGCACGAGTGGGGGGAGGGGCAGAGGGAGAGGAAGAGAGAGAGGGAGAGAAGCAGACTCCCTGCTGAGCGTGGGGGCGGGGGGTGGGCAGCGATGGGGCCTCCATTCCAGGACCCTGAGATCATGACCTGAGCTGAATGCAGACGCTTAACCGATTGAGCCAACCAGGCTCTCCTCAAGTTTTTATTCAAATTCAAGTTAGTTAACATATAGTGTAGTACTGGTTTCAGGAGTAGAATTTAGTGATTTATCACTTACATATAACACTCAGTGTTAATCACAACACGTGCCTTCCTTTTTTTTTTAAAAAAAAAGATTTTATTTATTTATTAGAGAGAGGGAGAGCATATGAACTGGGTGGGAGGGGGGCAGAGAGAGAGGGAGAAGTAGACTCCCCATTGAGCAGGGAGTCCAACTCAGGGTTTAATCCCAGGACCCTAAGATCATGACCTGAGCTGAAAGCAGCTGCTTAACCAAGTGAGCCACCCAGGGGCCCCAACAAGTGCCCCCCTTAATGCCCATCACCCATTTAGCCCATCCCCCCCACCTCCCTTCCAGCAACCCTCAGTTTATTCTCTGTAGTTGAGAATCTCTTATGGTTTGCCTCCCTCTCTATTTTTATCTTATTTTATTTTTCCTTCCCTTCCCCTATGTTCGTCTGTTTTGTTTCTTAAATTCCACATGTGAGTGAAATCAAATGGCATTTGTCTTTCTCTGAATGACTTATTTTGCTTAGCATAGTACCCTCTAGGTCCATCCACATCATTGCAAATGGCAAGATTTCATTCTTTTTGATGGCTGAGTAATATTCCATTGTATATATACACCACATCTTCTTTATCCATTTGTCAGTCAATGGACATTTGGGCTCTTTCCATAATTTGGCTATTGTTGATAATGTGCTATAAACATTGGGAGCATGTGCCCCTTTGAATCAGTATTTTTTTTTTTTTTTTAAAGATTTTATTTATTTATTTGAGAGAGAGAATGAGATGAGATAGCATGAGAAGGGGGAGGGTCAGAGGGAGAAGCAGACTCCCTGCTGAGCAGGGAGCCCGATGCGGGACTCGATCCCAGGACTCCAGGATCATGACCTGAGCCGAAGGCAGTGGCTTAACCAACTGAGCCACCCAGGCACCCTGAATCAGTATTTTTGTATCCTTTGGATAAATACCTAGTAGTGCAATTGCTGGGTCGTAGGGTAGTTTTATTTTTTAACTTTTTGAGGAACCTCCATACTGTTTTCCAGAGTGGCTGCACAAGTTTACATTCCCACCAACAGTGTAAGAGGGTTCCCCTTTTCCCCCATCCTCCCCAACATCTGTTGTTTCCTAAGTTGTTAATTTTAGCCATTCTGACAGGTGTGAGGTGTTATCTTATTGTGATTTTGATTTGTATTTCCCTGATGATGAGTGCTGTTGACCACTTTTTCATGTGTCTGTTGGCCATTTGTATGTCTTCTTTGGAGAAATGTCTGTTCATGTCTTCTGCCCATTTCTTAACTGGATTATTTATTTCTGAGGTGTTGAGTTTGGTAAGTTCTTTTTTTATTTTTTTAATTTTTATTTATTTTTTAAAGATTTTATTTATTTATTTGACAGAGAGAGACACAGCGAGAGAGGGAACACAAGCAGGGAGTGGGAGAGGGAGAAGCAGGCTTCCCGCCAAGCAGGGAGCCCAATGTGGGGCTCGATTCCAGGACCCTGGGATCATGACCTGGGCCGAAGGCAGACAATGACTGAGCCACCCAGGTGCCCCGAGCTTGGTAAGTTCTTTATAGATTTTGGATATTAGTCCTTTATCCGATATGTCATTTGCTAATATCTTCTCCCATTTGGTAGGTTGCCCTTTAGTTTTGTTGATTGTTTCCATTGCTGTGCAGAAGCTTTTTATCTTGATGAAGTCCCAATAGTTCATTTTTGCTTTTGTTTCCTTTGCCACCAGAAATGTATCTAGCAAGAAGTTGTTGCAGGCCAAAGAGGTTGCTGCCCATGTTCTCCTCTAGGATCTTGATGGTTTCCTGTCTCACATTTAGGTCTTTCATCCATTTTGAATTTATTTTTGTGTGTTGTGTAAGAAAGTGGTCCAGTTTCATTCTTCTGCATGTGGCTGTCCAGTTTTCTCAACACCATTTGTTGAAGAGACTGTCTTTTTTTCATTGGATATTCCTTCCTGCTTTGTTGGAGATTAGTTGGCCATATATAGAGTTGTAGGTCCATTTCTGTGCTCTCTATTCTGTTCTATTGATCTATGTGTCTGTTTTTGGGCTAGTACCACACTGTCTTGATGATTACAGCTTTGTAATACAGCTTGAAGTCTGGAATTGTGATGCCTCCCGCTTTGCTTTTCTTTTTCAACATTACTTTGGCTATTTGGGGTCTTTTCTGGTTCCATACAAATTTTAGAATTGTTTGTTCTAGCTCTGTGAAAAATGCTGGTGTTATTTTGATTGGGATTGCTCTGAATATGTAGATTGCTTTGGGTAGTATAGACAGTTTAACAATGTTTGCTCTTCCAATCCATGAGCATGGAATGTTTTCCCATTTCTTTGTGTCTTCTTCAATTTCTTTCATTAGCGTTCTATAGTTTTCAGAGTACAGATTTTTTACCTCTTTGGTTAGGTTTATTCCTAGGTATCTTATGGTTTTTGGCGCAATTATAAATGGGATTGATTCTTTGATTTCTCTTTCTGCTGCTTTGTTATTGGTGTATAGAAATGCAACAGATTTCTGTATGTTGATTTTCTATCCTGCAACTTTGCTGAATTGTGTATCAGTTCTAGCAATTTTTTGCTAGAGTCTTTTGGGTTTTCTACATAGAGTATCATATCATCGGCAAACAGTGAAAGTTTGACTTCTTCCTTGCTGATTTGGATGCCTTTTATTTCTTTCTGTTGTCTGATTGCTTAGCTAGGACTTCCAGTGCTATGTTGAACAACAGTGGTGAGAGTGGACATCCCTGTTGTGTTCCTGACCTTAGGGGAAAAGCTCTCAGTTTTTCCCCATTGAAGATGATATTAAAGATTTTTTTATTTATTCATTCGAGACACAGAGATACAGAGAGAGAGAGAGAGAACATGAGCAGGGGGAGAAGCAGAGGGAGGGGGAGAAGCAGGCCCCCCCGCTGAGCAGGGAGCCTGATGTGAGGCTTGATCCCAGGACCCTGGGATCATGACCTGAGCCAAAGGCAGACGTTTAACCATCTGAGCCACCCAGGCACCCCTGAATATGGGTCTTTCATATATGGCCTTTATGATGTTGAGGTATGTTCCTTCTGTCTCTACTTTCTTGAGGGTTTTTTATCAAGAAAGATGCTGTATTTTGTTAAATGCTTTTTCTGCATCTAATGAGAGCATCATATAGTTCTTATCCTTTCTTTTACTGACGTAGTGTATCACATTGATTTGTAGATGTTGAACCACCCCTGCAACCCAGGAATAAATCCCACTTGATCATGGAAAATAGTTCTTTTTTTTAAGTGTCTTTTTTAAAGATTATTTATTTGAGAGAGAGAGAGAGCATGAGAGAGAGAGAGAGAGAGAGCATGAGAGAGGGGAGGGTCAGAGGGAAAAGCAGACTCCCTGCTGAGCAGGAAGCACAATGCGGGACTGGATTCTGGGGCTCCAGGATCATGACCTGAGCTGAAGGCAGTTGCTTAACCAATTGAGCCACCCAGGCACCCATCATGGTGAATAATTCTTCTAATGTACTGTTGGATTTGATTCTCTAGTATCTTGTTGAGAATTTTTGCATCTGTGTTCATTAGGGATAATGGTCTGTAACTCTCCTTTTTAGTGGAGTCTTTGTCTTTTTTTTGGAAACAAAGTAATGGTGGCCCCATAGAATGACTTTGGAAGTTTTCCTTCCATTTCTGTTTTTTGAAACATTTTGAGAAGAATAGGTATAAACTCTTCTTTAAATGTTTGGTAGAATTCCCCTGGGAAGCCATCCAGCCCTGGACTGTTGTTTGTTGGAGATTTTTGATTACTGATTCAATTTCTTTTTTTTTTTAAGATTTTATTTATTTATTTGAGACAGAGAGAATGAGAGAGAGAGAGAGAGAGCACATGAGAGGGGGGAGGGTCAGAGGGAGAAGCAGGCTCCCCGCCGAGCAGGGAGCCCGATGCGGGACTCGATCCAGGGACTCCAGGATCATGACCTGAGCCGAAGGCAGTCGCTCAACCAACTGAGCCACCCAGGCACCCTACTGATTCAATTTCTTTCCTGGTTGTGGGTCTGTTCAATTTTTCTATTTCTTTCTGTTTCAGTTTTGGTAGTTTATATGTTTTAGGATTTTTTTTTTTAAAGATTTTATTTATTTGACAGAGAGAGACACAGCGAGAGAGGGAACACAAGCAGGGGGAGTGGGAGAGGGAGAAGCAGACTTCCCGCTGAGCAGGGAGCCCGATGCGGGGCTCGATCCCAGGACCCTGGGATCATGACCTGAGCCGAAGGCAGACGCTTAACGACTGAGCCACCCAGGCGCCCCTATGTTTTAGGATTTATCCATTTCTTCCAGGTTGCCCAATTTGTTGGCATATAATTGCTTGGAATATTCTCTTATAATTGTTTGTATTTTTTTTAGTATTCATTGTGATCTCTCCTCTTTCATTCATGATTTTATTTATGTGGGTTTTTTCTCTTTTCTTTTTGATAAGTCTGGCTAGGGGTTTATCAATTTTGTTGTCTTTCAAAGAACCAGCTCTTAGTTTCACTGATCTGTTCTACTGTTTTTTTGATTTCTATTTCATTTATTTCTGCTCTAATCTTTATTATTTCTCTTCTTCTGCTGGCTTTAAGCTTTATTTGCTGTTCTTTTTCCAGCTCCTTTAGGTGTGCCGTTAGGTTGTGTTGCCAAACTGGTTTTTTTTTTTTTTTTTTAAGATTTTATTTATTTATTTGAGAGAGAGAATGAGAGAGAGAGCACATGAGAGGGGGAGGGTCAGAGGGAGAAGCAGACTCCCTGCTGAGCAGGGAGCCCGATGCGAGACTCGATCCCGGGACTCCAGGATCATGACCTGAGCTGAAGGCAGTGGCTTAACCAACTGAGCCACCCAGGCACCCGCCAAACTGGTTTTTGACAAAGGTGCAAAAGCAATTCAACGGAGGAAGGTTTGCTTTCTCAACAAATGGTCCTGGAGTAATTGGACATCCATAGGCAATAAAATGAACTCTGACCTAAACTTTACACCTTATACAACAATGAACTCAAAATAGATCACAGACTTACATGTGGAACATAAAAAATATACAACTTTTAGAAAATAAAATAAGAAAGAAATCATCAGGGTCTAGGGCTAGCAAAGGTTCTTAGACTTTACACCAAAAGTATAATCCATAGAAGGACAAGTTGATAAATTTTTGCTCTATGAAAGTTCCCTTTAAGAGGATGAAAAGACAAATGACAGAACAGGAGAAACCACTTATCAGACAAAATACTTTATCTAGAATGTTTAAAGAATTCCCAAAACTCAATAGTAAAAAAAAGGAACAACCCAATTAGAAAATGGGCAAAGGGCATGAGCAGAGCCCTCACCAAAGAGGATACATGGATGGTAAAAAACACATTAAAACATATGCAACATCATCAGCCACCAGAGAAGTGAGAATTAAAACTACAATGATATATCACTATAGACCTATCGAAAAGGCTAGAAAAACACCAATGCTGGTGAAAATGTGGAGACATTGGATCCCACATACATTGCTGGTGGGAATTTAAATGGTAAAGCGACTCTGGAAAGCAGTTTGGCAGTTTCTTCTAAAACTAAACATGCGATTACTTTCCTACCCAGTAATTGCACTCTTGGGCATTTATCCCAGGGAAATGAAAATTCATGTTCATGGAAACCTGTACATGACTGTTCATAACAGCCCTAACCTGAAATCAGCCCAAATGTCCTTTAATCTGGTAGATGGTTAAACAAATTATTCCACAGAATACTATTCAGCAATGAAAATTGGTAAGTTGGATGGATTTCAAGGGCATCATGGAGGAAGGGCTGCTTTTTCAACAAATGGTCCTGGAGCAATTGGACATCCACAGGCAAAAATAGGAAAAAAAGCCAATCTTTTTTTTCTTTTTTTTCAAAAGATTTTATTTAGGGGCACCTGGGTGGCTCAGTCATTAAGTGTCTGCCTTCGGCTCAGGTCATGACCCCAGGGTTCTGGGATCGAGCCCCACATCGGGCTCCCTGCTCGGCCTCCCCCTGCTTGTGTTCCCTCTCTCGCTGTCTCTCTCTCTGTTAAATGGATAAAATCTTTAAAAAAAAAATAAAGATTTTATTTATTTGTTTGACAGAGAGAGAGACAGCGAGAGAGGGAACACAAGCAGGGGGAGTGGGAGAAGGAAAAGCAGGCTTCCCGCTGAGCAGGGAGCCTGATGCATGCGGGGCTTGATCCCAGGACCCCTGAGATCATGATCTGAGCCGAAGGCAGGCGCTTAATGACTGAGCCACCCAGGCACCCTGGAAAAAAAGCCAATCTTAAAAGGTTTCATACTGTATCCTTCCACTTATATAGCATTCTTGAAAATAAAGTTATAAAGATGGAGAACAAATTAGTGGCTGACAAGGGTTAGGGATGGGCGCAGGTGTGGCTATAAAAGGATAGCACCAGGGAGCCTTGTAGTAATGTCATAGTTTTGTATGGTGATTGTGGTTGTGGTTACAGGAATCTACACCCATATTGCATAAAACCACATATACGAATGCATGTAAAACTTGTGAAATATGAATAAACTCTGTGGATTGTACCAATGTCAATTTCCTGGTTTTAATACTGTACTGTTACCAGTGTGGGGAACTAGGTGAAGGGATATAGGGAAACCTCCCTGTACTCTTTTTGGGGCCACCTCGTGTGAATCTATAATTATTTTTCAACAAGTTTAAAAACATCTTAATTTTTAAAAAATTCACTGACTTTTTCACCTTTTTTTTTTTTCCCCCAAGGGAGATTTGGTGGGGCTTAAGGGTTTAAGCAGGGTTGTGACATTTGGATAGATCTTCCTGGTGGTTTCTTAGAGGATGGATATGAGGGAGGGCAAGACTAGAAGCAGAAAGATATATATTTCATTGATTCTAGGAGGCATTTTGTTTTTTCATTTTAACATCTAAATTGGGATGTTTCATTATAACTATCAGCCAGACAGTAGTCATACTGTATTTGTCATACCTACTCAGAAGAATTAAAACTTGTGAAATGGGTGTCTGAGGCTTGGAAGAAAATTCCAGAGACAGAAGAGGAACATTCTTTTAAGAAATGCTGCATCACCACAGCCCTTGATGGCATGCACAGAGGGCTGCATTGTGTGAAAAATCATGGACATGTAAGACTGAGTCAGAAAAAAAAAAAAAAAAAAAAAAGAATCCTAGGAGTCAGGCTCTGAATGTGAAGTTTTGGGACTATTGTTACCATGTTACTCTTTTTAAATTTCCTTTTTATGTACGTACAAGAGTGAACTGTGATAGAATCTGTATCTGTATAAATCTACACTTTCAATAAATATAAAATAAAAATTCGAAGTGATAAGAAAGCGTGGTGTCAGTTTATTTGCTACCTTTTTTTCTTAACGGGAGCTGAAATAATGGTTAAGTTTTACAACTGATGGCGTCCAGGCAAGGGATAATAGCCTAAAGTGAGAGTAGGACCGTGATAAGAGGGGGAGCGAATCCTTGAGAAATGAAGAAGGAAAAATCGACTCAACTTTGGTGAATTATCAGAAGAGGGGTACAGATGAACGGGTAAGGAAATCTAGGATGGTTTCCAGGTTTTTAATTCGGGCAACTGAGTCGATGTGGTGACCTATGTGGAAGGGATAGAAGGGGAGGGCTTGCAGGGGGAGTTCGTTTTAGGAAACATTGCTTGAGGAGCTTGCTGGCTATGTTGAAGGGAAAAGATGAATGAAGCCTTCGTAATTGCTCTGGAGGGACCGAACCCCGCGCCCGGTACTGGGTGACAAGGGCCCCGGCTCTGCCTCGATGGATTCTGCACCTCAGAGCTGTTTGTGAGGGATGGGAACGTAGGGTCTGCGCGCCCCGCTGTGAGTAGACGGCGGGACCGCCTCGTTACCTAGCACTCTGGGGTCTGGGCAACAGCAAGCTGAGGCCCGCCAGCGACTGTGACTGGCTGGAGCTGCGGGCGCCGGGGGCCGTGGGCGGGCCCGGACTTCAGGAACTGCTCAGCGATTGGCTGGCAGGTACCCAAAGAGCCTCAATCAAACTGTTGGCCCCGCCCTTCCAGGGAGCTGGCGCATATTTCCACTCAGCCCTGTCGCTTAGTTAGACTGGTAAGCAAACTATAGTTGTAGTGGTCGGTGAACGATCCCCTCGGCCACCGCTCCTTCGCGGAGACGGACTGTGAGAGGAGAGCTGGGATTGGCCAACTTGCAGGGGCGGGGCGGGCTCGGCCTTAGTCGGGCTCGGCTTCGGGACGGGCGCCTGTCCTGGGCGTCTATTGGGCTGCGGGATTGTCAACGTTACTGGGAGGCGTGGCCGACGCTAATAAAGTGTGGGACCCGCGCGGCAGCTGCGGTAAGTTCCACCGCAGCTAGAGCTCCGGGTGGTCAGGTGGAGGCGGAGCTTGGCGGCTCCGTAGACTTCAGCCGCAGCGTTTCCCCGGCCGGGTATCTGGCCGCAGCCTCAGGAGACAAGACGGATCCCTCAACCGTCACAGAAATGTGAGTTGACTCTGGTGTGGGGGGCTCGACACCTCCTTGCCAACTCCCAGTCCCAGCGCCGGACTCTGCGGGACGGAAAATGGCGCATTGCAGCAGCTGCGGCGACGCGGGGAACCACCACCGCGCGCCGCCCCCAGACCTGGCCGCCCCTGGGGAGGGAGGGCAGCACCCCATTCCTGCAGCAGCCACGCCAGCACCCCACGGGCGGGGTAGGGGCGCCGGGGTCCCACCTTCATGGCACTCTCTCTCGCCTGCTGGGCGCCCCGTTCAGGTCTCGGTAATAGTGAAGCCCGGGACAGGGCGAAGGTGGGGCATGGAGAGACATCGGGGAGGGGGTTCGAGACCCTTTCTTGTTGTCTGATCGAATCTGTACTTAGGGCCTCTGGAAACAGTAATGGGTGCACCTGCCAGTTAGTAACTTGAATTGCCCTGCAATCTCCGGATTTATGTATGCCCCTCGCCCCAGTGCCATGTTACCCTACTCGCCCACCCCCTCTTGGCGGTGAGCAAAGAACCAGAAACTTATCTGACAGTTCTTTGGCGCCAGGTGAGCAGCTCAGAAAGACTCAGGGGGCAGTGGCATGTGATTCCAAGCAGCCATTCATCTCAAGGCCACCTGTATAGAAGCTGTTTTCCTGTCATCCGGTCTTAGCCAAGTATTTGGAAGAGAAATAGAACTGAGGATCCCTGCCTTCCCGCAACAATTCAATTTAGTCTCTGACCCCCTTCAACACAACCCCCATCCCAAGATCCTGAGGGAGAACTGTGGCGACACCACCATATATTTATTAGAGATTTTTTTCTTTCTTATTACTGTCTGGAGTCCTGGCTTGTCCTAGATATATTTATGTTGCTTCTCTTAGTGACAAAAAAGGGAAAAGATTTATTTATGTGACATATGGTTTATGATTACCCCTGGATGTTTTATTGCTGAGTGTTCCCAACTCCCAACAAATAGTAAGTGAAATGGCCCCTTCAGACGCTTTATAACAATTTCGTTTTTTCTCTATTTGATTTCTACAGTTTTAACTGTATGTGATATTCTAAGCATTTTGGCCAAGCCCTAAGGTTCCATTCGCCCCCGCCCCCCCCCCACACTTTGGGGAGGAGGTGAATGGACTCGTTCCCAACAGCACACATGTGGGATGAACTGAAGGAAATGGAGAAAGCATGGTGACTAGCAAGGCATCACGAGGTCTCTGACCTTAATCTTGTCATTGGTGCCACCATCCTGGACTGCTTCCAACACCAAATACTGGCTGCTAGCTACTCACTGAATTTTCCACCTTCAGAGAACTAGATTGCTTAGCTCAGTAGTAACATAAGAGTCTTGTGGCTTCCATGGCTTAGTATCTTTCTTTCTTTTGCTTCCTTTGTGCTTTTGAGGGAGATGAGAAAGCGATTTCTTTTAATGGGGTTGAGTTGGGTGTAATCTGCTAGTAAAGCCTCTCTGAAGAGTTATTCTCTATCTTTTTAGACCAAAAGAAATTCACTTAGGGAGGAAGAATTTTCTGGGTATTAGTTCTATTGTGAGTAGTCAAGGCATTTCCTTTTTGGTGACTTGTGATGATTTAATTCCTAATGCATTTACTCTTGTACTGCTCCTGGCAGGTATGTTTGGTGAGATTGTGCCCCTGTGTGAGGCGTTCTTGCTGTAACTTCTATTCTCCATCAAGTTTGAGAGATCTCCCTCTGTTGGTGGGTTCTTTCTTGGGAGAGAAAAATCTCATGCCTTAGGTTAGATTTCTGGGAATTCTTTAGGAGGTGAATTTAGTCTCTGTGTGTTGGGACATGGAAAGGAGTTTATCTTGAAGACCCACACTAGATTCATCCCTTCTAAGGCTAAGGGAAAGAAAGAACAATCTCTGTGTGTAGTAGTGTGAACCAGGATTTCCCTTTGAGACATAAAGCACTAGGGGAGCCTCCTGAGACTTGATGCCAAATCTAGAAAAGGAAGGGACATGATGTCTATGATGCATTACATCGAGGACCATTACTCATATTCTTGCTTCCTGTCTATGCTCTTGGAAAAATTTCATAACTAACACAATTGCCTGGCACCCCAGGTCTATCTAAGTGAAACACCCATCTTCTCTGCCAAAAACAAAGCAAGCAAACAGTCCTGACTCAACTCTACCTACAGAAGCCTTGCCTTTGGTGATTCTCCAAGTTGTCCTTACAGCAGCCCCGATATACTAGTCATTGTGTGAAACAATTAATAACCGGTTTCCCTTAAGCAAGGTCTGTCAACTTGCTTGTCTTCTTTAGACTTTGCGTAAAAGAGCTGTTCGGTCCATAGGCGTTAGTCCTTTGTACGAACTTCTAAACCTGGAGAGGAATTTTCCAGTTTGACTTTATGTGAAAGGCTTTTTTTTCTGTCAGGGAAGTGCCATTTAGTCCAAGGCTGGCACATTCGTCCCTGTAGCCATGTCCCTGTAGAGGATGTTTGAATTTGGGTGAAAGGATAGCCCCAAACAGGATCTCTTGATGCCACCCTGGATGTCCTTGAACCCCACGTAAATGTTGTTACAGGATCTTTCATCCCTTGCTTCTTCCTCTATGCTGCATCTCCCTACTTGGAGTCGCCAAGAAGTTAGAATCCTTTCTAGTTGCAGGTAGCCTAATCACCATTGTGTTCGTGGTAGGGGGCGAGAATGCACGTGATTCCTTTCTTGTCTCAGTTACTTTGTGTACTTGGTCCGCTTCCCTCCACAGGTCTGCTCCAGCTCAGCCATCCACTGAAGGGGCAGAAGGGACTGCCCCAGGAGGGGGTCCCCCTGGCCCACCTCCTAATACGACCAGTAACAGACGACTACAACAAACCCAGGCACAAGTGGAGGAAGTAAGTGGAGAACTCTTTCTCTTGAGAGTTTCCAGATGATACAAGTTTAGAAACTTTTTATTTATTTATTTATTTATTTATTTATTTATTTATTTTTAAAGATTTTATTTCTTTATTTGAGAGAGAGAGAATGAGAGAGAGCACATGAGAGGGGTTAGGGTCAGAGGGAGAAGCAGACTCCCTGCCGAGCAGGGAGCCCGATGTGGGACTCGATCCAGGGACTCCAGGACCATGACCTGAGCCGAAGGCAGTCGCTTAACCAACTGAGCCACCCAGGCGCCCAAACTTTTTTTTTTTTTTAAATAGAGGGGTAGCTAAAAGCTCTGGGAAGCAAGGCATCCCTGAGTTACACAGGGCCAGACTTGAGATTCCATTGTTTTTACCCCTGTCTCCAGCAGGGAAGCTTACTAGCTTTGTTTCTGCACCCCCTCAGGTGGTGGACATCATGCGTGTGAATGTGGACAAGGTCCTGAAGAGGGATGAAATATTGTCACAGCTGGATGACCGAGCTGATGCCTTGCAGGTGGGAGCATCACAATTTGAGAGCAGTGCTGCCAAGCTAAAGAGGAAGTATTGGTGGAAAAACTGCAAGGTGAGTTGTCTTGTCCTCTCTGCCTTCTCTTCCTGGGCCTCAACTCATAGAAGGCAAGAAAGCCCTCAGGTTCTACCTTCCTCACCTCTGGTGGCGCAGGATCTCTGCCCTGCCCAACTCTGGGGAGGAAATCTGAAAGCCTCCTTGAGATGCATTACCCAGAATTGGCCGCCAGGGTAGGCCAGAGTACTCAGAACCACTAACTGGGTGCCAGCCCTACGCGAGGAGCTCAGAAGTGGTCAGTCAGGCTGCTTTCCCCCAAAGACCCCTGGGAAAATCTCGCCTGGCCCTTCCCCACACACAGCCAACATCCACACGATGGCTAGGGTAGGTATATATTTAAATACCTGCAGCTTTTAGGAATTAGCGGAATACTTCACAATGAAAAATGAACCAACTGACTAAAGATCCCAAGTCTGCACCTCCACTGGCATTCCTTTCAAAGCCTTCAGGCAATGGGAGCCAAGCGAAATGGAGCATGCTGCAGATGCTCTGATGTTTCTGGGAAGCCTCAGTGGTGGTCCAGGGGTGGTTGTCTCATGGGGAACATGAGACAGGAGGGTTTGCCCTCCCCAAGAGGCCTGCCTATCTCCTGGGTGATGTGTGGTTTCTTCCACTGTCCCAAGGACGGAGAAAGTTCTTTTCCCATCTCTAGTGGGAACATATCTTTCCTCTTCCCCAAATCCAAGGACCCATTTCTTGGTCAATGTTTCCTCAGATGATGATCATGCTGGGAGCTATCTGTGCCATCATCGTGGTAGTTATTGTAAGTAAGTATCGCTGAGGTTGCTGGTGGGGTGAAGAGGTGGGAAGGTCCTGGAGTCTTCTCCCAGCCCTGCCTGCCTGGGGAATGGGGCTGCTCTGACTGAGGTATGGAGATCGCTGCTGTGGGATCGTCACCTGGTTCGGGAGGGAGGAAGGACAAAGACAAGGGACTTCCTTGATGGACAAGCCTTCCCTCTGCAAGATCCCGTGGGAAGATGGTCCCTCCTGTCCTGAGGAAGTGGGGCTGTGCTGTTTGTCACTGGCTTGGGTCAGAGGGAGACCACGGGGATGGGACACCCGCAACTGAAAGGCCTGAATGTCTAGTAACTTGATGTAATTTGCCCTCTTGTTTTCTCCTGTCTCTTTCTCTTTTCCATCTGGGACTTCCTGATTCCTGTGTCCAGTCTACTTTTTTACTTGAGAATGTGCCACCCCTTCCCTGTTCTCCATTGCCATCGAGACTCACATCCCTCTCCCTCTGTTTGCTCTCTCAACGAACGTCCCCGTCTACCTTCCTCCGCCCTGTCCTGGCTTCTCCGTTGCCCATTCTTCCATTTCTGTTGCTTTCATTTGCACTGGGTCCCTCAACACTAGAAATGCTGCTCCTGGCACAGTCTCGAAGTAACTCCCCGAAGAGCCGTAGGTGGCACTCCCTACCCTCTTCTTACGTACTCTCAGCTTCCCCCAAAGCCAAAAAGAGTTGGAGGCCAAGAGAAGAGGAAGGCGTGTAGCCGCGGTGACATGCCCAAGAAGGTGCCAAGATTGGGGGAGGAGAAGGGTGTTGGTGCCCATGGTGTCACCAGGAAAGGCCAGGCCGCTGGAGGGGGCTGGGAACAGTGGGGAGAATTGCAGCTCATTCAGGACTGCCCTGGTCACTTGGGGTTCTTCTCCTAGGCCAGGCCTCAGAAGAGCCTGAGGTGGGCCCAAAGTCCAACTTGGTTCTGTGGTAGTACCCTTTCAGAAAGTCAAATCTGTTTTTGTGGTTATTTCTGATCTATTAGTCTGAGATTTTCGGTGTCGTCAGGGATCTTACAGCCTTTTGCTTTGTTTTCTGGAGACCTACAGAACACACGTTAATTGCAAAAGGACCGGCTTCATTCCCATCTTAGAAGCAGCCCCCTAAGCTCATTACTACAAGGGGCTGTCTCTCGTTCACATTTTCTGCAGCATTCTGTATTGTTCATGAGAGCACTAAATAATTTCATATAGCCAAAGCTGGAGACTCTGAGTTAGTTTTAATTGTTGGCACAGATAAAGAGAGAACGAGTGTTAATTATAGAGAAACAATGAGTCAAGGGCCTCATTTGAGAATAACAAGCTCAGAGGAAGCCACTTGTTGCCTGTTCGTTGGGGAGGGTCCTGCTCCTCCCTGCCCGTTGATAACGTGTGAGGTGTTAGAAATGAGGATCCTTGGGCTCTTGGGGACTCCTCTTCTCTACACCCTTCCCATGTACTTAGCAAAGACAGGGATGAAGCAGGAGGTCCTTCCTGAGGCTGGCCGATTCTGAGTATTCCAAGAAGTCCAGTATACCCGCCAACCCGGTCTTGGGTGGGAGGCGGGACCGTCTGTGGACAGGTGCGCATGTGCACTGCTGTGCTGTCATGGGCCCTCTTATCTAGAGCCACCTGTCTGTTCTTCCTACACTGTGTTCCCCTTCTAAACCACTGGTACCCTTCTGAATTCCACTTTGCCTCCTTTCCTTTCCTCTCTGCATGGTTTGTGGGGGCAGACAGTGGAACCTGAGGATGGGAGGCCAAGGCTGGGCTTCAGGATAGCGTGTGGAGTGGAACAGACCCAGGTGTGAGGGGAGGAAGGAGGCTGGGAGCAGCAAGGGGGAACACCCATGACCCCTTATTCCTCCCATCCTCCAGCCCACAAGCAGGAAGAGGCTGAGGCCAGGCTGGGCCGGGTCTGGATGCTCGCTTTCCATGCAGCAGCATTTCATTGCGCAAAACCATCCTTCCTCTCCCTTTGCCCTTTTCCCACATTCCCTTCGTCCTGCCCCAGGGCAGGACTGAAGAGCTGGAAGAAAGCAGTCAGTGTACCCTCCCAACGGCCCCCCTCGAAGGTCTCCACTCTCCTTTGGGCTCCTCCTTGCCTAATGCAGGGGGTCACCGCTGGAGAAGAACCACCACTGTCCTCGATGTGTCCCGAGCCTGGAGCAAATTCGCACTCTTAGCCCACCCAGCCCTGGCACAGGAATTCTTTCCTGGGTTTCTGTCCCTCTGAGGCTCACCAGATGTAGTTGGCTTTGTTCTTTTGGGGATGTTTGGCCTTCTACTTTCTTTCTTACCCCACCCTGTACCCTCTTCTGTGTCTTTGCTGTCCCTCTTCCCTCCCACCACCCATGTGCATGAGCAAATATGCAACCAAACCCTGGGACTTTGCAGTCAAATGAAGCCGAGCTTCCCACATTCCCTCTTCCTTGGTTTGCCATGAGGCAATGTGGGGTTTCCACTGTGTGTCTGTCATCACCTTTGTCTTTTTTCCTACCCCCAACCTCGTACTTGTATAGAATAATAACCGTTGTACTTCCACCAAAGGCATGTGGCATATTTAGCAACTTCATGTATCCTGAACAAAGGCAAAAAAATATAAATTCCTACCACTAAACTGCCTTGGTTGTTTTCTGGGTTGGAGTAACTGAGGAGGGGCGGGGGAGGGGGTTGTTTTCCTTCCACAGTGTGATGTTGCGTGAGGCCGGAAGGCTGGCTGTGTGTGCCGGGTGGCATTCTTGAGATTAAAGATCTGTGTGTTGGCAGAGGAAGTGGTCTCTACACCCTGTGTTCGTACCTGGTGCGGCCCAACTCTTCCAGGTGCTAGTGAGAGGAAGTGATGACAGGAAGTCGGGTGGGCATTCAGACATCACATCAGAAACCACTGCAGGTTTTCTCAGACACCTCCCCTCTACCCCCTTCCTAGGTCCTCAGGCTGCTCGGCCTGTCCGAGGGGGCGCCCAGATGAGGCCTCTGCAAACACACCCTGTTCCCCAGCAGCCTCACTGCCAGT
The DNA here is from genome assembly GCF_964656455.1 of Halichoerus grypus. Lineage (NCBI taxonomy): Eukaryota > Metazoa > Chordata > Mammalia > Carnivora > Phocidae > Halichoerus > Halichoerus grypus. Next base: position 82,756,633 of record NC_135717.1, on the reverse strand, counting down.
TTTCTTCTGCTGAGTTCCACTGTCCTGACCAGACACATTTTAGAAATGGATGAAAGGAGAAATCTCTCCGAGGGAGTGAGGTGCTTGTAGGTATCCTGAAACACCCAGTAGCTGTCCAAAATTACCTTAATTGCAGCTCAGGGTGACACAGGGCAACTGACATGGCACCCCAGGGCTGCCTCTGAGGGCCTTCGTTTCACATCCTGAACACTCTGCAAGTTGGTGCAGCTGGCTTGGGGACAGGGCTCAGTTGCGTCCAGTGTGGGGAAAGACAGGAAAGTGGAAAAGCTTTGTGTCTGAGGACACAGGGGGCTTTTATTTGGACAGAATTCAAATGCTTGTGTTATGGCCCACCCCCGACCCCTTTGTCCCACTGCCCCCCACTTGCTCCTTTTTTTAAAAAAGATTTATTTATTTTAGAGCGAGAACGAGAGCACGAGTGTGGGGGAGAGGCGCAGAGGGAGAGAATCTTCAAGCAGACCCCCCACTGAGTGTGGAGCCCACTGTGGGGCTCGATCTCACAAACCATGAGAACATGACTTGCCCACTTGCTCGTTTCTTAATATCTTCCCATTTTCTTTTCCTACCGCAGGCTCATTTTTAACCTTCACCCAGACACTCTGCTTTCCTACCACTCTGTCACCTCTTCATGTTTTCTCCCTTGGTGTTCAGCCCGGGGACACAATGAAGGAAGGCAGAGATCCACACAGAGCCAGAGTCCCCAGGATCTGTGCCTTCATGCCTTTCTTGGGGCCTTTTTGAGCTCTGAGACTTGGCTGGAGTCCTTCTGGGAGAATGTGACTACTCTTTCCTTTTGCTCAGAGGCAGGAAAGCGGTTACCCAGAGGGCCTCAGAGTCTTGGCAGATCTTGGTGAGGTAGCTAGGAGAAAACAAAAGGGAAGGAGGTTGGTTTCAGTTGAGGTAACCCCAAAAGCAGGGGGCTGTAGTATGGGGACTGGCTGGAACTCAGGACACGGGCTTCATCCCTGGTCTGGGTGGGGAGGTGGCTAGATCCGGCTGATTCTACAAGTAAGGAGGGGCAGGGGCAGGGCTGAGGGCAAGCAGGTGCTTACCTTGCCGTCTCTGAAACCCCAGGAACAACAGGGCAAGAAGGAAGAGGCTGCTGGCAAAAAGGACTCCAAAGGCTGTTTTCTGCTCTGTAGGTTGAGAGCAGCATGGGCAGGAATCAGTAGGTTGGAATAATTTCCAAGCCCACACCCACCCCAGCAAGAGGGAAAAAGCAGGGGGGGGGGGAGGAAGAGAGAGAGAGAGAAAGAGAGAGAGAGATTGAGCGTGTGCACGAATGCGTCCCCATCCCCGGTTAAGGAGCGTTCTGCTTTCACCCAGGAACTGGGCACACTGTAGTATTCGTACTTGTTGAAGGTTGTTGGCTATCCGTGTGCTCCTCCACACGGAATTTCCTACCCCTTCCCACCTTGGGACATTTAGAGAGATTTAGGTTAGATGAGTTGTTCACAGGTGAACTGAAATTTTGCGACTAGCTGGGGAATGATGTAAGCTGAGACAAAACCCCAGTTCTGGGGAAGCTTGCAGTCTGGCGAGCCACCAAAGAATGCCCAATGCTCCTGGACGTTTGCATTTCTTCTTTAAAACCTTTCGATGACACTCTGTGACTTTAGGATGACATTCCAGCTCGAAGGCCCATTGTGATCTGCCCACTAATAGCAGTTGAGGGTTTAAGGCTGTAGGGCAGTCAGGCTGCCCATTTTTCATATTTTACCATTTACTAGGTGGGTGACCTTGGGCAAATTACCTAACATCCATAAGTGCTAGTTTGCTCATCAATAAAATGGGAGTCATGATAATACATGTGATCATACAGCTAAGTGCTTAGTACAGTGCTTGCTTCGTGTAAATGCTCAATAAATGTAATTACTTTCAAGCTTCAGGGCCACTTCTCCCTTTTCCCACACACCCCTGGCTCTAGCTGTGCAGTTCCCCAAATTCTCCTGAGACTGTTTTATAATCTGGCCTTCACGTGTGCCGTTCTTTCCATCTTGGCTGTTGCCCTCCCCCCCTGAGCTAGCTCACTTGGCTGGTTTGTCTCCTGCAGGCCATCTTCCCTGACTGCCTAGTCCGTCCCTCCAAGCTGACTAAGCTGCTTGAGGGCAGGAACAATTCACCCTTGATCTCCAGCTCTCAGTACATTGCCTGGTGCCCTGGAACCTGGGGTATAGCGGAATCTTGGGATGTGGGGGCAGCTATGGAGGCTGCTGCCTCGGGAACCAAGAAGCGGAGGCTCAACGAAGTGCTGTGGGAAGCAGAACAAGGCCAGAGACGAGCTGGGGGCAGGAGAGCCACGAGCCCAAGTAGGGAGGTGGGGCAAAGAGGGCACTCCTAGTACCTGGTGGGGAGACCTGGGTGCTGGCCCCGAGGGGCTGCTCCAGGGAGCTGTGGGTGACCTGGCAGGTGTAAGTGGCGCCTGCAGGGCCAGGTTCTACCGTCAGGAAGGAGGAGATGCTGTAGGTGCCTGCTGGGCTTTGCCGGAGGCTGGAGAAGGAGGCACCAGATACTGGGACTGGGGCTCCGCCTGGCTCCTCTCGGGTCCACGTCACAGCCATGTCCAGAGGGTAATAGCCAGCGATGTTGCAGATGAGGGTGGCTGGCGGAGTTTTGTTCTCCAAGCTCAGTTGTACTTTGGGGGAAGCTGGAAGAAAGAATGAGGAATAAGATTCCAGAGGGCTCCAACCTGACAGCAGAGTTGCCCAAAGCCTTCTTTCTCTTCCTGCTGGCAGTGAGAGTAGGTTGTGGATGCTGAAGTCAATTAACCCCTGAGTGGAGTGCCCAAGGCGGGTGTAAGGGGTCCACCCTGGATGCAGGCCAGAAGGGGGCACATCTTCCACAGGTAGTTGAAAAGCGATAGTAAAACCAAGTAAAGGTTGGCTTCTTATCATCACGATAAGCCGCTGATTTTCAGGGACATCAGTGATGAAATACTCCTGCCAGTCGGACCGCTCCCATGGCCCCCACTTGGTTTGCTGCTGCCCCTCCTCAGGATGTGGCCCAGAGGACTGGGCTACTTGGGAGACAGCCAGCTGGGACAGGGCAGCAGGACCCAGGGCTGGGACACCGCCTGGTGGAATTATCCTAGAGTCTGACAGGTGGCAGTCTGTGCCCCTAGGATGTAGATGGCAGTTAGTTCGTGGCAATGCAGTCTGCCTCTCGAGAAATTGCCCCTGTGTTGGATTCTGTCCTGGAAAATGCTCGCATAGGCATATCCCTTCCCCTCTCCCTGGAGAACCGAGTATGGCCTAACCTTGGACGTGGAACTGGATGATTTGTTGAGCTTGGTACAGAGAGGTGGTGATCTGGCAAATGTAGGTCCCCTCGTCCTTCAGAGTGAGGCTAGGCAGGGTGAGGGAGGCATCCCCGGCCACGAGTAGCTGCTCAGGCTCCAGGGTGGCGCCCTCCCGCTTGGCCTGCCGCTGCGCCCTGGTCCAGCTGTACACCAGCTCGCCGTTGCCCTTATGACGCAGCCGCCACTCCACACCGGTCAGCTCCAAGCCCGGTGCTATGGAGAAGCCGCAGTGCAGGGAGGCTGAGGACCCCAGCAGGAAGTTCAGGGACGGGGTCTGTGTTGTCACTTGGAGCTCCACTGTAGTGAGAAGAAGGGTGATTGTGGGCTACTTCCTCCTTGAGTCCACCTGATCTCTAGCTGTGGGCATGTTGTGGGCATCCACCTGCCCCTGCCTCCTCCTCTGGACAATGAGACCAGTTGAGCTCATCTCCCACTAGATGGAACCACAAAGAAATGGTGCTCTGGAAAGGCAGCCTGGCACACATGGTAATCCTAACTATTTTGGAGTCACTTACCCCTGGACAATCTGACAAAAGCTACGGACTTCTCACCAGAAAAGTACATATGCAAAATTATGGGTTAATGTTGACCTTCAGGTCAGACCACTGGAATAGCAGAAAAAGCTTTGGCTCCCTGTTTCTTCCACTAACTAGCTCTGTGACCTTGGGCAAGTCACTAAGGGTTGCCAGGGTCATCTGCTTAAGGAAAGCCTGCTGTGAGACTACATAGGAGTAAGAGTTTTAAAAAGCACACAGTGGTAGTATTTGTGCCAAACGTGCCGAACCTGAATCTAATGAGGAACAATCAGACACATCCAAATGGTGGGATGCTCTTCGAGACAGTGGGCCTGGACTCTCCAAATGTCAGTGCGAGGAAACGAATGTTCTGGACTTAAGGAAGCTAAAAGCTTGGGGCACCTGGGTGGCTTGGTTGGTTGAGCGTCTGCCTTTAGCTCAGGTCATGATCCTGGGGTCCTAGGATCAGGCTCCGTGTTGGGCTCCCTGCTGATCAGGGAGCCTGCTTCTCCCTCTCCTGCTCCCCCTGCTTGTGCTGTCTGTCAGGTGAATAAATAAAATCTTAAAAAAAAAAAAAAAAAAAAAGGAAGCTAAAGGCACAGGACAACTAAATGCAATGCATGATCCTTGTTTGAATCCTGGCCTTTAAAAAAAAAAAGCAAAAACCCAAAAACAAACCAGAAAGCTATAAAGAACATTCTTGGGCCAACTGGAGAAGTTTGAATTTGGACTCTATATTGACAGTACTACTGTATCAATTTTAAAGTTTCTTATGTCTGATGCTCAGTGGCGTACCAAGCAGTGGTGGGGGCGATGGGAAGAGAGTGCCCTGGCAGGGAGGAGTATTTTATCACCAATAGTGTTCAAGATTGCCGATATGGTGATGGTGTGATGGTGAGAATATGTTGTTGAATTCTTAACACACTGTACCCCCTTATTGCCTGCACCACTGTAAACCGCTCCCCACCTTGGTTTGCTGCTGGGGTGATGGTTTTGTGATTATGAAGGAGAATATCCTTGTCTTTGGTTATAAATTTTGTGTTCTAAATGAATACATGCTCTGCATGGAAACTTTTGGGGTGAAGTGTTGAGATATCTGCAACTTACTTTCAATTAGTTCAGGGGGGAGGCTATCTATCCTTCCATTTATCAAGAGAGAGAATGTGGCAAAATATTAATAATTGGGTATTCATTACCCAATTTTTTTACCCAATTTTTTGCCCATTATTCTTTCACCTTTTTTTTGTAGGTTTGAAATATCCCAAGATAAAAGGGGGGTTACTTAGCTGTGCCACTGGACAGATAAGAGAACTCCTCTTTTCTAATGTGGCAGGATAAATTTAGGTTGCACCACAGAAAGCTTCGAATGTTCTGGGGCTTCCTACGGATAGGAGGGTAGCCCCCTAATCTCTGGACTTGGTTGTCTCTTTTTGGAGGCAAAATACTGGATTTGATGAATTCTGGAGAAACCTATCATCATGTTCTCAATTTCCTGTACCCGCTGGGTGGGATGTGCTGGGTGGGAGAGGGCAAGGACCAGGTTTTACTAATAAGAGCTAATGAACGAATTTGCATCGCTGTCGTTGCTCTAATCTTGAAGCGCCAGACCAGGCTGGCTTTCACTGGGCTACAACTGGTACTTGGCTTAATAAGACTGCTAGGGACAGCATATGTGAATAGAGCATCACAGGTCATTTCCTTAGATGAGGGAGGTGAAAATTATCCCAGAGGTGAAAATTATCCCAATCCAATTATTTGGGTCTTTAGGAGAAAGGACCGAGGCTAGGGGACACCTTGAGATGACTGATGTGGATGGAGGTGGGCTTGTTCCCTTCCTTCTCCTTCTATTCCCCCCCATAGCTGACCACTTGAAAAAAAAAAAACGCCAAACTTTCTTTCTGCTACTTTTAATTTTCTCACCTGCAGTCGGTACCATCCCATGGGGGCTCAAGGGCAGGTTCAGTGTGGGGTGCAAGACAGCCCCATTCTCAGCATCCCTGGGAGTCTTCATCACCATGGAGACACTAGGTCCCCCTCCGGATACCTGCACGTTGGTGATGAACCAAGCTGCCTTCACAGTGGCCTGGAGAAAATAGTGGGAGATCTCACAGGTCACCTCCTTCCCGTTGCAGTCAGCATGGAGCAAGGCCTCGGCCTGGGGGATCTGTACCAAGTTCACTGGGGGAGAAGGGCAGCACAGAGGTCTAGTTGGTTTGAGGACACCTGGCCCTCGGGAACTGGGCTGTCTCAGCAGAGGGAGCCCAGAAAGATTGGGACATAGGGTGGAGGGTTCTTACCCGAGGCCTCGAAGGTAACAGGTGGGTTGTCTTTGGCCAGTGTGCCCCCTTGGAAATCGGTGAAGCCTTCCAGGGAGCCGTCATCCAGCACTGGTACCTGCCTCAGCACGAGCAAGGCCTTCACCGTGTTCCTACTGCTGGCAAAACCTCCATGCTGCCTACCTTCCTCCACCAGGAAGCAGTTTAGGACCACATCCACTGCCCGCCACTGCCTTTCAGCTGCAGGTTAAAAGATGGGGTGAGCACCCTCTTCCCACCCCATCTGTGGAGTCATCGAGGAAGGGGTAAAAATCTTCCAGGGTCCTAGCTGTCTCTGTGTCTCTCTCTTGTCACCCCCAAACCAGCCTTCTGGGAAGCCCCTGCTACTCCAGGTACATACTTGGTATGAATTATTTAAAATGCTGGATTTGCCTTGCTCAGAAGACTTTGTTTTTATTCTTACTACAACTGTCGCAAAAAAACTACCTCTTCAGTCAAAAGAATTCTCAGCAAAAGCAAATAAATGAGCAAAACTGCCACTGGGAGAGGAGACAGGACAGTTGTGTGGCTAGGGGCCTTGGCAACCATCTTCTCGATTTCCCAGCCAGCCCACTGGGTCTGCTCCGCTTTCTGCCATTACAGGTGGCCTTCCCCTCCCCCACCTCCAGGGCTCACCTCCCGCGGGGATTTACTAGCCCCGGGAACCCTTCCTTTTCACGGTCTCCTCTTGGCTAGGCCCCCACCACATCCACCCAGGAGGCCCCTCTTCTCTTCATTTGGCCTTTCCCACAGTCTTCTACCCTCTCCCCAACACCATTGGTGTCCTACTCTGCCAGCCTTTTTCCTGTTGGTTCCTGTTGGGCTTAGGAGGCGATAGGAAGCCATCCCTGCCCCTCTCCCCAACCCTTTCCCCTTTGGGAATCTCACGGCGGGTGGCTACCTGGTGCGCCCTGGGCCCGACACTCTCCCCCCCGCCCCCCCAGCCAGTGCTCCCCACTCACCTGGGTCAGCCGCCACCCGGGACAGAGCCAGGCAGAGCAGCAGGCACCATCCCTCCCCCGTGCCCATGGGGGCGGTGCGCCCGCCCCTGGTCTCCCGCGTCCCCCACCGCCCTTCTGCACGGCCTCCCGATGGCACGGCCGGGCTGCGGAAGAGGGGGCCTCTCCAAACCGCCCTCGCCGGCCTGTTGCTTTCTCATCAGTCCTTGGCCTCCTCCTCTTTCGCTTTCACTTTGATTGTCACCGCGGCTGCCTTTGCCTGGGAGTGAAGCCACCGGGTGCTCCTGCCAGAGTCCTGTTCATTGTTCTCCTTTTTCTCCCCTGCCAAATCCTCTGGTTATCTCAAGACCTGACTTTACTGCATGCACCCTTTTGCTCCCCACCCAAGAAAGTGGAGCTGAAATAAGGGGGAAGGGGAAGGGCGAGACTGAAGGGCTACTGGGGACCTTTCTTCATTTTCTGTGGGTGCCACACCCACTCGCGACCCCCACCCCCCGACTTGGCGGGGCCCCAACACTAGTCTGCGCTGGAGAAAGCTCCTCCCTCAGATCCCCGATCTGGGAGAAGAGGCTGGGAGTGGCCTGCACCGTGAGATTGGAATTTCAGAGAGACAGCGCGGGGAGAGCTTGGGTGTGTGGTTGGCTGGCACTTTATTTTGCCGAATTTTTAGGTCAGTGATACAGCACGTGGTGGTTCCTAGGGGAAAATGTGTTCTCCAGCTAGGGCCCCAGCCCTCCAGTGCAGCGCAGGGGTGAAGGTGGCTGGGCCAGGGCACACGCGGGGCCCCTGCGCCCCACCCTCCACCTTTTCCCATGCGCCCTTGTCACTGCCAGTCTCCAAAAGGCACTTTCTCAAGTCTGCGCACAGGAAAGGGTCCTGATGACAGGATGGTACTGAAACCCGGGGGTAGGGGTGGGGCCGGGGAGTGGGGGGTGGGGTGTGCCAGGTCTCGTTCCCCGTGGATGGCTGCTGGGGTGGGATGGAGGCAGGGATTTTATTGCAGTGATGACCCCCCCCCCCCCCCCCCCGCCCCGGCCCCATCCCGCCAGTGCGGGAGCTCAGGAGTAGGAAGCAGGTTCTGGTTTTCGGTAATCTTCCTGAATGGGGATGGCGCTGCCCTCTTCCTCCCTGGGGCAGCTGTAAGGACAAGGCTCTGTAGGCACCACTGGACTTTCTTCTTTGTCTGCGGGAGGAGAATCAGATGAACCTTGGCGGGCAGTGGGGGGTGGTGAAGGGAGTGGAGATGAGCCAAGGAGGGTCAGTCTGGGGGAGGGAGGTCGGGGCTGCCAGCTAAGAGGAAAGGAAGAGGAGGTGGGAGCCAGGATTGGTAAAGATAGAGTGAGGAAGGCTTCTGTGAGGTTCCTGGCATGGACAGCGGGGCTGGGGTGGTAGAGTAGGGTGCAGGGACAGGACTAGAGACCTGTATTTTGTCTCTTACTTAGTCTGTGTTTTCTTCGTTGATGGAAGAACAGGGCTCCGATCATGATGAAAGCAAGAAACATTCCAGAGAGAATCACAAAGATGCGGATGCAATCTGAGCTGCACAGGGACCTTTGGGCTGTGATAGGCAGGGGCCATGCAAGGGTTTTTGGAGAGGGCCTACATCTTGTTTCCCCTCAGCCCAGGCAGCCTGTCACCCCTCCTCCCATCTCTCTCCCACCCCTCCCCCACTGCTACCATTGGACTAAATTCTTTCCTAATCCCTAGACTCTGCTTCTTCCCCTTCTTCCCCTGACTCCTAGGAGCTTTCTGGCTGGGTTCCCTCTCCTGTATGCAGTCTCTCTGGGGGTAGAGAATGGGGAGAAAACTCACGTGGCCAGTGGGTTGAGAGAGCTGGGGCAGGCAGCCACCTGAAGTCAGCCAGAGTCTGCACCTGCCGGACTGTCCTGGCCTCCTGCATCTCTGGAAAAAGAGACAGGGTGAGCAGCAGCAGGGAACCTCCTAGGGCACAAGCCTGGGCTGAAGGAAGGCCTGAGGCCTAAGAGGCACGGGGAGATGGGAAGGCTGACCAGATGGCCAGGCAGCTTATGTGGGGAGGGTGGTGGTTGGGGCGCGACCCTTATCCCCGTGACTGGACAAAGTGTTGCCTGGAACTTACTTTTGGCATAAGGTAAGTGGGTGGGTTGTGGATGTGGGCCCGGGGCCCGAGATGGTCGAGGCAGTGTCAGCAAGGGGTTTGAAGGAGGATCACAGTCCGTGCACTCCTTGTCCCTGCACTGCCAGCCCTTGGGGCAGGCACACTCTGCATTTGTGGTGAGGGTGCAGTTTCGGATGAGAAGACCTAGGGACGAGGAGGGCGGGAGGAACACAAGAAGCTCAGGCCTCAGAGACCTGCCAGGCGCACTTGCTAAGTCCTGTCCTGGGCTCCCCTCCCAGGCCCACCTCCGGAGACTCCTGCCCCAACTGCACAAAGGCCTGCCCCTCCCTCCCTGTCACCCAGTGCCTCTGCCTTTATTACTAGTGTCATTCAAGGAGACACTTGGGGTTTTTCCTTTATTCATGGTTCAGCAATGCCAACTGTAAAAAGTAGAAACAGCTTGCAGGATTTTCTCTCCTATTCACTGGCACTTTGATGGGTGGACAGAGAGGTACACAGGTCATAAGTGTAAACTCGCTACAAATTGGACCCACGAACAAGAGCGGCAGCGTTCCTCTCTAGGCACTACGTCCTCCCACGCACAGATAGCCACTAGCCTGACTTCCTAATGCTGCAAGTTCATTTTGCTTATTTTTTGTCCTGTATTTGTGTAGTCATGCCTGGGTACTCACTGTGTCTGACATTCTTACTCAATCCTTTGTGAAATTCATCCATATCGTAACTGCAGACCGTTCATTCTCATGCTGTATAGCATTTCACCGTATGAATATACCATGATTCATGTGTCTGTTCTGTTAACGGGCATTTGGGTAGTTTCCAGTTTTTAAGCAATCAGGAATAGTGCTGCTATGGTCCCCGATAGGTTTTTAACTTTACTAGAGGGTTCCTTGATTAGTAACATACTTTGCCTTTAGAATATAAATTTTATTCAAGTGTAGATGTCAGGTGCTGAGTGACTGCCGATAGATTATACTAGGGGAGGAGGATGTGAGCGGAACTGGGCTGGGTTGGGCTCACAGGTGGTCAGGGTTAAGAAGAGGAAGGTGATTCTGGGGAAGGCACCAGCACCCGGATGTGGGCCAGGCTTGAGCCTAGCCTGGTGGGGCCCTGGGACAGTGCCTTCCTGACAGGCAGAAGAGGGGTACAGAAAGGAAGGCTGGAGGATGCCAAAGATGATGACCAGGGCTCTAACAATTCCTTTAGCAGATGCCTTTTGTCAGGAAAGGGAGAGGGACACAGATTCCTTCTTCCCATCTTTATGCCCCTATGGTTGCTTCTTTTGGAATTCTGACTAGTAGTTGCTACCAGAATTTGGTTTCCTTGTGGCTTACCAGGAATCGTGAGCCAGCCTGGACAAGGGTCTGCAGGACGAGAACAGTGATGGGGGAGGTAACAGTGACCGTGGGAGAGAGAAGAGATAGGCAAAGGTGAGGAAGATCACCAGAGGCGGTGGTCAGGAGGATATCTGCCCGGAGGGAAGAAGGGTTAAGGAGAGGGCTGGGCTTGGTTACCCGTGGGAGGATTGCCACGGTTTTCAGTGATGAGGATCCAGAGACCTGGGAGTTCTCTTCACCATGAGGAGGGCGCCCCTGTGCCCCAAATTCCAGGCTGATGTCAGGCACTTCTCCATCTTACCCAGGGGAACACTGAGGTCCAGAGGGGGCCATACTCATTCAGCCTCCCCCTGACCACCTCACCCCTGGCCACCATCCCTTGGAGTCCTGCAGCCAGTCGCTGCATGGGTGCTATGGAGGCCTCTGGGCTGAGTCTTACAGAGAAGGGTCATGGAGCACAGCGAAGGGAGCGCAGCTCAGTATTGGGAAAAGGCCTTCTGGTGGGGCCTGCAGCGAGTGGGGAGGCTCTGACCAAAATATTCCAACCCTGCTGGGGTTGCTGCCAAGAAGAGAAAAGCATCCCTTAACATATTTTTAAGTTAAGTGGACTGAGGAATACTTGTGTATTTAAGATGTTGTTTTTTGACTGATTGGCAATGGCAAAACCTTTTGCTGAGTTCATTTTTAAAGAGGACAGTGTAAAAGGCCTACTGAGACCAAGCACATTTTATAGGTAAGCAGTGTAGTAGTTCAGTCCCGGAGTCCTCAGAAGGGTCCCCAGGGGGAACGTTTATTCAAAGGGGCCGCTTTAGAGTCTGTGACTCTATCCCGGCTGGCACAGTTTCTGAAATTCTAGCTAAGCTGGAGGAATAATAAAAGAATTCATAACAGAGCTGCAGACATTACACTTCTTCATTTAAAAAAGGTAAAATTACAAAATAAACAAGAAAAACATGGGCCACATACATATTCATTTTCCTAAATTGGCTTTTGTGCAAAAAAAAAAAAAAGACAAGAAGAAGGATGTCACCACTGGCTGGTATTGTTGTACCCTAAGAAAGAGGTTCTCCAGTTCCAAACAAATGCGCGCTTCAGACAGCCAGGTCATCAATGGGGGGGGGTCGCTCATCTGAAATCTGGGGACCTAGGGCCACTTCCTTCCTCCCCTATTTTTCACTTACTCCTTTTTCTTGTCGTGATCTGAGTTGTACATGCAGTCTTGGCAGCCCCCCAACTCTGCTGACCCCTTCCCTGTAACACCAGAGTTCTCCCCACATCAATATGTGCCCTGCCCTGCCCAATGCCCTGCATTGGCTCCACTTGCGGTAGCCTCAAAGTGACGAGCTCGGACCCCCTCCTCCTTGCTTCTCCACACCCAGCTCTGCCACCTTGCTCCCCCAGAGGGTTGCCCTTCTCACCGGAGTTACAATGCCGACAGCTCTCACAGTGGCGCCGGGAATGGTGGTCTGGTGAGAAGGAGGCCCCCGGGATGCACGGGTCACACTGAGCAGCCTCGCCAGTCCTGTCACAGTCCTTCACGAGGAAAGTCCCTGTGAGCAGAGGTCCAGGGTCAAGGCCCAAGGAAGGCCACTTCTCTGCCCTCTTCAAGGTGGTACAGGATTCCTGTCCTTGCTTGAGCTCAGATGCGCTCTCCGCTGCCCTTCCCCCCGGTGGCGAGGCCTCCTCCTCTTACCTGGCTTACACGCCTGGCAGCACAGTTCTCCCTGGACCCAGTAGTGCTTCTCCGAACAGCGCTTGGGGGCTGGGGTCGCCGAGAGCCCTGCCAAGGTCCCCAGAATCCACAGCCAGCAGGGAGGTGGCCGGGCCATGGCTCTTGCCCAGGGAGCCCTTTCTGCGCTCCAGTTGCTGCCGGCTGGCCTCCGTGGAGCTGGCCCCTCCAGCGGGTGCTGGTGCCCTAGTCTCTGTACGTCCCGGCAGCAGCCGCAGGCCCTCTTCGAGGTGCCGGCTTCAGGTGGCAAGCCAATCTTTGATGGCAGCTGCAGCTCTATTGTGGCTGGTTTTTTTTCACAGAGCAGTGGCTTCCACCCCCTCCCCCTTTTCCATGTGCTAGGTGCTGGGTGCTGGGTGCCAAGGAGAGTATTAAAGGGCAAGCACTGTCAGAAGACCTGGGGCTCTTCGAAGCCCTCCATCTCCCCCAACACGCCGGCCTCTCCCGGTTGCCATCTCGCTCTTGTGCCCGCTGAGATCGTAACCCACCCGTGCCTGCCTCTTTTACAGAGTGTTGAATGGGGTTGCCACCTCTCCCATTCACGCGCTCAGACGCAAAGATGCCCACGTTGCCCCTTGTTCACAGCTTGCAAGCTAATACCAGTTTAGAGAAGGAGGGGGAGCCTGAACTGAGTACAGGTCCACAGACTTTGAGCTGAAACTCTTGGGGTCAGATAAGTTTTAGAATTCAGAATTTTTCAGATTCTGGGGAGTAACTAGGCCCGCAAGATGCCCTCATGGGGCCGAGGTAGCGCCCAATCAAGCACAACATTTCTGCAGCAAAAGAATTGAATACTTGGGCGCCTGGGTGGCTCAGTCGGTTAAGCATCTGCCTTCAGCTCAGGTCATGATCTCGGGGTCCTGGGATTGACCCCGCATCAGGGCTCCCTGTTCAGTGGGGAGCCTGCTTCTCCCTCTCCCTCTGGCTCTGCCCCTCCTCACAGCTCATGCCCTCTCTCTTTCTCTCAAATAAGTAAATAAAATCTTTTTTTTAATTTTTTATTTTTTTTAAAGATTATATTTATCCATTTGACAGAGAGAGACACAGTGAGAGGGAACACAAGCAGGGGGAGTGTGAGAGGGAGAAGCAGGCTTCCCGCTGAGCAGGGAGCCTGATGCGGGACTCGATCCCAGGACCCCAGGATCATGACCTGAGCTGAAGGCAGACGCCCAACGACTGAGCCACCCAGGCACCCCCAAAATCTTTTTTTTTTAAAGAATTGAATATTTAAGCTAAGTGGGGTGAATAAGGACCGTAATTAACCCTTGCATCAACTGAGGTCTGGTTTTATGGCCAAAAGACTTTGCTACAGAATGGTTCAGAATTGCAAACAAGGGACTTAAACCTGTGTTCTCCTCTCTTTTGAACTCTGCTCGGAGATCACGTGTGATCTCATTTCATCTTCCTGCCAGCCTGGGGGATGGGTATCACTCTAGTCCATCCAGCCTTCCCTGGTCACCTCACTATCATCTTCATCCTCCCTTCCCAGCCTTGGCACTTGGGATCAGATTCCCTGGGTCATCTCTTCCCTGTTTCCGCTGTTTTCCTGGGAAGGCTGGTCTGGGGACATTGGAACTTGCTGGACTTTTCTCTCTTTGAGTCCTGAGAACGCATGGCTTATTTCTCCAGGTCACTTTTCATTCAGGGGCTTTGCTGTTCTTTCCACATTGCTCATAAAATGTCACACTCCTGTGACCTCACCTGTTAGCTCTGTTCTCTATCTCACTCTAGTTTCCTTTCTCTTCATATTTTCCATCCTCTTGCCTTTCCCCAGCCCCTTCTTCTCTTTAAGAGGGTCCTCACATGTGGGAAGCCACATATGAGTGTGATCTGAAGAATTATTTCTACACAGCCATCCTTCTCACTATCCGGCAGGGCACCTGAATTCCCACCTCAGACTGATAACCTTGCGATCTGAGGATTGGGCTGTCACGAACGGTCCTGCCCTATCCCCAGATTATGGTCACTATTTTCACTGTGAATCTTTTTTTTTTTTTAAAAGATGTATTTATTTGAGAGAGAGAGTGTGGGGGAGAGGCAGAGGGAGAGAATCTTCAAGCAGACTCCCTGCTGAGCGTGGAGCCCCATGAGGGGCTTCATCCCACCACCCAAGAGATCATGACCTGAGCCGAAACCTGGAGTTGGACGCTTAATGGACTGAGCCACCCAGGCACCCCTTCCCTGTGAATCTTAAACCCTGGGTGGGCACGGGGAGGCGGGGGTGTGTGGGGTTGGATGACACCATGCAAGAACAATGAGGAGTTGGGACCTTTAGGGAGAACTTTCAGGAAGCGGAATTGGAGGACCCTGAGAGGACTGACAACTTTGACTATCCGCAAGCTGCTCACCCATGCGAGGGAGGCTTCAGTGCTCTGTGCTAGGACCCATCATCCCCTCTTCATGGGGGAAAGGGCAGGAGCAGGGTCTGCCTGGCTCTCCTGGTGTACCCTGGCCAGGAGGAGGAAAGCCAGCTTTCTGGACCTCACTTTCCTCTGGGCAAATGGAATGACCTCATCTCCTGCCTTCTGTGCTGTTTGCTTCAATTTCTGGTGAGTCTTGGCCTGTCCTGGACTGGCTCCCTGGATAGTTCCTTCCTCTTGTCCACAGGCCCTGCAAGTGCAGCCTGCTGACCTCTCCCTGGGAATCTGCCACTACCACATTCTCTCTGGGAGTGTGGCTTCTCTCCACACCTGCCGGCACAGAGATACATCTTCTCTTCTGAAAAGCTCCCTCCTTCGCTTGCATCTCCAGGGACAGGCCCAGCACTTCTCTTTTGATGATTTTCATTAGTTTTTTTTTTTTTTTAAAAGATTTTATTTATTTATTTTAGAGAGAGAGGGTGAGAAAGAGCATGAGAGGGGAGACGGTCAGAGGGTGAAGCAGACTCCCATTGAGCAGGGAGCCCGATGTGGGACTCGATCCCGGGACTCCAGGATCATGACCTGAGCCGAAGGCAGTCGCTTAACCAACTGAGCCACCCAGGCGCCCGATTTTCATTAGTTTTGAGGGCCTGACTAAACCTTCGGTCTGGAGCAGTGACCATAGCCTGGATGTCAGCAGGGGCCACCCTGCTCCTTGATATCTAGGTAAGACACTGCTCGCCTTCCAAGCAGGACAGGTCCTGGACAGAGTGGGCAGGAGGCAGAACTGTCACTTGGCACCAGTTCCAGTGGGTCAGCTGTTGTAGTCACCTCTCGTCCCCACTCAGCTAAAGTCCTGTTCCTGTCTCTGTGCTCCTGCCTGTTCCCTTACCTCTGCCCTGCCACAGGTTCCAAATTTGGGACACAGGGCTTTCTGGAATTTTCCTCCAAACCAACTGCAAACAGAAGGCTGTTAGGTGTGGCAAAACTTTTGCTGAAGGTTTATATATCATAGGGATACAACTTAAAATTGCATTTTGGATATTCTTGTTCTCAATGGTCGGTCCCACCCCAGAGATTTATCAGGGTCTGGCTACCTTACAAGGCAGTAAAGGCACTGACCATCTTGCTGACAGCGTCCCCCACCCTGCACAGACTACCTTTCAGAAGCGTTCTGTCAGGGGGCGCCTGGGTGGCTCAGTCGTTAAGCGTCTGCCTTCGGCTCAGGTCATGATTCCAGGGTCCTGGGATCGAGTCCCGCTTTGGGCTCCCTGCTCCGCGGGAAGCCTGCTTCTCCCTCTCCCACTCCCCCTGCTTGTGTTCCCTCTCTCACTGTGTCTCTCTCTGTCAAAATAAATAAAATCTTAAAAAAAAAAAAAAAAAAAAAAGAAGTGTTCTGTCAGGCAGCATACCTCATTTGTCTTCAGCCCCCAATCCCCAAATCAGTCTTGGCCCTTTATAAATCTATAACCAGTCAAAATACCCAGTGGAACAAAACTCTCTCCAAGATCTTTCCTTAAAAGGAAGTTCTGTTACATTAAGTAGATGGCAGAAATCACTGTTCCTGATCCTTATCAACCAAACCCCTTAGTTTTTCTAGCCTTCTTTGTCCTCCACTCCATTCCTTCATCCTCCACTCCTACTTTCTTTTTTTTTTTCTTTTAAAGATTTTCTTTATTTATTTGACAAAGAGAGAGAGAGGGAGAGCACAAGTAGGCAGAGAGGCAAGCAGAGGGTGAGGGAGAAGCAGGCTCCCCGCAGAGCAGGGAGCCCGATGCGGGGCTCGATCCCAGAACCTTGGGATCATGACCTGAGCTGAAGGCAGACGCTTAACGACTGAGCCACCCAGGCGCCCCTCTTTTTTTTTTTTTAAGATTTTATTTATTCATTTGACAGAGAGATAGAGAAAGCATAAGCAAGGGGAGTGGCAGGCAGTGGGAGAGGGAGAAGCAGACTCCCCGTGGAGCAGGGAGCCCGATGTGGGGCTCGATCCCAGGACCCCAAGATCATGACCTGAGCCAAAGGCAGACACTTAACCAACTGAGCCACCCAAGCACCCCTTCCACTCCTACTTTCTTTGGTGACCTCCCCTACACCTCTCCTACCCCTACACCTCCCTGCTTTAGGTCCTCCTTCCCAGTGAGTCTTTGACAGACCAACTGGGCAGGACAGTGGGGTGAGCTCACTTCCCAGTTCTATAATTTGCATTCGTGGGACTCCTGTCTGGGTTTCCCAGGGGACTGAGCATTTGTGGGCATTTTTTCCAAACTCTGACCACTTTTCAGGATCTCAACTCCAGCTCCTACTATCGCCTAGCACTTAAGGTACTCACTGAATGATGGATGGTCTATCCTCAGCCTTATTCCTTAACGGTTCTATCCACAATTATAAGTTTGAAATTTCAGGGGGCTCACGGCCACATTGACCTCCTAAATTCCACTCCTCATTCGGCAAGAATTTGTTGCATGTCCATTCTGTGCCAGGTACCAGCTAAGTAATGGGTCACAAAGATGAAAGAAAATAAACGTGGTTTCTTCCCTCATGGAACGGACACACCAGTGAATCAGAAATTGATCAAATCGTCTCAAAGACAAATGTAAAGTTATTAGTAATGGTCATTACTGCAGCACCCTGGAGGGCAGAGACAGGGTGCCTGTCCCCTCAGGGGTGAGGAATGATTCAGCCAGGAAGTTTTGCTGAGCTGTGTGTGATCTCGCAGCTCTCCCTCCACCCTCTTGAGAATTGTTTCTTCCTTTGGTTTAGGTTTTTAGACACCACTGTGTTTTTTTTCTTTGGCCACTTCTCTTTTTGAGCCATAATAGTTTTTCTTATATATAGATGTTATAAAATAGGGATAATCTGTTCCTTGAAGACTTGGTAGAATTTGTGTTTTTGTGTGTTGTGTGTGTATTTTGAGGGTAGGCTTTTCACTGCTGATTTAATTCAGGTTTTCAGTTTCTTCTAGGGTCAGTTTGGTAGGTTATATTTTTCTGGGAGATTATCTATTTAATCTGTTTCAGATTTATGGGTGTAAATGTTTAAATCACTGCTAGATCTATAGTTGTTTTCCCTTTTTCATTCCTAATATTGTTTATTTATGTTTTACTCATTTTTTCTTGATATATTTGCAAGAAATATATCTAATTATTAATTGCTTCAAAGAGCCACTTTTTGATTTCATTCTATTTTTCTATTATTTCTTTATTTTCTGTTTCATTTTACTCTCTGGTGTAATTTTTAAATTATTTCCTTCCTTTTACTTTCTTTGGTTTATTCTGACCTTGTTTTTCTAACTTCCTTTTTTAAAAAGTTTTATTTATTAAATAAATAATCCATATACCAAATGCGGGGCTTGAACTCACGACCCCAACATCAAGAGTCATATGCTCTCCCAACTGAGCCAGCCAGGCACCCTCTTTTCTAACTTCTTGAATTGGATGCTTAGTTCATTCATTAAAATTTTTCTTTTATAATGTATGGATTTAAGGCTATAAATTTCCCTCTAAGAACTGTTTTGGCTATGCTGAAGCAAGATTTTGTGAAAATATGTTATTACTAAATATTGTTAATGTTATATAAAATTTTGTTATATATTAATATTTTAGTGGGAGCAGAAAGATCTTTTCTGTTGTAAATAAGTAAAAATAACATTATCTTTAAATATTGTCTTCCCCAACTTTATCTCATCCTGTTTTATTTAAAAAATTAGAAGTGAAAATGGAAAAAAAAACTGAACAATTCTAGATAAGACTCAAAGTCCCTTTGATCAGTCTTCTTCCCCAGCCCTGGTCAGATTAGTGAGTATTCTTCCAGAACTTTTTCTTTCTTTCTTTTTTTTAAGATTTTATTTTTTTATTTGAGAGGGAAAGAGAGAGCGTGAGAGAGAGAGCACAAGCAGTGGGAGCAGCAGAGGGAGAGAGAGAGAAACAGGCTCCCCACTGAGATCATGACCTGAGCTGAAGGCAGCCACTTAACTAACTGAACCACCCAGGTGCCCCTTCCAGAACTTTTTCTAAACAAACAAATAAATTATATGTGTGTATGTTTTATTAGTTTAGGAATGTTCATGGCCAAAAATGAGGGAAGATCCCTTTCCCTTGTTCAGCTGTAGGGTGATAAACTGGTTCTTTTTATACAGCAGAGAATGGAAAGAGCAAAACCTCTGTCTACAGACATCTATCAGCAAAGAATCAGGTGGATCTTTCCAACAAAGTCTCTTTTCTCTCCTTTTTTTTACTCCCTTTTCTTTTTTTTTTTCTTAAAGATTTTATTTATTTGACAGATAGAGACACAGGGAGAGAGGGAACACAAGTAGGGGGAGTGGGAGAGGGAGGAGCAGGCTTCCCGCAGAGCAAGGAGGCAGATGCGGGGCTAGATCCCAGGACCCTGGGATCATGACCTGAGCCGAAGGCAGACGCTTAATGACTGAGCCACCCAGGCTCCCCGAGTCCCTTTTATTTTCTACTTAAAATATTATTAAGCAATAATGAGCTATTTCTTACTCTGATCCCAGCCCCTTTCCTACTGAGAACCCTCTGCTTGAATTTGTCAGAGCAGGGAAGACCCCTTGTCCCCCTGGGAGGTGGGTGAAAAGGCTCATGGTGCAGCATGTGGTCATGACTTCTCCCTGGCAAGGGTTTATCTCCTTCTTTGATACCTGAGATCACTGACGATGAGGACACCTAATTTTAACCTTTCCTTTTTTACTTGGGGCATGGTAGGTTACCTCTGTTCTCTAAAAGAAGTATTATACAGGCCTGTAGTAATTCTCCTAACACAGAACAAGAAATAAAGCCTAAGGAACAAATCATGCATTGATTCTCTCCACTCATTAGAAAATTATCTCTTAGGGGCACTGGGTGGCTCAGTTGGTTAAGTGGCTGCCTTCAGCTCAGGTCATGATCCCAGGGTCCTGGGATCGAGTCCGGCTTTGGGCTCTCTGCTCAGTGGGGAGCCTGCCTCTCCCTCTGCCTGCCACTCTCCCTGCTTGTGCTCTCTCTCTCTCTGTCAAATAAATAAATAAAATCTTAAAAAAAAAATTATCTCTTGGAGGTCAAATAGCCCCAAGCCTGGCAATCCCATGTTCTTCTTGTGTTGCGTTTTAAGGTCCATCTTTGTCCAGATAAATAAAGGATTCTTATTTGGCCTAGCATCTCGGCCTGCCTCTCAGAAATCTCCAAGGGCCTCAGCCCACTTGTGTTTTGGGTTTTGTTTAGTTTTTTCATAAATGATATATATCCTTCTAGAATTTGCTTTTTGCTTTTTTAAATCCAATAACATACCTTGGAGATAATTTTATGTTATACTTCTAGAACTCCTCATTTTGTTAAATAGACAATGGATGTACATAGGCTTTTTAGCCATTCTCCTGTTCATGAATACTTATGTTTTTTTCCCAACATTTCATTATTACAAATGGTGTCACATAAACATCTCATACCTCCCCGCGCATGTGGGAGTGTGTCTTTAGAATAAATCCTGGGCATTGGGACCGCTGAGTCATAGGGTATGCATACTGTTCACTTTAATAGATACTGGCAAGTTGCCCTCCAAAGCAGCTCTACCAACTCACACGCCCACCAGCAGTGGATTGAGGACACATATCTCCTCACATCCTGCCAAATTTCACATTAGCAAACCATTTTTGACAATCTAATTGGGGGAAAATGCTGTCTCATTGTTGTTTGAGCGTGTGTTCTTTTGATTGCCAATGAGGCCAAGCGTCTTCCGCATTCATTGGTGGCTTGGATCTCCTCTTTTGTGACGTCTTTATCCTTGTGTCACCACCAGTGTTCTAAAGTTCACTCCTGGCTCTTCTCTACACACTCCTCTGCTCTGTGACCCAATATGCAGGGTCTACCAATCCTGTGGATCCCTTTAGATGTTTCCCATCTGCCCTAGGGGTTGAGAAAAGCCTCCTTGTGGCAAGGGAGGTCATTCCTGTCCCATCCCTTAAGAAGCCTTAGGAGATTGCAGACCTGCTCGGAAGTGGTATCCCTTAGCTCTTTTGTGAGATGGAAGTTGGGACATGGCTGACCCTTAGACTCCATTGCTTCAGCACCAGATGCCTCCCTAAAGACTACAGTGACCCTGAGCCTAGACTGAAGGGCTCCTTGGTGCATGTTGACTCTTTTTTTTTTTTTTAAGATTTTATTTATTTATTTGTCAGAGAGAGAGCACGCCCATAAGCAGGGGGGAGCAGGAGGGAGAGGGAGAAGCAGGCTCCCCGCTGAGCAGGGAGCTGGACATGGGACTCGATCCGAGGACCCTGGGATCATGACCTGAGCTGAAGGCAGACGCTTGACTGACTGAGCCACCCAGGCGCCCCTGCATGTTGACTCTTTTAAAGTTGAAATAAATTCAACATTTTAACCATTTTGTAATGTACAGTTCAGTGGTTTTTTAGCATTTTCACAAAGTTGGGCGAGTATCACCACTATCTAATTTGAGAACATTCCCATCTCTCCTAAAAGAAATCTCACCCATTGGCAGTCAGTCCCAGTACCCTCCCCTATCTGCCCTACCCCCTCTGCCCCCTCCCCTGTCTACCCTCCCCCACCCTCCCCCACTACCTATTCTCAACATTTCATGTAAATGGAGCCATATAATATGTGGCCATTTGTATCTGGTTTCTTTCACTTAGCATAATATCTTCAAGGTTCATCCATGTTGTAGTATGTATCATCAGTACTTTGTTCCTTTTTATGGATGAATGATCCATTGGTGGATACACCACATTTTGTTTATCCATTTATCAGTTGATGGACGTTCGGGTTGTTTCCACTTTTTGACTATTATGAATAATGCTGCTATCAACATTCATGTCAAGTTTTGTGTGAACATATGTTGGGTATACACCTATGAGTGGAATTGCTGCATCATATGGTAACTCTATATTTAACTTCTTGAGGAACTGACAAACTGTTTCCCGTAACAACTGAACTATTTTACATTCCTATCAATGGTACATGAAGATCCCAGTTTCTCTACATGGTTACCAACACACGTTAATTCCATTAAAAAGTTATAGCCATCCTAGTTAGAATGAAGGGTTATCTCATTATGGTTTTGATATGCATTTCCCTAAGACTAACGGTGCTGAACATTTTTCATGTGCCTACTGGCCATTTGTATATCTTCTTTGAGAAATGTCTATTTCTATGTCCATGATTAAATTGGATTATTTGTGTTTTTTGCTGAGTTCTAAGAGTTCTTTTCTTTTTAAGATTTATTTATTTATTTGAGAGACAGAGCCTGAATGGGAGTTGGGGGAGGGGCAGAGGGAGATATAATCTCCAGCAGACTCCCCACTGAGTGCGGAGCCTAAGGCTGGGCTGGGGCTTGATACCATGACCCTGAGGTCTTGACCTGAGCCAAAACCAAGAGTCGGTCACTCAACCGCTCAACTGATTGAGCCACCCAGTTGCCCCAAGTTGTAAGTGTTCTTTTTTTTTTTTTTTTAAAGATTTTATTTATTTATTTGACAGAGAGAGAGAGAGAGAGCGCACAAGCAGGGGGAGAGGCAGAGGGAGAAGCAGGCTTCCCGCTGAGCAGAGAACCTGACGTGGGGCTCGATCCCAGGACCCTGGGATCATGATCTGAGCCGAAGGCAGACGCTTAACGACTGAGCCACCCAGGTGCCCCCAAGTTGTAAGTGTTCTTTATATATTCTGGATACTAGACCCTTATTGGATATATGATTTGCAAATATTTTCTCCATTCTATGGGTTGTTTTTGCACTTTCTTGGTAGTATCCTTGATATGTAGAAGTTTTTAATTTTGATAAAGTCCAATTTCTTTTGTTGCCATTTCTTTTCTTTTGATTTTGGTGTCATATGAAATTTGTTGTCTAATCCAAGGTCACACAGATTTTTATCTGTTTCTAACATTTTTATGGTTTTAGCTCTTACATTTATTTTTTTGGGCGATTTTGAGTTAATTTTTGTATATGATTTGAGGTAGGTGTCCAACTTCATTCTTTTGCCTATGGATATACATTGTTCCAGCACCATTTGTTGAAAAGACTGTTCTTTTCACATTGAATGGCCTTGGCATCTTTGTTAAAATCAATTGACTATAGATATATGGGTTGATTCCTGGACTCTTGAATTTATTCCATTGATCTATATGCCTATCTTTATGTCAGTATCACATTGTTTTTTTTTTTTTTTTTAAGATTTTATTTTTTTGACACAGAGAGAGAGAGAGTACAAGCAGGGGGAGCAGCAGGCAGAGGGAGAGGGAGAAGCAGGCTCCCCGCTGAGCAGGGAGCCCGATGTGGGGCTTGATTCCAGTACTCTGGGATCATGACCTGAGCCGAAGGCAAATGCTTAACCAACTAAGCCACCCAGGTGCCAAGTACCACATTGTTTTAACTACTATAGCTTTGTAGTAAGTTTTGAAATCAGGAAGTGTGAGTCCTCCAACTTTTTCTTCTTTTTCAAGATGATTTTGGCTATTCTGTGTCTCTTGCATTTCTGTAGGAATTCTAGGATTAGCTTGTCTATTTCTGAAAAACGAGGCAGTTGGAATTTTGTTTAGGATTGGGTTGGACATGGACATTAATTTGGGGGAGTACTGTTATTTTAATAATAGTAAGTCTTCCAATCTATGAACACAAAATATCTTTCCATTTATTTAGGTCTCCTTTAATGTCTTTCAACATTTTGTAGATTTTGGTGTATAAGTCTTGTACTTTCTTCCTTAAATTTATTCCTAAATCTTTTATTCTTCTTCATGCTATTGTAAATAAAATCGTTTTCTTAGTTTCATTTTCGAATTGTTCATTTTTCGTGTAACATGTTGACTTTTGAAAGAGGCAGTTGTTTTCTTCACAGAGTTAGAAAGGGATACCTTGTGGTGTAGGTGTGTTGCTATCACACCCTGTGGGCCATTGCTTGGGCTTATTTGGAACTTATCTAAGTCACAGATGGAGAGTTAGATTCTGTGACGCAAAGGGAAATATATCTGACTCATCTTTCCCACACCCCTTTGCTTCTGAAGGCTTCCTCGACTGGGAGAGGAAAAGAGTGGGTTAGTGGCAGGGGCTTTTGCCTCTCTCACAAGTGCTTCTCCTGACCCTTCTCTCCTTCGTGGTTTTTAGGGGCCCCACTGCAGTTATTCTTGAAGAGCAAGGATTGTGGTAACCTTCTCTCTTACCTGCAAATTGGGCAGAATCTTCTTTCCTTTGGTGAGCATCCTGCCCATAAAGGAATGTTGAGGGTGACAGGCACAAGCAGGGTCCTGGAGGCTTGCGGCAGGGAGGTGGTCAGAGGAATCTTCTGGGAAGGAAGTATAAGGATCAACCAGATGGTGAAAATCTGAGAAGTGGAAGACCAGTCAAGGTAGATCTGTGCTGCCTAGACTATGTCCAAGGCCATTTCTCTGCTTGATCACTTGCTAGCTGGGCCAGTTACTTAAGCTATGAGTCTGTTTCCACTGTAACATGAGGATGCTGATAGGGTGGATGTGAAAAGTTAAGTGTGGTAACATGGGGGCACACCCCGCACAGGGCTTGATGCAAAAGGTGTTAGTAAATGTTCCTTGGAGTATGAGTTGATCCTCAAGCTCCTTTCTTGGGGTTGGGGCAGTGTGAGCTTAGGACTCCCGAAGTGTCACAGAGCTCATAGTGGAAGGGAAAGGGTAGAGTAATCCTTCAGGAGAGGTATATGGAAAGTATATGGGACAAATCTCTCCTTTACTAGAGCTCAGAGGTAGCAATGGAAACTTTAAGATGGGCAATGTAGAAGGTTCTGGGGCTGAGGAGACCCCATTACATTTCATGCCAGAGAAATGGGACAGGCTGGCTAGGGACAGTTGCAAGAAATAGGTTATTGCAAGTTTGTATGTTTTTATATTTGAGGGCACAGGAAAAAAAAGGTTATGCATAGTTACTAGAATTTTAAACAAATATTAGTTTATTAAAGTTATCAACTTTAAGGCTGCCTGAGTGGCTCAGCTGGTTAAGTGTCTGCCTTCAGCTCAGGTCGTGATCCCAGGGACCTGGGATCGAGCCCCGCGTCGGGCTCTCTGCTCAACGGGGAGTCTGCTTCTCCCTCTCACTCTGCCTGCCACTCCCCTTGCTTGTGCTCTCTCTCTCTCTCTCTCTGTCAAATGAATAAATAAAATCTTTTAAAAAATTATCAACTTCAAAATCTAATTTTTCTTATGCTTTTAAAGTTCAAATTACAATTTTTGTTGTTCTATTTTGAATCTAATAAACTTGAAAATCTTACTTATTGCTTTTTTAAAAATTTCAGCCTATAGATTTTGTTTGATTATTTATAATATAGTAAAACAAAGACAATGATCTTCACTTTTGGGGAGTATGTCTTTTATTGTGGTAAAGTACCCATAACAAAATTTACCATCCTAACTGTTAAGTATGCAGTTCAGTGGTATCAAAGACATTCACATTGTTGTGCAACTATTACCATCCATTATCCATCCTTATAACCTTTTTCATCTGGTAAAACTGGAACTCTGTATCCTTTAAACAAAAGCTGTCCATTCCCCTCTACTTCCAACCCCTGGAAACCACCATTCTCCTTTTTCTCTTTATGATTTTGACCATTCTAAGTACCTCACGAAGTGGAATCATACAGTATTTGTCTTTTTGTGACTGTATGAAGTTCAGGGTGTTTATTTTTTTCTTTTATTACCTGTACCTTTGATGTCATATCTAAGAGATCATTGCCAAGCCAATGTTGTGAAGCTTTCTTTCTGTGTTTTCTTCTAAGAGTTTTATTGTTTTAAGTCTTAGACTTAGGTCCTTGATTCATTTTGAGTTAATAGGTAACTATTCTTTTGCATGTGGACATCCAGTTATCCCAGCACCATTTGTAGAAAAGACTGTTCTTTCCCCATTGAATAGCCTTGGCACCCTTGTCAAAATCATTTGACATATAAATATAAATATATACATGCACAAAGGTTTATTTCTGGGCTGTCTATTCTGTTCCATTGTTCTATATGTTTGTCTTCATGCTGATACCACACTATTTTATTTACTGTAGCTTTGTAGTAAGTTTTGAAATCAGCAAGCGTGAGTTCTCCAATTCATTCTTTTTCTTTTTTTCTTTTAAAGATTTTGTTTATTTATTTGTCAGAAAGAGAGAGCACAAGCAGGGGGAGCGGCAGGCAGAGGGAGAAGCAGGCTCCCTGCTGAGCAAGGAGCCCAATGTGGGACTTGATCCCAGGATCCTGGGATCATGACCTGAGCTGAAGGCAGACACTTAACTGACTGAGCCACCCAGGTGTCCCTGTTCTTTTTCTTTTTTCTTTCTTTCTTTTTTTTTTTTCCAGTTTGTTCTTTTTCAAGATTGTTTTTGCCATTTGGGGTCTCTTGAGATTCCATATATATTTTAGTATGGATTTTTCTATTTCTGCAAAAAATATCATTGAGATTTTGATAGGGATAGCATTGAATCTGTAGATCACTTTGGGTAGTACTGACATTTTAACAATATTATGTCTTCCAGTCCATGAACAGGAATGTGTTTTCATTTATTTATGTCTTTAATTTCTTTCAGCAATGTTTTGTAGTTTTCATCCTACAATTCCTTTACCTCCTTGGTTAAGTTAATTCCTAAGTATTTTTTTTGAAGCTATTGTATATGAAATTGGTTTTGTAACTTTGTTTTTCAGATTATTCATTGTTTGTGCATAGAAATGCAAGTGATTTTTGTGTGTTGACTTTGTATCCTGCTACTTTACTGAATTCATTAGTTCTAACAGTTTTGTGTGTGTGTAATTTTTAGGGTTGTCTACATATAAGATCATATCATCTGCAGACAGAGATAATTTTACTTCTTTTTTTCCAATTTGGATGCCTTTTATTTCTTTCTCTTGTCTAATTGCTCTGGCTAAAACTTCCAGTACTATGTTGAATAGAAGTGGTAAAAGTGGGCATTTTTAGGTAATTCTTCATCTTGGAAGAAAAGCTTTCAGTCTTTCACCATTGAGTATTGAATTTGTGTGGGTTTTTCATATATGGATTTTATTATGTTGAAGTTGTTACCTTCTATTTCTAGTTTTTTGGGTGTTTTTATTATGAAAGGGTATTGATTTTTGTCAAATGCTTCTCTGCATCAATTGAGATGATCATGTGTTTTTTTTTTCCTTTATTCTGTTGACGTGGCATATTACATTGATTGATTTTCGTATGTTGAATCATCTTTGCATTCCAGGAATAAATCCCACCTGGTCATGGTGTATAATCCTTTTAATATGCTGCTGAATTTTACTTGTTGAGGATTTTTTTTTTGCATCAATGTTCAAAAGGGATATTGTTCCTTAGTTATTTTTTCTTATAATTTCTTTGTCTGGCTTTGGTGTCAGGGTAATGTTGGCTTCATAGAGGCCCATGAGTTAAGAAGTGTTTCCTCCTCTTAAATTGAAAAAAATTTTGAGAAGGGCTGGTATTAATTATTCTTTAAATGTTTGGTAAAATTCATCAGTGACATCATTGGGTCCAGGGCTTTTCTTTGTTGGGAGATTTTTTTTGGGGGGGGGTAGATTTTTGATTACAGATTCAATCTTCTTATTAGTTATAGGTCTATTTAGATATTCTAGTTCTCCATGATTTAGTCTTGGGAGGTCTTGTGTTTCTAAGAATTTGTTCCTTTCATCCAAATTGTTGGTGTACAATTGTTTATAGTACTCTCTTTTAATCCTTTTTATTTCTGTCAAATAGGTAGTAATACTCCACTTTCATTTGTGATTTTAGTAATTTCAGTTTTCTCTTAGTCCATCTAACTAAAGGTTTCTCCTTTTTTTTTTTTGGTGTTTTTGAGGAACCATGTTTTGGTTTTATTGATTTTTCTCTATTATTTTTCTATTTTCTATTTAGTTTATCTCTGCTCTAATCTTTGTTATTTTCCTCCCTTCTGCTAGCTTTGGGTTTAGTTTGTTCTTCTTTTTCTAGTTACTTAAGTTGTAATGTTAGGTTGTTGATTTGAGATTTTTCTTACTTTCTTATTTCTTATTTTCTTTTTAATGTGAGTGTTTACAGCTGTAAATTTACTCCTTAGTACCACATTCATTGCATCCTAAAAGGTTTTGTATGAGCCTTTTGGCTAGCACCACCATCTTCTGGTAGCTTGCCAGAATGACCAACACAAAGGGAAAGAGGAGAGGCACCTGAGGCACCTGTTTTATGTTCTCTCGGCCTTTTAGAAAACATGGAATTGTTCCTTTGGCCACATACACGTGAATCTGCAAGAAAGGTGATATTATAGACATGAGAATAGGCACTGTTCAAAAAGTAATGCCCCACAAATGTTACAATAGCAAATCTAGAAGAATCTACAGTGTTGCCCAGCATGCTATTGGTATTGCTCTAAACAAACACATCAAGGGTATGATTCTTGCCATGAGAATTAATGTACATGTTGAGCATATTAAGCACTCTAAGAGCCAATATAGCTTCCTGAAACATGTGAAGGAAAAAGATCAGAAAAAGAAGGAAGTCAAAGAGAAAGGTACTTGGGTTTAACTGAAGTATCAGCCTGCTCCACCCTTTGTGAGAACCAGTGGAAAGGAGCCTGAGCAGCTGGAACCTATTCCCTATGAATTTATGGCATGATAAGTGTTAAAAAACAAAACAAAACAAAACAAACCTCTAGACTCTAAAGATGTTTCTCTTAATTAAGTAGAAGTGTGATGTTCCCTCCCCTAAAGAAATATTTAAAGCAAAAAAAAAAAAAAGTTTTGGTATGCTGTGTTTTTATTTGCATTTATATCTAAGTATTTTCTTTAAAAAAAAATTTATATTTACTTTAGAGAGAGAGAGCAAGCGGGAGGAGGGGCAGAGGGAGAGGGAGAGAAAGCCTCAAACAGACTCCCAACTGAGCACAGAGCCCTATATGGGGCTCGATCCCGGGGCCCTGAGATCATGACCTGAGCTGAAACCAAAAGTCAGTTGCTTAACCGACTGAGTCACCCAGGTGCCGTAGTATAATATCTACCTTTTAAAGTCTATTGAGACTTAGTTTGCAGCCTAACATATGGTCCATCCTGGAAAATGTTCCGTGTACACTTGAGAAGAATGTATATGCTGTTATTCTTGGGTAGGATGTTCTATACATGTCTGTTAGTTCTAGTTGGTTTATTGTTTTGTGTAAATCCTCTGTTTCCTTACCTTTTTGTCTGGTTGTTCTACCTGTTATTATGAGTGGGATATTGAAATCTCCGACTATCATTGTAGAGCTATCTGTTTATCCCTTCAATTCTGTCAGTTTTTGCTTCTTATATTTTGATAGTCTGTCATTAGGTATGTAAATGTTTTTAATTGTTATATCTTCTTGCAATATATATATATATTTTAAGTAGGCTCCATGCCCAGCATGGAGCCCAGTGTGGGGCTTGAACTCATGACCCTGAGATTGAGACCTGAGCTGAGATCAAGAGTTGGATGCTCAACTGACTGAGCCATCCAGGCACTCCATCTTCTTGTAGTATTGAACTTTTTATTAATATATAGTGTCCTTTATCTTTTGTAACCTTTTTTTGATTTAAAATCTATTTTGCCTGATATTAGCATAGCCATCCTTGCTCTCTTTTGGTTACTATTTGCATGGAATATCTTTTTCCATTCTTTCACTTTCAATCTGTTTCTGTCTTTGGATATCAAGTGATTCTGTTATAGACAGCATATAGTTGGATTATGTGTTTTCAGTCATTCTGCCAATCTCTGTTTTCTGATTGGAGACTTTAATCCATTTATTTTTGAAGTAATTACTGATAAGGAGGGTGTACTGTCATTGTGCTATATGTTTTCTATATGCCTTATAGCTTTTTTGTCCCTCATTTCCTGCATTTCTGTCTTCTTTTGTGCTTAGTTGATTTTTTGTAGTGAAATATTTAGTGAAATAATGAAATACTGTAGTGAAATAATGGGGCTTACATTTAACATCCTAAAGTTATAACACTTTGGTTTGAACCTATACCAGCTTGAATAACACACAAAAACTCTGCTCTTTTCACAGTTCATCTCCACCCCCTTTCAGTTGTTGATGTCCCAGAATTACATTTTATACATTGTGTGCCCCAAAACATAAACTAATAATTCTTTTAAATGCATTAGTTTCTTATATTATGGAGAAAACAAGATTTAGTCACAAACCATAAGTTAGAGTGATACTAGCTTTTCCACTAATATTTTTTTTTCTTTAAATGTATTAATTTCTTAAATCATATAGAAAACAAAAAGTGAAGCTACAAACCACTCTCATGATAATACTAGCTTTTATAATTGCCCATGTATTTACCTTTATTGAGATCTTTATTTTCCATACAACTTTGAGTTCCTGTCTAGTGTCCTTTCATTTCACCTTGCTGGACTCCCTGTCTTTCAGGGCAGGTCTAGTGGTCATGAACCCCCTCAGCTTTTGTTTACCTAGGAATGTCTTAATTTCTCTCTCATGTTTGAAGGACAGTTTTGCAGATATAGTATTCTTAGTTTTTTTTTTTTTTTCTTTTAGCACTTTGAATTATTGGCCCACTGCCTTCTAACTTCCAAAGTTTCTTATGAGAAATCTGCTAGTAATCTCATTGAGCATCCCCTTTATGGGATGATTCACTTCTCTCTGGCTGCTTTCAAGATTCTCTTTGTTTTTTTGCCCTTTAAAAGTTTGATTATATGTGTCCTGGTATGAGTCTCTTTGAGTTTATCTTACTTGGAGTTCATTGAGCTTCTTTGATGCTGATATTTATGTCTTTTATCAAATTTGGGAAGTTTTCAGCCATTATTTTCTCAAATATTCTCTCTGCCCCTTTCTCTCTCCACCTCAGTCTTCTGGACCCCCTTGATGCTTATGTTGATCCTCTTGATGGTGTCCCACAGGCCCCATAGGCTCTGTTTACTTTTCTTCATTTTTTTCCTATTCCTCAGACTTCATAACTTTCATCATTTTATCTTCAAGTTCACTGATTCTTTTTTCTGCCTGCTCAGATCTGCCTTTGAATCCCTCTAGTGAAATTTTCATTTCAGTTATTGCACTTTTCAGCTCCAAAATTTCTTCCTGGTTTCTTTTCAAGTTTTCTGTCTCTTTATTGACATTTCCATTTTATTCAACACCATATTTTCTTTTTTAAAAAAAGATTTTATTTATTTGAGAGAGAGAGAGCAAGAGCGAGAGAAAGTGCACAAGCAGTGGGGAGGAGCAGAGGGAGAACCCCGATGTGGGGTTTGATCCCAGGACCCTGGGATCATGACCTGAGCTGAAGGCAGACGCTTAACCGACTGAGCCACCCAGGTACCCCTCAACACCATATTTTCTTGACTTTCTCCACATCTTCCTTTAGTTCTTTGAGCATTTTTTTTAAGACTTTGTTTATTTATTTGACAGAGAGAGACACAGCAAGAGAGGGAACACAAGCAGGGGGAGTGGGAGAGGGAGAAGCAGGCTTCCCGCTGAGCAGAGAGCCTGATGTGGGGCTTGATCCCAGGACCCTGGGATCATGACCTGGCCAAAGGCAGATGCTTAACGACTGAGCCACCCAGGCACCCCAGTTCTTTGAGCCTTTTTAAGACAGTTATTTTAAAGTCTTTGTCTAGGGCGCCTGGGTGGCTCAGTTGGTTAAGCGACTGCCTTCGGCTCAGGTCATGATCCTGGAGTCCCTGGATCGAGTCCCGCATCGGGCTCCCTGCTCGGCAGGGAGCCTGCTTCTCCCTCTGACCCTCCCCCCTCTCATGTGTTCTCTCTCTCTCTCTCATTCTCTCTGTCTCAAATAAAAAAAAAAAAATCTTTAAAAAAAAAAATAAAGTCTTTGTCTAGTATATCTGCCATTAGGTCTTTTTCAGGGACAGTTTCTGTTGATCTGTTTATTTCCTTTGAATGGGCTATACTTTCTTATGTCTTTACATGCCTTGTGATTTTTTTGTTGTTGTTGAACACTGGACATTTGAATCTAATAATGTAACTCTGGAAATCAGATTCTCCCTCTTCCTCAAGGTCTGTTTTAATGTTGTTGTTATTACTTGTTTTTTTGGTTGTTGTTGGCTCTCTTCATACTGAATATCAGCCTGAAGTATAAACTTAAGTTTTCTCAGGTCTTTTCTGGGTTTTTCCCTGGACATACGTTGTCACTTTCTAGTTTTCCCCATATATGCAGTTGTTTTTGAATGTCCTATTTGTTAGTGTCTGGCTCCAGAAGGGGAAAAAGTAAAAAATGAAGAGGGGGGAAAGGGCACTGGCCCTTTAAGTCCCTTCAAAATCATTTCATCCACAGAGGGAAGACCTAGCAACAACTGCGGGAGGTGCAAAACCAAGAGCCTCCTGCCTTTTCATCTGCACCTCTGTGATCAGAAGCAGCAATCAGCCATCAGAGCACAGATTGCTGATATTTAGAGGACAGTGTCCTTTCTGCCCAGCCTGGCTCTCCCAGGCTGTGTGCAAGCTGCTCCAGGAACATGAGCTCAGCTGCCTGTCATGTGTCTGGGGATAAGGAATGGGTAGTTGCTGCTGTGAAAATAGCTGAAATTGACCAAAATTCACCATAATTTACCATCCAAGTCTTCCCCGTGGAAGTTGCAGTCCTTCAACAGACACTAAAGCAGTTACATCAGACCAATTCTGCCAGTGCAGCTATTGTGTAGGAGAGGCGCCAGATTCCTGCTCCTTACTCTGCCATCTTCCCAGAGTCCCCCAGTAATCTTCACTTTTTATAGTAACGTTCGATTAACTTAAGTCGAACAATCTAAATTCCATTAACAATCAATTCCGTTTACAGCTATAGCCCACTGAATCCTTTAAAATATTTTCAATTGCATATCTAAATTTCAAATATTTGATTTTCTTTTTGAGTACTCAGACACATGACTGGACAAGCTTATTGACCCTAACAAGAAAAAACTTACTAAATACTTAAATACTTGTTGTAAGCCTCATAGATATTTAGCTATAGTGAATCATAAGTTCCCTCAAACATTATAATTCTGTTTACGGTCGACACCTTTTACATGCTTCAACTTAGAATCACTAATTGAAAATCAATTACACATTTTTTTAATTTAAAATTGTATTGTTATCACTTACAAATTGTATTTTATCCTCTGATTTTTTTCCATACAATTATTTTATTTAGATTGAAGTATAATTGACATACAATATTATTAGTTTCAGGTGTACAATGTAGTATTCAACCTTTGTATATACTGTGGAATGATCATCTCAATAAATCTAGTTACCATTTGTCACCATACAAAATTAATACAATATTATAGATTATATTTCTTATGCCGTACATCACATCCCCATGACTTATTTTATTTTTATTTTTTATTTTTTTTTAAAGATTTTACTTATTTATTGGACAGAGAGAGACACAGCGAGAGAGGGAACACAGCAGGGGGAGTGGGAGAGGGAGAAGCAGGCTTTCTGCCAAGCAGGGAGCCTGATGCGGGGCTCCATCCCAGGACCCCAGGATCATGACCTGAGCCGAAGGCAGACACTTAACGACTGAGTCATCTAGGCGCCCCCCATGACTTATTTTAAGGCTGGAAGTTTGTACTTCTTGATCCCCTTCACTAATTTTGCCCTCTCCCCAACCCTCTCCCCTCCGGCAACCACCAATCTGTTCTCTGTAACAATGAGGCTGGGTTTGGTTTTGTTTTTTGGATTCCACATATCAATTACACATTTTTAATAGAACAGTGAGGCTAATCTTATAGTTCTACTATGTTAAATTCTTTTAAGCACTACAAAAACTTTAAATAACAAACTTACATAGATTTTCCCAATGATTTAAACTTCTTTGAAATTTAGCCTGAGTTTCATTTGCTCCATCACTTTTGGTTTGTATCAGTGAAGGTCTGACTGGAGAAGAAAACCCACTCTGAGTGAAATGGAATAAGGAACTGGTGAAGGAGTCTATGGAGGCCTGTTGCCTGTGCGTCTGTGGTAGGCCTGAGATCAGCGTAGGTCAGTGCGGAAGACATGCTGGCTGTGAGGTGCGGGAGAGCAAGGACCAAGTGGAATCTCTATCTGCCCTTTACCACCCCCAGCCTTGATGATCTGGGCTCTCTGCAGAGGGACCTGGTGATGCATATGTGCCTGGCCCAGGAATTAGAGTCTGAAGGAAGAGATCTGATAGGAGCTGGAGGCCCCGCCGGACTGGCTGCCCCCCATGCCCACAAAGTGAACCAGCAGAGCAGCCCCGATGTGTACGAGCTGCGGCAGTCCTAGCGCCCCAGACTGACCTTGACAGCATCATAGCTGTTGCTTCGATTCTGCCTTTTGCCCTTTCCAATCTCACATCCATTTCTCTTGTGGCCAGCCCTAACCTTTAACCGTTTGACAAATGTGGCTTCGTCTTCCTTAAGCTGACAGAGTACAAAGCCACCATGTTAATTCCAAACCTTCTTGGAGTTAAAAGGATATCTCTTCACTTAAGTGAGCAGTTTGCCTAGTTCATGTGGACAATGTATAACCATGATCTGTGATTACCATCTCAAGAAGGCTAAAGTTGTTTATTTGCCCGAGATTTGAGGTTAGGATGCCAGACCTGGTGCTCACAAACATCTAGGTGAGTCTTTTTGACTGAGTACACTAAGTTCCCTTAAATGTTTTCAACTCCATTTGTAAATTTAGTATTTTGATTTTGCCTAAGTTCATATTCTTCTGATGGGTTTAGATTGGCATCCTGCCTTCTGTATCCAAATTGCAGCCTCACTATAGAGTACATGGCAGTCTGGGATCCCCACTTAAGCTGCAGCTACTCTTGGTAACTCTTCCCTTTGGCCTAAGTGACTACTGATCCTTTCCTTATTCTTGTCTGAGTGGGTCACAACTGTAGAGATGTTTCAGTGACATCCTGTCATTGTGCTCACGACCTGGAAATCATACTAAGGATTCCGAGCACTGGGTTAGGACCCTGCAAAGTCCCAGGAGTGACTCCAGAGCGTGGAGATTATAAGTGTGTGCACTATGTATACCCAGGATCAGGATCTTCATAATTCATATTACACATCCAGGGTAGACCCCAGGGAGGAATGTAGGGTTCAGGGTCACCTCTAGGAAAAGGACTGAGGCCAGCAAGAACCACACACAGACTTTTTAAAAAGAGCAACAAGGCCCCCTGTGGGACACTGGGTGTGGGTAAAAAGGCTTAGTGTCTGAGGGACTCTGCTCTTGAGTCCTACGCTAGAATTTGAGCGGAGGCAGGATGCTTGTTGTTCCATCTGTCCGGGCTTTGGGTGCCACCTTGTGGTGGAGTAGTGATTCTGGTCTTCAGAGAGGCCAAGCCCTCACAGGAACCCAATCTTCTGGCTCCAAGGTCATTACTATTAA
The DNA here is from genome assembly GCF_964656455.1 of Halichoerus grypus. NCBI lineage: Eukaryota > Metazoa > Chordata > Mammalia > Carnivora > Phocidae > Halichoerus > Halichoerus grypus. Next base: position 82,721,713 of record NC_135717.1, on the reverse strand, counting down.
AATATAAGGGCAGAGGTGCCAGCCATCTGACCTCTTCCCAAAGCTTTTCTGTGTCTGCGGAGCAGGCTAAGTTTCAGTGAGTCCTTGGGATTTGGGGAAGCCCCAAATGAAGTCAACTGATATGAGGGGAGGGACTTAGTCTCAAAGACTCCAGTCTGTAGCTGTTGAGGATTCTGTCTTTAATATAACTCCAAAGAATGTGCCAGAGCATTATCTGATCTTAAAAGCCCCTGTACTTTCCAGCCTATTTTAGCCCAGGCTGTAGACCAGTGGCTCTTACTTAGCTCTTTTGGGGCCAAGGGGCTCCTCTGAGGCTCCGAAGGAAGATGTGGATTTTCCTTTAGAAAATGCACAAGCATATGATATTGTGAGTAGAATTTCAGGGAGTTAGTGAACTCTTTGGGGATCCAAGGATGCCTATAGTTTGTAAAAGCCCCTACTCTAGATTCCTGCTTCTGTTAGTGTTTCAGAGGCTTGATGCCCTCAGATTTGCTGTCCTTCTGAGGAGATTGGCAATGTCCACATAAAGACAAGACATCTGGAGACAGAGAAAGGACACGGTAAAACTTCTTGTGAGAGAAGTAACATCATTAGCCTCAAGATGTGTAAGGAGCTGCCTTGTGTTGAGAAACAGACGTTCCTTTTGTGAAAGTCTGAGAAAGACAAATAATAAAAACAGGTGACTCACATAATGAGGCGGAAGGTAAGCCACTCTCTGGAAGGGTCTCCTAAAGCAAGTCTTAAATTCTGTTTCAAATGGTCTGAAATGTCTCTGAAAGGCTTCCAGAGGCAAAGCAAAATATTTAAGAGATTGAAAAACTCACACTGGCCTGCTTCTAGAATAAAACTTAAACATATTGATCCATGATCCTTTAAGACACATCTTTAAAGGGATTTTCTTTTGGTTTGGTGCTATTCATTTGCTCAACAGATATTTACTTAATGCATGTTGGGAAAGAGAAGTTTAGAGTTGGCAGGAACTTCAGGCATCTGTTATTCTGATTCCTTTATTCTCGGACAAGCAACATGAGGACCACAGAGGTAAAACATCACTCGTTCATTTATTCATCATTCAAGCTTAGCAATCACTTCCTATGTGTCAGGAACTGGGCTTTGTATGAGGAATGAAAGAGGAAAAACACTGAGAATCTAATGGGATAGAGAGGTATTTAGGCAAATGGCCATAATTCATTAAAGTTAATTATTTTAATTGAGGCTATTCAAAAAGCAGAGGAACCTTAGCAAACAAACCAATTATATCTGCTACAGTAAGATGACTTTACAGAGGAAGTAGCACTTGAGCTTGCAACTTGATGGATGAATGGAGGTTTGCTAGGCAGGCGGGCTAGCTGTGTTTGGTCCAGGCTTCAGAAATGGTATCCCGATTGGTCAATGCAATATGGTGCCTGGCCAAGGGATGAGTGGGGCGTGAAATCCAGCCTGCACTCCGTTGGAAGGAAGAGGTTCCTTTTCCTATTTTGCACAAAGGCACCATGTGGGTCTCCAGCCCTGAGATGTGGGCAAAGGCAGAGACATGTAGAAGAACAAGGTATGTTCTGAGAACTATCAGCCCTGAGGAGCATTAGCTCAGAATTGCTAGTGTAAAAGTACTGAGTGAGCGGTGATGAGTCCCGACAAGACTAAGAACAGCGAAATGTAGTAAGGAGGAAATAGGAGGGGAAGGAGCATGGAGCCCAAACTCAGCACCCAGAAGCGCTTTGCCTCAGGCCACAGGCCAGGCCCTGAGCAGGATTCAAGGTCAAGGCTGCCTGACTTCAAAGCCTTAAAAATGCCCACACTTTAACTCAACAACTCAAGAACTAAATGAAGATGTGTTCAAAGCTATAGGGACAGTCTGTGAAAAAATTTCTGTAACATTAAAACATTAAAAAAATTAAAACATTAAAAAACATTAAAAACAAAAGGAAGTAACATAAAAACAAAACAAAGCAAAATATTAAACATTGAAAAAAAAGGAAATAATCTAAATGTCCAATAATAAGAGATTGGGTAAGTGTATTGTGTTAAAAATGATGGAATCTAGGGGTGCTCCCTGCTCAGCGGGAAGCCTGCTTCTCCCTCTCCCACCCCCCTGCTGTGTTCCCTCTCTCACTGTGTCTCTCTCTATCAAATAAATAAATAAAATCTTTAAAAAAAATGATGGAATATAAAGTAGGTATTAAAAAGATGCTTTATTTTATTTTTTTAAAGGATTTTATTTATTTATTTTAGACAGACAGAGGGGGAGTGGGGGGGCAGGGGCAGAGGGAGAAGAGAATCTCAAGCAGATTCCACACTGAACATCGAGCCTGATGCAGGGCTTGATCCCAGGACTCTGAGATCACAACCTGAGCTGAAATCAAGAGTCGGACTCTCAACCGACTGTGCCACCCAGGCGCCCCTAAAATGACGTTTTAAAAGTATATTTATTAATAGGGGAAAGGTTCAGTACATTATTGAATGAAATGAGCAGATTAAACTACATACTGCCTAATACTATTTTTATAAAGATATTGAAGAATTTATACCTGGTAGGTCACAGTAGTGATTAACTTAAAGGGATGTGATGATGGATGACTTTTATTTTCTATACTTTTTGCTAACCTGAATCTTCCAATTTTTTCCTATAACGAATAGGTCTTAATTATGCAGCAACAACAAATAAAGTTACAGTAGAGGATTTTGAGTTTCTATCGCTTCCCTGGGAAGATGGGGACATCTGTTAGGATTAAATAAGATAAAGCATTTAAACATTCAGCACAGGGCTTGGCATATAGTCAAGCATCATTAAATGTTAGTTACCAATGCTACTAGATATGTATATATATCTCAACAACTACATCATTAACTACCACTATTACTCTAATTACTAGTCCTATTTACAACAACAGTACTACCCCATACCATGGCTATCACTATCACTCCTGCTACTGGCTCTGGTTCAGGGCCAGAACTAGAAAGAAGGACAGTCTGGGGCTGTGATTTTGGTTTTCAGGACACAGTCCAAATAAGAGGCTTTGCTTCAGTAGCAAGTTTTAGATGGGAGGCAGAGTTAGAGATTAGAAAATGGAGTAGAGACTCAGCTCTCAGGCCAGCTCCTGACCTTGGTGATGTCAGGTTCAGCGCCAGAGTGCTGGGTTGGAGCTGCAGGTGCCAGGAGAGGGCCTGGGCGTAGGAGGGGGGCTGCAGAGTCTGGGGACTCCTCAGAGAGCCCCACTAAGTCTATGATTGCCATGAAGGCCCAGTCACGCTTGCCTTTGTCCATATTCCATCTGAACCCAGACTGACTGCTCCCCCTTTCTTGAGTTCACCCCAGTGGAAATCTTGCCCACCAAAACATATCCCCCTTGACCCTTTGTATCACCTCCCTCCAAGCTCTTACCCAGCTAGGGGTTCTCTTTCCAAAGCCAGATCTTACCCAATCTTTTTTTTTTTTTTTTTTTAAGATTTTATTTAGGGGTGCCTGAGTGGCTCAATTGTTTAAGCGTCTGCCTTCGGCTCAGGTCAGGATCCCAGGGTCATGGGATCAAGCCCCACATCAGGCTCCCTACTTAGTGGGGAGTCTGCTTCTCCCTCTCCCTCTGCTGCTCCCCCTGCTTGTGCTCTCCTGCTCTTTCTCTGTCAAATAAATAAATAAAATCTTTAAAAAAAATAAAGATTTTATTTCTTTATATGAGAGAGTCAGAGAGAGTGATAGCTAGCATGAGTGCGGGGTGGGGGGGGGGGAAGCAGAGGGAGAGGCAGAAGCAGACTCTCTGCTGAGCAGGGAGCCCGATGCAGGGCTCGATCCCAGCTCCCCAAGATCACAAGCTGAGCTGAAGGCAGACACTTAACCAACTGAGCCATCCAGGCGCCCCAGACCTTATCCAATCTTCTTGCCACTTCTCAAGTCTGCAACAGTTGATGGTGCTCTTTGGACTATCTTCCTCTTCAAAAATTGTCTCCCACTATGAGGTATTGGACAACCCCACGGCATCTTAGCCTATGCCAGCTAAATCCAACCACTTCTGGCTGTTTAATTGATTTGTTAACAGGAGGATCCCTAACTTTTAATGCCCCAATGGTAAGTGATTGCACATTCTTCGTCTCTGATAGCATTTTCTGGGAAGATATGCAGTGTGGCAGGATGCAGAGGCACCTGAAAAGAGCTTGATTTTTTTTTTTTAAAGACACTAACATTTGTTTTGAAGTGTAATTTATGTGCAATACAACACATAGATATTAAGTGTACAGTTTGATGAATCTTGACAATTGCATATGCACGTGTTACACCATTCTTATCAAGTTAGGGAATATTTCCATCACCCTGGGAGGTTCCCGTGTACCCATTTCCCCCACCCCACCAAATACAACAGTTGTTCTAGTTTTTATCATCACAGATTAGTCCTTCTAGAATTTCATGTAAATGGGATCATTGTTTTTGTCTGATTTCTTTTGCCCAACGTAATGTTTCTGAGATTCATCTGTGTTGCTGCCTGTATCCATAATTTCCTTTTACTGTTGAGTGTATTCCATCATGTGAATATACGACAATTTGTTTATCCACTCACTTCTTGGTGGAAATGTGGGTTATTTCCAGTTTTTGGCTAATAGTGTCAAAGCTCCTGTGAAGATTCTTATACAAGCATTTTGGATATACGTTATTATTTTTCTTAAATACTTAGGAGTGGAATTTCTTGGTCATAGGATAGGTGTATATTTAGCCTTCTAAGAAGCCCCCAAAGAGTTTTCCAAAGTAGTTGTAGCATTTCAAACTTGCACTAACAATTTATGAGCATTCCAGTTCTTCTACCTACTTGCTATTATTTGTGGTTGTCAGCTTTTAAAATTTTAGCCGGGCTGTTTTTTTTTTTCCCAAACATTTTATTTATTTGACAGAGAGAGAGAGAGCACAAGTAGGCAGAGAGGCAGGCAGAAGGAGAGGGAGAAGCAGGTTCTCTGCGGAGCAGGGAGCCCGATGTGGAACTCGATCCCAGCGCCCTGGGATCATGACCTGAGCCGAAGGCAGATGTTTAACCATCTGAGCCACCCAGGCACCCAGCCAGGCTGTTTTATTAGCTTTGTGCTTTATTAATGCAGCAGTGACACAAATTCTCCTTTATCTTTAAAAAATGTTATGGCTTTAAATTATGATTTATTTTGATCGTGGAATAAATATGTGAATGAGGGGCGCCTGGGTGGCTCAGTCGTTAAGCGTCTGCCTTCGACTCAGGTCATAATCCCAGGTCCTGGGATCGAGCCCCGCATCGACTCCCCGCTCCACGGAAGGCTGTTTCTCCCTTTCCCACTTCCTCTGCTTGTGTTCCCTCTCGCTGTGTCTCCCTCTGTCAAATAAATAAAATCTTAAAATAAATAAATAAATAAATAAATATGTGAATGAAAAAACCCACAGAAAACAAACAAACAAACAAAACCCCAAAATGCTATACACACTGGTGGGTGTATAATGGTATGTCATTAATACCTTTGGATTATTTACAAGTATTTCACTTAATTTTCAATTATTGGGTGATTTTTTGATATTATTATTTCTAATTTAATTCTGTTGAGGTCAGAGAACATAATCTTTTATTTTTATTTCTTTTAAAGATTTATTTGTTTACTTTAGAGAGAGAGCCGGGGTGGGGGAGGGTAGGAAGGGCTCAGAGGGGTAGGGAGAGAGAGAATCTTAAGCAGACTTCCTGCTCAATCCCACAACCCATGAGATCATGACCTGAGCTGAAATCACGAGTTGCACTCTTAACAGACTGAGCCACCCAGGTGCCCTGAAACATAATCTTTTAAATTCAGTCCTTTAAAATGCTTAAAGACCAACCTATGATATATTTTGGTGAATGTTCCATTTGCACTTGTAAAGAATGCATAGTCTGCTGTTGTTGGGTGGAGTGTGCTATGAATTTATGTTAGGTCAGATTGGTTGCTAGTGTTCAAATCTTCCACATCTTTCCTGATTTTTTGTCTATGCGGTCTATCAATAACTGAGAGAGGAATTTTTATTGTTTTTAAATTTTTTTAAAAGATTTTATTTATTTATTTGACAGAGAGAGACACAGGGAGAGAGGGAACACAAGCAGGGGGAGTGGGAGAGGGAGAAGCAGGCGCCCTGAGAGAGGAATTTATAATCTTCAACTGATTGTCTATTTCTTCCTGTAATATTTTTGTTTCATTTAGTTTGAAGTTCTGGTTTAAGATGTATACACATATAGTCTTATTAATTCTTAATTATTCATACTTAATTCATTCCTTTTAGTGAATTGACTTTTTTATTGTTATGAAATGAGCTTTAAAAAAATCTCTGTAATACTTATATTGAAACTGGCTGGGGCACCTGGGTAGCTCAGTCAGTTGAGTGTCTGCCTTTGGCTCAGGTCATGATCTCACGGTCCTGGGATTGAGCCCCCTGTTGGGCTCCGTGCTCAACAGGGAGCCTGCTTCTCCCTCTCCCTCTGCTGCTTCCCCTCCTTGTGTGCTCTCTCTCTCTCTCTGTCAAATAAATAAATAAAAATGCTAAAAAAAGAAAGAAAGAAATGGCTTTCTTACATTTAGTGTGTGCATAGTATTTTTCCATCCTTTATTGTCAACCAGTCTGTGTCTATTTTGAGTGTGTCTCTTATAAAAAGCATATAATTGGGCCTTGGTTTTTAAAAATCCACTCTGATAATCTTTTACATGAAGTGTTTAATCCATTTACATTTAATGCACTTATCAATATGGTTGGGTTTAAGTTCACCATCTTATTTGGTTTTTATACATACCCTCTGCAGTACTGCCCTTAGACAGAAGCAAGACTGTCCAGGGTCCCACACCTCAGGGGGCCTTGTGCTTTGGAGCGCCTTTCTCAAGAATTTTAAGTCCTCCAGTGCCTTGGACCAGTGAGCCTGGCAGTGCCATCTGGGCAGGGTGCCTCTGGACCAGACCTGGTCCTGTATGGATCCCTGCCACCAGAATGGTGCTGATACACTGGTTTGGGGTGCCTCTCAAGTTGGAAATGTTCAGGGCTCTGGGATAGTAATATGGCCACTGCCAAGCCTTGGGCTTGAGTCATGTGTGTGGGCCTGTGGGTAGGCTGTCCTCTGTCCATGTTACTACCACGGTGCTGCTTGCATTCTGTGCTGCCTACCCTATGTCATCCCCCCGTACTCGAAAGGCAGTCAGCCCAACCCCTCTGCAGGCTCTGAACTATGGCTCTCACTTGCCTGCTGCTGATGTGGAGGTGTGTGCTTTTGGCTTGTCTTTTTTTTTTTTTAACCAGTTTAGAGATTCAATTCACGTATCATACAGTTCACCTATTTGAAGTGTGCAAGTCGATGGTGTTTAGCATATTCACAGAGTTGTGCAGCCATCCCTACAATTTTAGAGCACTTTCGTTATCCCCAAAAGAAACCATGTGGCCATTAGCAGTCACTCCCTATTTCCTCCATTAAGGCAGCCCTATGCCACCATTAGTCTACTTTCTGTCTCTGTGGATTTGCCTATTGTGCTCCTTTCATATAAATGGAATCATATGATAATGTGGTCCTTTGTGACTGGCTTCTTTCACTTAACGTAACGCTTCTGAGGTTTATCTTGTGTTGTACCATATATTAGTACTTCATTCTTTTTCATTGTCAAATATCCCATTGTATGACTATACCATGTAAATTTTTTCAAAAAAGATTTATTTATTTATTTCAGAGAGAGAGCCCAAGTGGGAGGGGCAGAAGGAGAGAGAGAATCTCAGGTAGACTCCACGCTGAGCGTGGAGCCTGATGCGGGGCTCAATCTCACCACCATGAGATCAGGACCTGAGCCCAAACCAAGAGTTGGCGCTTAACTGACTGAGCCACCCAGGTGCCCCTCTCATCATTCTTGAAGAATATGCACCCATCATCACAGTCAATTTTAGAACATTTTCATTATTACCCCAAAAAGAATGCCTACACTCCTGAGCCATCACCACTCATTTTCCCTCAAGCCCTCCCAGCCAGCCCTAAGCAATAGGCAATCTATTTCCTGTTTCTATGGATTTACTTATTCTCAACATTTCATATAAATGAAATCTTACAATATGTAGTCCTCTGTGATGGACTTCTTTGACTTAGCATAATGTTTTCTTGCTTTACCCATGTTGTACTTCCTGTCGCTAAGTAATATTTCATTGTATGGATATACCACATTTTATTTACCTATTTATCAGTTGATGGACATTTACATTGTTTCATCTTTTGGGCTGTTATGAGTAATGGTGCTATCAACATTTGTGTACAATTGTACAACTGTTTTGTGTGTGGAAGTGTTTTTATTTCTCTCAGGTATATACCTAGGAGCAGGATTGTTGGGTCATGTGGTACTTTTATGTTTAATCTTTTTAAGAGTCACTAGACTGTTTTCCAAAATGACTGCAGCATCTTACATTCTCACTAGAAGTGTATGAAGTTTCTAGTTTTTCTACATCCTTACCAACACTAGTTATTATCCGTCTTTTTAAAATTATAGTCATCCTAGTCAGTGGTATCTCATTGTGATTTTTACTTGCATTTCTCTAAGCTCTAATGATTTGAACATCTTTTCATGTGCTTGTTGGCCATTTATACATCTTATTTGGAGAGATGTCTACTCAAGTCCTTTTCCCATTTTTTTAAAAGATTTTTTTTTTTTATTTAAGGAATCTCTACATCCAACATGGGGCTCAAACTCACAACCCCAAGAGTCACATGCTCCACCAACTGACCCAGCCAGGCACCCCAGTTCTTTATCCATTTTTGAATTGGGTTGTTTGTCCTTTTTAAAAATTGTGTCATAGGAATTCTTTATATATTTTAGATACAAGTCCCTTATCAGATGCATGGTTTTCAAATATATTCTCCCATTCTGTGGGTTGTCTTTTCACTTTCTTGATGGTATCCTTTGAAGTACAAAAAATTTTAATTTTGATGAAGTCCAATTTATGCCTTTTTTCTTTTGTTGCTTGTGCTTTTATTGTCATATCTAAAACAAACAAACAAACAAATCATTGCCTGATTGGAAGGGGTAAAACAGATTACACCCATATTCCTTCTAAGAGTTTATAGTTTTATCTCTTGCATTTAGGTATTAGGTATTTTATCCACTTTGAGTTACATTTTTAAAAAGATTTTATTTATTTATTTGAGAGAGAGATAGAGCTGGGGGAGGGGCAGAGGGAGAGGAAGAGAGAGAATCCTCAAGCAGACTCCCCACTGAGTGCAGAGCCTGACGAGGGGCTCAATCCCACGACCCTGAGATCATGACCCGAGCCAAAATCAAGAGTCAGACGCTTAACCGACTAAACCATCTAGGCGCCCCAGTCCTGGGTTAATCTTAAACCATGCCTGGGACGCCTGGGTGGCTCAGTCATTAAGCGTCTGCCTTTGGCTCAGGTCGTGATCCCAGGGTCCTGGGATCGAGCCCCGCATCGGGCTCCCTGCTCAGCGGGAAGCCTGCTTCTCCCTCTCCCACTCCCCCTGTTTGTGTTCCCTCTCGCTGTGTCTCTCTCTGTCAAATAAATAAAGAAAATCTTTAAAAAAAAAAAATCTTAAACCATGTCTGACGAGGAATGGACATTCTTCTTGTGATTGGCTCCTTGGAGTATTGCTCCATAGTTCAGGAGTTAGCTAAGGATTTGAAGGAGTTTGCTGATTTGGGGGCTCTCCTCTTCTTCCTTCTTTTCTGAGAGTGCCCTTCAATTTCCAGCCGAACTGACAATGCCAAACTTAGACTCATTAACAAGAGTGCCAATTTCTTCTTTGGCTCTATCCACCCTCCTCCCCCATGCACATCATGAAAACCTGTAAAAGCCAGATAAATATGGATCTCCCTCAGTATGTTTTCCTTTTTTTAAGCACTAAATCTCTTCCAGTTTCTACCCTTTTGGTGACTCTCCAATGTCTTCAAATAATTGTTTTTTAATATTTTATTCAGAGTTTATAAATATATACAGTAGTCCCCCCTTGTCTGTGGGGGATAACCTAAGAACACAGATGGTACTGCACCGGTATGTACTCTGTGTTTTCCTATACATACATACCTATAATAAAGTTTAATGTATAAATTCAGCACAGAGATTAATAACAATGACTAATAATAAAACAACAGAACAATGATAACAACATACTATAACAAGAGTTATGTGAATGTGGCCACACATGCACACACACACACAGCACATCTTCTCGTACTCTTCTCACGCTTCTTGTGGTAACGTGAGATGGTAAAATGCCTCCGTGATGAGATGAAGCGAAGTGAATGACGTAGGCACTGTGATACGGTGTTAGGCCACCTTCTGAGGCTGCGTCAGATGAAGGATCATCTATTTCCTGCCCGTGGTTGGCCGGAGGTAACTGAAACCACAGAAAGTGAAACCGTGGATAAGAAGCAACTACTGTAGTCAATACAAGCTACTCTGCTTTTAGCGAGCAGTCTGATCTATGACCTCATTGTCGGACTTTAGCTAGTCTGTGTACAAGAATGTGGAAGGACCAGCTATTTTCTGGACTGGAAGTCCAAAATTCTGGCAGAGCCTCAATCTTAAAGGGAAATCAGCTCATTTGCTCTGCCTTCTAACACTCACAGGTTCATTATCACATACTCCATGTTAGGCACTAGGCTAGCGGGAGACATGGTTCCCATCTTCAAGTGTACCGTCTAGTGAAAAAACAAACGTCGGTGTGGTGTTTCACTGTTTACAGAGCACACATTCTGTCACGTTTAATTGTCACTACAACTCTTGTTTCCCCCACTTAACAAAGATGGAAACTCTTTGACCAAAACCTCTAGTTCTTGCTCAACCACGCCCACTGCACCTGGTCTTCCCTCTGGCTGCCATTCCCCTGCCTCTCCGCTTGATTTTCAGCCATTAGCTCCTTCCATTTTCACTTCTCTGTCTGTCTTAGATCCGACAGCTCACCACTACTTCTGTCACTCTTTTGTTGATATTATAAAATCCTTCGTCTCTCTGACCTTTAATCACACCTTTGTGGAAGCACCCCAATCCCGGATGGACTGAACGATTTCCTTCTCTATGCATACAACTGGGTCTCTTTGTACCACAGGGCAGTCTCACAGGTCCGCATGGATTCAAGTTTATGGTCACCAACGGAGCCCTCAACACTACCTGGTGATCCTGTTCCATCCTTCTGGCGAACATGCTCTTTCCCTCCATGCCACGACTACTCACACTTCCTCCATTCAAACTTCCAAGTCCTACCTCATCCTCTTGCTCTCAGCAGCTGACTTGGCATCCATCTTTACCAAAAAACTAAACACCACCAAATTTACAAATACACCTGCCTTTACATATATCCTCACTCCCTATCCTCCTTTACAATGGACAAAGGTCCCTCCTCCTATCAATTCCTCCACGTGCACCCTGAAACCCACTTCTTGCAGCCTGCTCAGAAATCTTATGTTGATGATTCCCTCCCTCTTGAGGTTTCAACCTCTTCTCTACGGGCTCCTTCCCCAAAACTTTTAAATATGCTCAAGTTTCTCTTCATCTTAAAACAAAAACAAAAAACCTTCCACTCAATATTGTTCAAATACTAGCTCTTCTCAACTTGATCTGTAGATTGGACACAATCTCAACCAAAATCCCAGCAAGTTGTTTTGTGTATATTGACAAGCCAATCTAAAGTTAAAAAGACCCATGGTGTGCCTGGCTGGCTCAGTCGGAAGAGCATGAGACTCTTGATCTCGGGGTTGTGAGTTTGAGCCTCACATTGGGTGTGGAAATTACTTAAAAAAAAAAAAAAAAGACTTAGACTAGCCAATTCAGTATTGAAGGAGAAGGATAAAGTCAGAAGAAGACTGACACTGCGTGCTTCAAGACTTATTATAAAGCTACAGTAATCAAGATAGTATGGGGTGGGCAAGAAGAATAAATGGATAGATAAATGGAACAGAATAAAAAGCCCAGAAGTAGATACACAGGAATATAATCAACTGATCTTTGGCAAAGGACCAAAGGCAATCAATGGAGAAAACATAGTCTTTTCAACAAGTGGTGCTGGCACAACCCGACATACAAAAAAAGACTCTAGAATAGACCTTATACTTTTCACAAAAATTAACTCAAAATGGATCATAGACCTATATGTAAGATGCAAAAACTATAAAACTACTAGAAGATAATATAGGAGAAAATCTAGGAGACCTTGAGCTTGGCAATGACTTTTTATTTTATTTATTTTATTTATTTTATTTTTATTTATTTATTTATTTTAAATTTTATTATGTTATGTTAGTCACCGTACAATACATCATTAGTTTTTGATGTAGTGATCCACGATCCATTGTTTTCGTATAACACCCAGTGCTCCATGCAGTACGTGCCCTCCTTAATACCCATCACCGGGCTAACCAATCCCCCCTCCACCCTCCCCTCTAAAACCCTGTTTGTTTCTCAGGTCCATAGTCTCTCATGGTTCATCTCTCCCTCCAATTCCCCCCCCCCTTTTTCCCTTCCTTCTCCTAATGTCCTCCATGTTATTCCTCATGTTCCACAAATAAGTGAAACCATATGATAATTGACTTTCTCTGCTTGACTTATTTCACTTAGCATAATCTCCTCTAGTCCCATCCATGTTGATGTAAAAGTTGGGTATTCATCTTTTCTGATGGCTAAGTAATATTCCATTGTATATATGGACCACATCTTCTTTATCCATTCATCTGTTGAAGGGCATCTCGGCTCTTTCCACAGTTTGGCTGGCAATGACTTTTTAAATACAACAGCAAAAGTAGTACAAATACTACTTTCACAAGTGAAAGAAAAAAATTGATAAATGAGACTCCATTAAAATGAAAAACTTCTGCTCTGTGAAAGACACTGTTAAAAGAATGAGAAGACAAGCCACAGACTGAAAAAATATTGGCAAGATACGAATCTAATAAAGAACTTGTGTTAAAAATATACGAAGAGGGGCGCCTGGGTGGCTCAGTCGTTAGGCGTCTGCCTTCGGCTCAGGTCATGATCCCAGGGTCCTGGGATCGAGCCCCGCGTCGGGCTCCCTGCTCGGCGGGAAGCCTGCTTCTCCCTCTCCCACTCCCCCTGCTTGTGTTCCCTCTCTCGCTGTGTCTCTCTCTGTCAAATAAATAAATAAAATCTTTAAAAAATATATATATATACAAAGAACTGTTTAAGCTCAACAATATGAAAATAGGCAACTCAATTCAAAAATGGGCCGCAAAAATGGGCAAAAAGATCTGAACAGACACCTTGCCAAAGAAGATGTACAGATGGCAAATAAGCATATGAAAAGACGCTAAACCTCATATGTCATTAAGGAATTGCAAATGAAAACAATAAGATACTACTGCACACGTATTAGAATGGCTAAAACCCCAAACACCAATCTCTGGTGAGTATACAGAACAACAGGAACTCTCCTTCATTGCTGGTGGGAATACAAAATGGCAGAACCAATTTGGAAGACAGTTTGGCAATTTCTTACAAAGCTAAACATAGTCTTATCATATGATCTGGCAATTTCGTACTTTGGTATTTGTCCAAATGAGTTGAAAACTTATGTCTATGCAAAAACCTGCGCACATATGTTTTGGCAGCTTTATTCATAATTGCCAAAACTTAGAAGTAACCAAGACATTCTTCTACAGTTGAATGAATAAAAACAGTGGTACATCTAGATCATGAAATATTATTCTGCAAAAAAAGAAATGAGCCATTGAGCCACAAAAAAACCCCAGGGAATAATCTTAATGCATATTGCTAAGTGAAAGAAGCCAGTTTGAGAAGGCTACATATTGTGTGATTCCGACTGTGACATTCTAGAAAAAGCAAAACTATAGAGACAGTAAAAAGATCAGGGGTTGCCAGGGGCTTGGGGAGAGGGAGGGATGAAGAGGTGAATCATAGGGGATTTTTAGGGCAGTGACTACTTTGTACGATATTATACGATACTATAATGATGCGTACATGACACTATACATTCCTCATAGAGTGAACTCTAATGTAAACTATGAACTTTAGTTAGTGACAATGTATCAATTTGGTTCATAAGCTGTAACAAGTGTACCACACTAATGCAAGATGTTAGTAGTAGGGGAAGCTGTGTGTGGAGGGGGAGAAAGAATATATGGATACTCTCTGTATTTTCTGTGCAATTTTTCTGTAAACTGAAGCTTTAAGAAATAAAGTTAATTAATGAAATTAAACAAAACAAAGCAATCACTACCTTCCTTCAATTCCATATCCCCCTGTAGCTATTGTCATTGCTCTCTTCCCATGATGGCCATGCTTCATGAAGGAGTTTGTCTAAGTACAGAAAATAATAATTTACACTGATTGAATGCTTATTATGTGCTGAAATGCAAATTGTTATATTTACCTCTCACAACAGTCCTCTTGCATTGGTATTATTTTTATAGATTTGGACCTTGAGGTGTGAAAAGTTTGAGCCACTTGACCAACTTCACATTGTTAGTAAGTGTTGCAATCAGTGTTTGAGGACAGGCTGCTGGACCTTAGGGGTAATGCTCTTAAATCACTCTACTCGTGGGCTCCATTTTCTCTCTGGGGGCTTGACATCGCACAGCTCCACAGACCTCATTATTCTGTAGTCTGCGTTGATGGTGCCTCCTGGGGCATAACTTGAAAGGCGCCTTCCACGGCTGTGCCATGTGGTAGCCCTGCTTACCTCCCACCCATCCTTCATCTCATTTCCGCCCCATCTCTTCACTGGATCTACTCTTGCTAAGGTCGATGACTACATTTTAATAGATCCAGCAGACACTCTTCCATCTTATTTAACCCCTCAGCAGCATTTGACAGAGTAGACCGCTCCTTTCTTCTTGAAACGTTTTTTCCCCGCAGACATCATGTTTCCTAGATTTCTTCCTCCTCCTTTGGCTATTCTTCGTCTCCTCTGCTAGTTCTTCCTCCTCTCCTTGGCCGTCAAGTGCAGGTGCTCTGCGGGGTCTCATCTTGGCCCTCTTCTCTTGTTACCCTCATACACCCTGTAGGCGATCTACTCTTCCTCTTCGTTTATCATCTCTAAGTCTAGGACTCCGAAATTTATGTCTTCAACCTATTTGGCCCCAACGTTGGAATGTCTCACAGACATACTCCAAATGCTCAAAACTGAATCTTTCAGGTCCTTTGCCGTACTTAACCGAACTCCGTTCCCCTTTATTTTACTTTGTGTTTGAAATATACATCCAAACAGAAAATTGCATAAGTGCGTATGTAGAGTTTAGTGAATGATTACAAAGTGAAATGGCATAATTGCCATCTATATCAAGAGATGGAGCATCATTGGAAGCTCAGAAGTCATCTATGTGCCCCTCTCCAACCATAATCAACTCTCTCCCTCCTAGAGCAATCACTGACATAGTCTTCGGTGATGATCATTTCTTTGCTTTTTGTTATATTAGTTTCACCACTTACGTATGTATCCCTAAACAACGTAGTTCAGTTTTTTAAACGTTATGAGTGGAATCGCACTGTATGTTTTCTTTTCTGTCTTGCTTCTTTTTCTCAACAGAATGTTTATGACATTCATGCTTCTTGCCATGTTTCACTCTAGTGCATCCATTTTCACTACTATATAACATTTCACTCTGTGACTAAACCATTGTTGATGATGATGAACACTGGGTTTATTTCCAGTTTTTGGAACTGGGATTATAAACACTGCTTCTGTCGACCCTACTGTACAGGAATCCTTATAATCATATGCATGCATCTCTCTTGGTATATACCTAAGAGTGGACTTGCTGGGCCATACGTTATTGTCAGCTTCACTAGATAATGCCAAACTGATTTCAAAAGCAATTGAACCAAGTTACACTTCTTGGGCAGTATGTGGGAGTTCTGGTTGCTCCACACACTTATCAATATTTAATACTATGTACTTGCAAAAGAGTTTTGAATTTTTGCCAGTCTGGTGGGTGTGGTTTTATTTGTATTTCTCTGGTGTCTAACGAAGCCGAGCACCTTTTTATGCGTTTATCAGCCATTTGGATTTCTTTTTTTGGTGAAGTGAGGTTTAAGCTTTTGCTGTCTCAAGGTCTGTATTCTTACTGTCTCTTCTGGGTAATTCCTTATGATCTTGTCATCTTTCTGGTGCTTTTTCCATGATTTATAAAAGTATCCATTATTTTTAGTTGCTTTCCGCCAGAGGTCTGGACTGAAAAAGCTAGTCTGTTATTACTGGAAACTGGAAATTCTCTATTAGTTTCCTTAAAAAATTATTTTTAATGAGATATTTCTGGCAAAAAAAGCATAGGCAGTTGGGGTGCTTGGGTGGCTCAGCTGCTTAGGCGTCTGACTCTTGATTTCAGCTCAGATCATGATCTCAGGGTGGTGAGATAGGGCCTCATATGGGGCTCCATGCTGAGCGTGGAGGCTGCTGAAGATTCTCTCCCTCCCTCTGCCCCTCCCCACCCATGTGCTCTCTTTCTCTCTCTAAAAAAAAAAAAGAAAGGAAAGAAAAAAGTATAGGTAATACCATAATTAATCACACACATAACCATGGTTCTGCTTAAAAAGTGAAACACTGCATGTAAAATTAAGGCCCTTTGATATCCCTTTACCCTTTTTCCCTAGAAGAAGTTAATATCCTGAATTTGGTTTCATCATTTCCTTGCACATTTTAATAATTTTTCTACAAATATCTTTATAATCTATATATGATATTTTGCTTGTTTCTTAATTTCATATAAATGGCATTAAATTGTATGTATCTTTTTAGCAACTAGTTTTATTGTGACACCTCTCTCTCTCTCTACACCCAATGTGGAGCTTGAACTCACAACCCCAAGATCAAGAGTCGCACACTCTTCTGACTGAGCCAGCCAGGGGGCCCCTTACTTTTTAACTATTAGAAAACCATGCCCCAGGGGCGCTTGGGTGGCTCAGTCGTTAAGCATCTGCCTTCGGCTCAGGTCATGATCCCAGGGTCCTGGGATCGAGCCCCACATCGGGCTCCCTGCTCAGCGGGAAGCCTGCTTCTCCCTCTCCCACTCCCCCTGCTTGTGTTCCCTCTCTCCCTGTGTCTCTCTCTGTCAAATAAATAAATAAAATCTTAAAAAAAAAAAAAAAAGAAAACAATGCCCCAATCAACTCTTTTATATGTTTCATTGTGCATGTGAACAAGAGTTTCTCTAGATTATATACCTAGATGTGAAATGTGAATCGTATGTCAGAATATGTATCTTCTGTTTAGCAAGATATGGCCAACTTTCTCTTCAAAATTATTTAAATTTATTTTTCCATTAGTTATGCATGAAAGTGCTGGTTGCTCCAAATCCTTGCTAATTCTTGATTTCATCAGATTTCTAAATTTTTGCTAAATCTATATGTGTGAAATAGTACCCTGTTATTTTATTTTTACTTTATTTTGTTTTTTTTTTTTTTTTTAAAGATTTTATTTATTTATTTGACAGCGAGAGAGGGAACACAAGCAGGGGGAGTGGGAGAGGGAGAAGCAGGCTTCCCACCGAGCATGTGGGCTCGATCCCAGGGCCCTGGGATCATGACCTGAGCTGAAGGCAGACGCTTAACGACTGAGCCACCCAGGCGCCCCAGTACCTTATTTTAATATGTGTTCTCATGACTACTGGTGAGGTTGAGCATCTTTTCTTTAAGTTTCTATTTAAATTCCAGTTAGTTAACATACAGTGTAATACTAGTTTCAGGTGTACAATACAGTGATACAACACTTGATACAACATCCGGTGCTCATCACTACAAGGGCCCTCCTTAATCCCTGTCACCTATTTAACTCATCCCTCCACCCACCTCCCCACTGATAACTGTTCTCTATGGTTAAGAGTCTGTGGCTGAACATCTTTTTTAAAAATACTTTTTTTAATGTTGGTTTTCTTCATTAGTGAGTTGCCCATTCATATTCTTTGCCTATTTTTCTGTCAGATCGTTTGTCTTTTTCTTTCTTTTTTTTTTTTTAAAGATTTTATTTATTTATTTGA
Source organism: Halichoerus grypus (assembly GCF_964656455.1). Taxonomy (NCBI): domain Eukaryota; kingdom Metazoa; phylum Chordata; class Mammalia; order Carnivora; family Phocidae; genus Halichoerus; species Halichoerus grypus. The sequence continues at coordinate 82,703,770 of NC_135717.1, read as the reverse complement.
CAGAGAGAGACACAGGGAGAGAGGGAACACAAGCAGGGGGAGTGGGAGAGGGAGAAGCAGGCTTCCCGCAGAGCAGAGAGCCCGATGTGGGGCTCAATCCCAGGACCCTGGGATCATGACCTGAGCAGAAGGCAGGCGCTTAATGACTGAGCCACCCAGGTGCCCCATTGATGTAACCTATTACTGATTTTTTTTTTAAACATTCTGGATGTTAATTCTTTGTCAGGCATATGAATTGTAAGTATCTTCACCCAGTCTGTCCTGTGTTTATATTGTCTTTTAATGGACAGAATTTTGCATTTTAATATAATCAAATTTATTAACAGATAACAATGAACAGAAAATCCCACCCCCCCCAAAAAAACACACACAAAAAAACAGACACAAGAAAACAGCAAACAAGATGGCATATTTTAATCTAACTCTATCAATAATCACTTTAGATGTGAATAGTCTAAACATACCACTTAAAAGATAGAGGTTAGGAAGCAAGACCCAACTATATGCTGTGTACTAGAAATTCACTTTAAATATAGACTATTCAATAGGTTAAAAATAGAAAAGTAGAGAAAAATTTACCATAAAAACACTAATCAAAAGGAAGCTGGAATGTTTATATTAATTTCACATAAAGTAGACTTCAGAACAAGAACAGATCAGGGATAAAGAGGGACATAATATGTTGATAAAAGGGTCATTTCTCCAAGAAGATATAGTGATCTTGAACATACATGTAACTAACAGTAGAGCTTCAAAATATATGAAGCAAAACTAAAAGATCTAAGGGAGAAATAGAAAAATTCACAATTTTAATGGAAACTTCAACACTCTTCTTTCAGTAATTGGTAGAACAGATAAGCAGAAAATCTGTAAGGATACAGATATCTGAATAGCACTATCAACCAACTTGACCTAACTGAATTGACACTTACTGAACACTCTACTCCACAGCAGCAGAATATACATTTTTCTCAGATGCACATGGACCATTAACCAAAATAGAACATATTCTGGGCCACAAAACAAACCTTAACACATTGAAAATAATATAAATCATACAAAATATCTATCTTCTTAGATCATAATGGAATCAGAGAACAGTATCTAGGAAGTCTGAAGATATGTGGAAGCTGAACTGCACTCCTCTAAATCACCTATGGGCCAAAGGGGAAGTCTTTGAACAAAATGAAAATTAAAATACAACATATTGAAATTTGTAGAATGATGCTAAAGCTGTGTTTTGAGGGAAATTTATAGCACGAAATGTACATATTACAAAAGAAGAAATATCTAAAATCAGTAACATAAGCTCTCACCTTAAAAGAAAGAAGAGCGAATTAAACCTAAAGCAAACAGAAGGAAAGAATTAAAGAACCAAAAACTGGTTCTTTGAAAGATCAATAAACGTGATAAACAACTAACCAGACTGACAGCTTTAGGGCCACAGATTTGATAACTTAGATGAAATGAACTGCTTCCTCAAAAGACACAAACTTCCAAAACTCACTCAAGGGAAAATAGATAACCTGAAAGACATCTAATTTGTAGTTAAAAACTTTTTTTTTTAAGATTTTATTTATTTATTTGACAGAGAGAGAGATAGCAAGAGCAGGAACACAAGCAGGGGGAGTGGGAGAAGGAGAAGCAGGCTTCCCACGGAGCAAGGAGCCCGATGCGGGGCTCAATCCCAGGACCCTGGGATCAGGACCTGAGCCTAAGGCAGATGCTTAACAACTGAGCCACCCAGGCGCCCCTGTAGTTAAAAACTTTCTAATTAATAGAACTCCAGGCTGAGATTAACTCACTGATAAATTTTACCAAACACATAAGGAAGAAATAATAGAATTCTGCACAATCTATTCCAGAAAATAGAAGAAGGAATATTTCCTAGCTTATTTTATAAAACCAGCATTGCCTTAATACCAAAATCAGACAAAGATGTTATGGGAAAAGAAAATTACTGATATCAATATTCCTCATGAACATAGATACATAATTCCTCAACAAAATATCAGCAATTCAAATCCAGTAATACATAAAAAGGATAACTGGGTAGGGGGCACCTGGGTGGCTCAGTCAGTTAAGCATCTGACTTTGGCTCAGGTCCTGATCTCAGGGTCCTAGCATTGAGCCCAACATCTGGCTCCGTGTTTAGCAGGGAGTCTGTTTCTCCCTCTCCCTCTGCCTCTCCCCTCACTCGTTCTCTCTCTCACAAATAAATAAATAAAATCTTTTTTTTTTTTTAAAGCATAATACATCATAACCAAATGAATGCAAGTTTGGGTCAACATTCAGAAATAAACGCAATACATCATATTAACAGACCAAATAGGAAAAACCATATGATCATCTCAATAAATGCTGAAAAAGCATTTGACAAAATTCAACATTCATTCATGATAAAAACTTTCAGCAAACAAAGAATAGAGGGGGACTTCCTTAACCTAATAATGTGCAGATAACACTAAACTTAATAGTGACAGATTGAGTGAAGACTGGGAACAAGACAAGGATGTCCTCTCTCACCATTCCTGTGACATAATAAATATATATTTGGTCTCTGCCCTCAGTTCCTGACACAGAGCTCCTAAAACCCTTGTAATTTCCTGAGTGATAGGAATGTCTTTTGTTTTATTTATATTTATTTATTCATTTATGCAAAAATTCAGATTTTATTTTTACTTATTCTTACATTGGTGGGAGCTGATGTCAGGAACTTACAGGCAAACAATAACTTTTGTTAGCTGAACAAAAAGAAACACAATGTGGCATTATCATTAGGCAAGACTTGCTTTTTTACATTTCACACATGAATGCAATATTATCCTTTCTTGAACAAAATGCCCAGATTACTAAAGAAACCATCTTTGGAGGAAGTGTTTAATAAGCATATTCTCTTAATGGGAGAGTTCATTGCCTCTTCTTAGAAGAAGGCTGTGTATGTAGTTATCTGTCAAATGTATCTGTGCAGCTCACCAACATCTTATTGGGAACATCAATATTTCCATACCACAGTTCCCGAAATGACTTTATTTATTTATTTATTTTTTAAAGATTTTATTTATTTCAGACAGAGAGAGAGAGCACAAGCTGGGGGAGTGACAGGCAGAGGGAGAAGCAGGCTCTTCACTGAGCAGGGCAGGGAGCCTGATGCCTGAGGCAGGGCTCGATCCCAGGACCCTGGGATCTTGACCTGAGCTGAAGACAGACCCTTAACCTAATGAGCCACCCAGGCGTCCCACCAAAATGACTTTAAAGTCCCAAAATTCTGTGTCTCCTTTGGCTTGTTTCTCTCTTGATTCCACGCAGGCTTTATTAATGGTTCACTTTATATCATCATCTCCATCTTCATAAATTTTCTTTAGAACATTCATCAATCCCTCACTAGGATGTATTTCAGTGCTGTGGGAGGGCTTTTCTTTCTCTCTGCATTCTTTTTTCAACCTGAGTCAGGTAGTCCCACCATGTGTTTTCTGCTTTCTTTCTATATAAGAACTGTATCTGTCTTGATTTTTTTTTGAACTGCCTTCCACGGAGATAGGTTTCAAGAGATTGTTCACAACCATGGCGTGACTCTTCCCATTTAGATTCTTTACCAAAGGATCATATGAGCTCTCTGTGAAGTGCACCTGCACGTTCTCAGTGGGGACTTGATGAACTCCACTTAAGGTGATGTAGATTTTCACAAATTTATCTGCTGATCCCATCCGTAATTACTGATTTTCACTGTCTATCCCATTGTGATGGGAGCAAGCACAGTACCTGGCTTTTCACTGTCAAGAAGTTCTGCTGTGCCCTGTGATTTCTGCTGCATCTTGGTCTTGATTTCTGTCTCCATCTTGGATTTGTCAGCTGTAAGGGCATCATGTACTCTTTTTCTAGAGGCCTTTTCCAGCAGCACCTTCACCTCCTCTGGATCTTTCTGTAGCTCTTCCAAAGCTGAAGCCGCAGTCAGGCTGGGTCGGGCAAGGCCAGAGCTGCAGCGGGGCAGGGGAGAGAACAGGAAACGGTGCAGGGAGCCTGCTCACTCAGAGGCAGAGCCCGCCCCTGTGCACACACCCGACCCTGAGTCAGATGTGACCGCCTCCTCATGCGGCGCCTCCCAACTGTGTTTTGTTTTCATGCGGTGACTCTTGGCGGGCTCCTGGATAGCTTCAGGGTGGGAACTGGTCACCAGAAAGATTCAGCCATGATTAGAAGTTTGGAACTTTCAGCCCTACCCACCCATCCTCCAGGAAGGGGAGGAGGCTAGAGATTGAGTTAATAATTCTGTTTACATGATGAAGCCGCCATAAAAATCCCTAAACTAGGGGGTTCAGAGAGCTTCCAGGTTGGTGAATGCATCTGTGAGCAGGGGACCGTCGTGCACCCCAATCTCCGTGGGGGCAGAAGCTCCTGTGCTCTGGACTCTTCCAGACTTTGCCCTGGTTACTTCTTTATCTGGTTGCTCGTTTGTATCCTTTATAATATCCTTTGTAATAAACCTGTTACTAGTTAGTAAAGTATTTCTCTGAGTTCCATTAACTGTTGCAGCAAATTATTGTAGTTGAAGAGGGGGTCTTGGGAACCCCTGATTTGTAGGCAAGTTGGACAGAAGTGTAGGTAACCTCCTAGCTCTGTGTCGTTAGTGTCAAAATTGAGCTAAATTGCAAGACACTAAGTTGGTATCTGCAGAGAATTGGAGAATTTCTTGCTGTGAAAAACCCACACATTTGGTGTCACAAGTGTTGTGAGTAGGAACAGATCCTATTAATTGGCATCAGAGGAGTGGGATTTGCTAAAACAGCCATGGCTCGCAGAAACTTACGGCTTGGGAAGAGAAAGTAAGGAAGGGCAGGGAATAAGGAACCTTTGATCCCTGGACGGCCACCTAGTCCCTCATGGTCTGAAACTGCAGCTGGGCTGAGATCAGCCATGGATAGAATTTAGAAATGGGGGTAGACCTGATTCTCAAGGAGCTGGCTCATTAGATATATAAAGAAATGCAAAAATAATGAGAAGCAGGCTAAATATACACTCCCTTGGTTATTATCTGTAACAGCCAAAGTGAAAGTCGAAGAAACTGGTGGGTTGGACTTGGATGCTGGACCACTAGCTTCAGCCACTAGCCTCAAAGCTGCCTGCAAAGAGGAAAATTATGCTCTAAGGCCTCCGTTTCCCATGAAGGTTGTCAAGATGGGGGTGGGGGTAGGGAACAAAACTGAGAAACTACTGAAAGCAGGAGTATAGTGTGAAGGAGTTGTCTTATTTTGTAGATTGGTATCATCGGCTCCCTGAAGAACTTTTACTGAAGTGGGTTGTAAGAGTAATTGATTTGGGGGCTGTGTCTCTGGTTTTGAATGCTGCAGAATGGAAGAGCATGTTTGGGTTGATATAGGACCTGCAGCTCACCATGGAATAATCACAGATGGATGATACACGATCCAGGAATGCACAGGAGATTATTCAGGTGTTTAGATTCAGCCCACCTATGTACTGCTGCAGCACCACATGCCCACTCACCTCAACAGAGTGCCCCAAAAGTGCCCCAGGCCTGGTGGACGGGATAGGAAACACTGGAAAGTGTGTTTATCCTGAGAAGATGAACTGCCCAACTTCCCCTATAAATGCCAAGTGGAACACTGCAGATGAAGCAACGGATGAGCTTCCTATACAAGCCATGTGGGACTGGCTTTGTGGCTTTATGATGACCAGGATATTCACCTGTTGAATAAACCCATTACCCTTGACATACGACAAGATGCTCCTTGACACAGCAGCCCAGCGCACCGGGAATCCAAAACCTGTGGGTGGAGTTTTAACAGGGCCTAAAATTAGGTTAGGAGCATATGCAGATGCAGCAGTTGATGGAATTAAATGAAAGCTGGGATGAAAATTGATGATGGTTCTGAGATGAATGGCCAGTATCCTGTTTGAAAGACTGCCGTGTTAAGACTGTCAGATGGAGGGCGCCTGGGTGGCTCAGTCATTAAGCGTCTGCCTTCGGCTCAGGTCATGATCCCAGGGTCCTGGGATCGAGCCCCGCATCGCAGCGGGCTCCCTGCTCTGCAGGAAGCCTGTTTCTCCCTCTCCCACTCCCCCTGCTTGTGTTCCCTCTCTCCCTGTGTCTCTCTCTGTCAAATAAATAAAATCTTAAAAAAAGAAAGAAAGAAAACCAGTATGTATGTTCTAAGAAGCCAAATATGCTCACTTGCTGTACCTTAAAAAAAAAAAGACTGTCAGATGGAGAGACTGATAGAAGAGGATCATCTCTCAATGGGCTCAACTGCATGCTGTTTTCTAGCGGTGATGCAAGAATTGAACACTGGTTAAAAGCCCCCGTGTTTGGGTTTTTACAGACTCATGGGCAGTAGCCAGTGGCCTGGCCATAGGGCCACGGTAGATGGGCAAGAGAAAACTGGACTAGTAAGGGGATGCCTGAATAGGGCGTGGCCATGTGGAAATCACTCTGGGAATTTAAGGGGCACATTAAAGCAGGGCATGTCGATCCCCACTGGAAGGACTCCCTTCCGGATTTAGAAGGTGATTGACACCACGAATTAGACCTTTTGGGGCACTCCGTTGAGGTGAGTGGGTATGTGGTGCTGCAGCAGTACATAGGTGGGCTGGATCTAAACATCTTCCTCTTGTGCGCTCTGAGACACACAATGCCATAAGAGAGAGACTGCAGATGGCTCTGGGAAAGATGCCCGGGGGAAGGCTGTGCACATAGATGGTGTGTGGACTACATTGGACCAATGCTGGTAGCCCCAGGGGACTATAAATAGGTCCTAACCAGAATAGACACTTATGCTGGGCTGGGCTTTGCATATTTGATAGTAGATCCAAATGCTAAAAATACTATTAAAGGTTTGGTACAGAAGACACTGTACCAATTTGCACCACTGAGGAACATTTCTTCAGACCAAGGGATGCACTTTATGGTCCATAGTGTCCAACAGGGAGGCAAAGAGATATCACGTCGAATAAAGGAATCATGCCATATATCATCCTCAGAGTAACTGTCCAATAGAGAATTGGAATAGGTAGTTGCAACATTTGCTGCCTAAAAGCAGGGGAGATAAAATCATGAGGGGCTGGTTTACATGCCTTTCTGAGCGTGTGCTCACACTCAGTGTTAGGAGGAGCTAAGGGGAGCCCCTTGGATGGGTCCTCCAACTCTCTTGGGGACCTGCGGAAGGGGGTGGGGGAGGATGCTGGTGTGACTACATGGTTCCCCATGTCACCATGTTTACATGCCTTCCTGAGTGTGTGCTCACGCTCAAGTGTGAGGGGGAGCTCAGGGGAGGCCCCTTGGATGGGTCCTCCAACTCTCTTGGGGACCTGGGGAAGTGGGTGGGGGAGGATGCTGGTGTGACTACATGGTTCCCCATGTCACCGTGTTTTCTTTCTTCCTATCTGATGCAGTGGTCCCAGGACCAGTGATGCAGCTGTGGGCACCAGGAGCAGGGATTAACGACACCTTTACAACTTTATGCCAGAAATCTTAAGGGCCTGATAGGGTGGACTGTGCCTGGACCACATCTGGCAAAACTGGGGTTAATGGTGGATACTGCTTGCTGCCTCGTGGTCAAGACAGCCACTATTTCTGCCCCTGTGTCACCCTTCTCTGTAGGAATGGGAGTGGACTGACAGAGAGGAACTTGCTAAACTAGTATTGCTGTCAGCAACCTGGACCAGCTCAGTGGCCGGAACCTGGTGTGCTTTCCAAAGGTGGAAATGTTTGGGTAAACATATATGGAGAGAAAGAGAAATAATGGTTGAGGATAAAGGAATGAATAAGTGGGTTATGCAATAAGAGGAATCTAACGTATAGTAATACCTTGAGAGAGGCTCAGAGCAAGAGAATACTGTTATCTTTCAGCACAGTTATATCAGATGCCTGGAAAGGGTAAATCTATGTGTTTGTTGAGAGAACCCCTGCTTTTATGATCTGAAAGGATTTCAATCTAAAATGGAACCAGAGGATATGACACGAAGATCCTCACACATGTGCTCTCAGAACAGAACCAAGATTCTGATTTTCATTAAATGCCTGATTTACAGAAGACCGGGACGTATCTCCTGATCAATGAACATCCAATGAACAAAGAACCTCTCCTCATCCTCAAGCCAATGAACTTTGTGCTTGGACTCCAGCTGGGTTTCCCCCTCTTTGCACTCCTTTCCCATAAATACAGCCAACCCCAAGCAGTCAATGGACTTGCCTGTCGCTTGCTACAGCGTGCGTTTCCCGAATTGCAACTCATCTGCTATTCCCAAATAAACTCAATTTCCAGTGATGTGAACTTGCCTTATTTTACCTCCTTTATTTAGGTTGACACCAACAAGGGCAAATGGCAGACTGGAAACCTGAGTGGGCATTGCTCTGGAGACATTCTGCTCATACGACATGATGGTGAGCTAGACCAACTGTTAATGACTAAGTGGGCCTCTAGTGATGTTCCATATCTCTTAAGTCCTATTTTTCAGGCTATATCTATTACAAAGGATATCACTTGGGAAGAAATTTCTGAGAATTGTTGGGACTTCAAACTGTGTGGTGTACAGCTCCCAACTGACAGATGGTTGTGTAACTAAATCCTGATGATCAAATTCTTAGAAATGTCCCTGGTTATAATTGACAATATATAATGGCCGCATACACAAATACATATCACCCTTGCTTTTGTGGATAGAAAGCTATTAAGCAAAACAGGGAAATACAATGGGACCTGAAGGGATTAAAGTAGTGGACATGATGTGGTGAGTTCGAGTTCCCTCAGAGAATGGCCACACCCTGAGACAAGGAAGGCTGTGGGAGGCCTTGTGGCATAGTCAGACTAAATTACATCTCGGTGTGGCTACCTCTCATCTAACTCCAGTATAGGAGACCCATCATTTTTGGGTATAAAACTTGTTTCCTAACTGCACTTGGGCCATTAGTATACAATGGCAACAGCATGAGTGGTGGATTAAACAATACTGGCCCACAAGACAGAAAAGGGACTTATGAGAGCACTTAGCCAGTCTAGATATCTTGGGACAAATGGATTTTGCTTTTAATAAAGAGTGATATTCAGAGAAAAAGATTCATTAACTAGACTAGGCAGATTAGAGGGAGTTCTCTTCAGGAGGAAGGCAAATGATGGGAGTCAGCCTGGAAGGATAACAAGGCTTTAGCAGAGTGAATCAGGCTGACTTAACAAATAATGCTGGATAACGCTAGCACCCAGCACAGGGAAAGGACTTGCACCCTGGCCCAATAGAGTCTCTTGACTATTTTAACACAGGTTAAAGGAAGTTAAAGTGGCCATGGGGTAACAGCCTTCAGTCCTAGCTTTGAGGCTCAAGGGGCACACCAATGGGAATCTTATGGAAGATTATGGAATCTTATGGCAAACTCATGGTAGTTCCCTGGAAGCACTTATCCACCCCAAGATAGGTAGAAATAAATTGTATCTTGTAGTATAGGTAGTAGAGATAGAAACTATTTTAAATACCACTTGTGGAATGGAAACCAGTCTCAGTAAGCCTGGGAGATGAGGTGGGATCATTGGCTTTGTCCCTAGTTAACTTGGAACCCAGAAATAACCCAATAGCCAATTGTAACAAGGCCCATTCTTAATAATATCTGGTATTTGGGCAAAGGTAGCTTCTGTTGGGAAGGCAAAGCAAACACCTCTGTCATTCTTACTGATTTGTTCTGTAATGAAAGCGAATTGTACCATGATCATACTGTGATATACTGATGTTGGTAAAATTCACCTTCCTCATGCAAATAAGTCTTGTGGTAATACTGATATCAATGGTCAAATGTATTGGGGGATTGAATTAAATCCTCCTCAGGATATAATACCTATGGAAAATGATTGGCCTGAGGAAGACCTGGATCTAGCTAACCATTAGCTGATTTCTATGCTAAATAGTAATGTACAAACTTACTGTAAGGTACAAATAGCAGTAGATTAAGGGGGAAAATGGGTAGTCAAATTAGTACAAAAATATAAAATGTATGTAATGGCTCTCTAGAACATGTTAGTTTCTTTTCTTCTATCCCTATTCTGTACTGGCTTTTCTAAATGTTAGGTGTATCATGTTGGTACTATTGCTGTGTCTGTTCTATAAATGCTACACCATTTGTGAATGCTCTGACAGGTATGATCATTTTGCTGTAAGGAATCTATGACCAGAACACCTATTCAGTATACTGGAAGTCCTGGCCAATGTAATAAGGCAAGAAAATAAAAGTTTTCCAGATTGGGAAGGAAGGCATAAAACTGTCTTTGTTTGACAATGACATAATTATCTGTGTAAAGATCCCAAAGGATCTCCAAAAATATTCCTAGAACTAATAAGTAAGTTTAGCAAGTTTGTAGGATACAAGGCCAATATACAAAAGTCAAACATATTTCCATATAACAGCAATTGACAATTGGAATTTGAAATTAAAAAAATATGATTTATAATAGTCCCCCACCCCTCACCCCCCACTTAAGTATTTAAGTATACATATAACAAAGTATGGGCAGGATCTGTATACTGAAAACTATGAAACACTAATAAAAGGAATCAGCAAAGATGTAAATAAATGGAGAGATGTACTGTGTTCATGGGTTGGAAAATTCAATATTGTATGGATGTCAGTTCTCCCCAGTTTGAGTTATAGAGTCAGTGTATCCTCAATCAAAATCACAGCAGGCCTTTTAAATTTTTTTTGATAGAAAATGGCAAGTGGATTCTAAAATTTATACAGAAAAGAAAAGGAACTGAAAGGAACTAAAAAAAGAACACTAGTTGGAGAAACTACACTATTGAATTTCAAGACTTATTAGGAAACTACAGTCATCAAGATGGTGTGGTATTAGAAAAAGGGTGGACACATAGGCCCGCGGTGCCAATAGAGAGCCCAGAAATAAACCCACACAAATATTATCAACTGAGTTTTGACAAAGATGCAAAGAAAATTCAATGCAGGAAGAACAGTCTTTTCAACCACAAAAAAACAAACTTCAACACATACCTCATACTTACACAAAAAGTAATGGCCCATAAGCTTAAATTGAAATAGTGAAGTGACAAAATATCTAGAAGAAAACACAGGAGAGGGGCACCTGGGTGGCTCAGTCAGTTGGGCACTTGCCTTTGGCTTGGGTCTTGATCCCAGAGTCCTGGGATTGAGCCCCGCATTGTACTCCCTGCTTGGCAGGGAGTCTGCTCTCCCTCTGCCCCTCCCCCCTGCTCGTGCATTCACTCTCTCTCTTTTAAATAAATAAATAAATAAAATCTTAAAAACAACAACAACAAAAAACACAGGAGAAAATCTGTGTCAACCTTGGGTTTGGTGATCAGATTTCAGATACTACATCAAAAATGTAATCCATGGGGTGCCTGGATGGCTCAGTCAGTGAAGTATGCCACTTTTGGTCTTCGGGTTGTGGGTTTGAGCCCCACGTTGGGTGTAGAGATTACTTAAAACGCAATCCATAAAAGAAAAAAGTTGATAAAGTGGACCACATCAAAATTTAAAAACTTTGCTCTGTGACAGATATGTTAAGAGAATAAATAGACAAACCACAGGCTAGGAGAAAATATTTGCAGATTGCATATCTGATAATGGACTTGTATCCAGAATACATAAAGAATCTTTAAAACTGAATAAGAAAACAAATGACCCAATTTAAAAATGGGCAAAAGATTTAAAAAGACACTTTGGCAAATAAGATATATGGATGGCAAGTAAACATATGAAAAGATGGTCAACATTTGTCATTAGAGAAATGCAAATTAAAATACAATGAGGTACCACTGTTCACCTCCCAGAATTGCTTAACATCAACACCACCACCACCAAATGTGATGGAGCAGAAGGAACTCTCATTGCAGGGGAAGTACAAAAAGGTATTCTATAGTCACTTTGGAAGACAGTTTGGCAGTTTCTAATCATGAGAAAACATCAGACAAACCCAAACTGAAGGACATTCTATAAAGTAACTGATTAGCACCCTTCAAAACTACCAAGGAAAAAATAAGGAAAGAAAAAAAAATAAGGACAGAAATTGTCACAGATCAGAGAAGACTAAAGGGTCATTCATGACCCTTTAGTATCTTGGTTTGGATCCTGGACCAGTAAAAGGACATTAGGGAAAAACTGGTGCAAACTGAATAAAGTCTATAGCTTAATTAGTATTTCAACAATGTTAATTTCTTACTTTTAACTAATGAATCATGAGTATGTAAGATATTAAAATAAGGGAGGCCAGGGCGCCTGGGTGGCTCAGTTGGTTAAACGACTGTCTTCGGCTCAGGTCATGATCCTGGAGTCCAGGGATCGAGTCCCACATTGGGCTCCCTGCTCAGCAGGGAGTCTGCTTCTCCCTCTCCCGCTCCCCCCTCTTGTGCTCTCTCTCTCTCTCTCTCTCACTCTCTCTCTCAAATAAATAAATAAAATCTTTAAAAAAAATAAAATAAGGGAGGCTGAGTGAAGGATATCAAAACTTTTGTGCTACCTTTGCAACTTTTCTGTAATTCTATTTTTTTTTTTTTAAAGATTTTATTTATTTGACAGAGAGAGATACAGCGAGAGAGGGAACACAAGCAGGGGGAGTGGGAGAGGGAGAAGCAGGCTTCCCGCTGAGCAGGGAGCCCGATGTGGGGCTCGATCCCAGGACCCTGGGATCATGACCTGAGCTGAAGGCAGATGCTTAACAACTGAGCCACCCAGGCGCCCCTTTTCTGTAATTCTAAAATTGTCCTAAAGTAAATACTTTACTGAGAAAGGAAACCCCACAGTCCTTTAAAGTGGCTAATATTAAGGTGACTGACAATCCCAAGTTAAGGTAAATACGTGAAACAATGGAAGTCTCAAGCATTGCAGGTGGGATTGTAAATTACTTCCATCATTTTAGAAATGTTTTAGCAGTATTAACTAAAACTATACATATTTCTGTCTTATGATTTAGCAATTCTACTTCTAGGTATATACTCAAGAGAAATGAGTGCATATGTCTGTAAAAAGACATGTATAAGAACATTTGTAGTAACTTTATTCAGAATTGCTGAAAACTTGAAACAACCCTTAAATTAGAAAGAACCAAGAGAATGGACAAATTTAAGTGTATTCATACAGTGGAATACTACATGGCAAAATAATTTTTTTATTTTTTAGAGAGAGATTGAGAGAACGTGAGCAGGAGGGAGGGGCAGAGAGAATCCCAAGCAGGCTCCACAGCTCGGAGCCTGATGCCAGGCTTGATCTCACAACCCTGAGATCATGACATGAGCTGTAATCAAGAGTCGGACACCTAACCAACTAAGCCACAGGCACCCCATACATGGCAAAATTTTAAAAAGAAACCAAACTACCAACTAGCAACAACAAGGATACATCTCAAAAACATGACATTGATTAAAAGAAGTCAGACATAAAATGACTAAATAGGCAGCTTAATAGACTAATTGATGGGGATAAGTCACAAGTTAAATAGTGAATATCTCTATAGACTAATTGACGGGGATAAGTCATAAGTTAAATAGTGAATAACTCTAGAGATATCCTGTATCACAAGATATATTACCTATCTCCCAGAATGTTAACTGAGATCCAAGCAGTAAGGATAACCGGGGGCGGGGGGGGGGAGGGGTGTGAAGTCTTCTGGGGTGCTGAGAATGTTCTGTATCTTCTGGGATGGCAACATGAGTCTACCCATATGTAACACTTCTTCGGGCTGTACACTTAAGATCAGTACACTTTACATAGTTTACCATATGTATCTTATGATGTAAGAAAATGTGAAATAAAGAAGAATAAAAACTATAGTGGGGAACAAAAGAAACTTAAGTGGTTTCCTATTGCTTTTAAAGTCCAAAATCATTATTATAGCTTATAAGTCAGAGTGATCTGCTTCCTACCTACTTCTCCAGCTGTTCTCTGTTCCCAAGCTCCAGCCAAACTATTCTTCCTATCACGGGGCTTAGGCATGCACCATTCCTACCTTCCACTGGGAGAATTCTCTCCTCCCCACTTCACTTAGCTAACCTTAATTATTCTGCAGGTCACATCCTGAATTTCCTCAGGGAAGCATATCCTGATCCTCAAGCTTAGATTAGGTCTCTGATTATATGGTGTGCTTCTACTTTATAGTACTTACTTCACTGTAATTATTTTTCAAGCTTCAGAAGGTTAGGTAGTAGGTCCGTCTTGTTTGTTTGTTTTATCTTCAGATGTCCGGTACATAGTACATACTCATTTAATATTTACTGGATGCTAATTTTGAAAGTGAGCCTTGGATTACTCATTTAACAAATGAGTAGTCCAAGGCCACAGAGTATGATCTGAGACTCAATCAACAAACCCTGTTGACTCTATCTCCAAGGGATATCTTCAAACTGTGTACTCTCTTCATCTGTCTATTGCAGGAGCCTTCTACCTGGTCTTTCTGCTTCCATTCTTTATTCATTATCCACTGGATTATTACAGATAATAATGCCCTAATGTCTATTCTCCCAATAGCAGCCAGATTAATCCTTTTTAACATGAAAAGAGATTGCACTTCTCCCTTGCTCAAAACTTTCCAATCGCTTCTCTGAATTTAGAATATAATGAAACTCCTTATTTTGGTTTATGAAGCCCTATGTGCTATGACTATCTGACTCCGTCTGGAGCACCCTCACCCCCCCAACTCTAGCCTAGACTTGTATTCTCCTAACTCCTCTAATGTCCTAAGGTCCTAGGCACTTTCACATTAGCTGTTCCCTCTGTCTGGAACATTCTTCCTTTTGGTCTTCCTATGACTGGTTCCTTCTGGTTGTTCAGTTCAGATGTCCCCTCCTCAAAAAGATTTCCACGACCATTCAGTCTAAAGTAGCTATATAGTTACTCTCACTTGCCCTATTTCAGTTTTCAGGATAATACTTATTGTTCCCGATTTATTTTGATCATCTGCCTCATCTAATGAGAGCAAGAGTGTGCCCTTATCGTCTGTTTAGCTCTGTATCTTTGATACCTAGAACAATGTTTAGCAGCGCATAGTAGGTGCTCAGTAGTTAAATATTTGAGATTTGATGAATGCATGAATACCTCAGTGCCTGAGCTCTTTGTACCTTCCCAGCTATTGGTAACCACAGGCTCATTGAATCCAGTTTCTCCATAGACCTCTTAGAGCTGTGCTGTCCAGTACAGTAACCACTAGCCATATGTAGCTATTTAAATATAAAATTAAATTAAATTTAAATTCAGTTTCTCCAGGGGTGCCTGGGTAGCTCAGTCGGTTGAGCGGCCGACTCTTGGTTTCTGCTCAGGTCATGATCTCAGGGTCCCAGGATGGAACCCCACCTTGGGCTCTGAGCTGAGTGCAGAGTCAGCTTGAGACTCTTTCTCCCTCTTGATCTGCCCCTCCACCCCTCTCTCTCTCTCATAAATAAATAAATAAATAAATCTTTAAAATAAAATTCAGTTCCTTAGCCACATGTGGCTGGCTGCTCCTATATTGGACAACACAGATAATAATTTTTTTTAAAAGATTTTATTTATTTATGTGACACAGAGAGACACAGCGAGAGAGGGAACACAAGCAGGGGGAGTGGGAGAGGGAGAAGCAGGCTTCCTGCAGAGCAGGGAGCCCGATGCGGGGCTTGATCCCAGGACCCTGAGATCATGACCTGAGCTGAAGGCAGTCGCTTAACCGACTGAGCCATCCAGGCGCCCCAATAATTTTTATCATTACAGAAAGTTCTGTTGGACAATGCTTTTTACAAATGAACTAATCCCAAAGGGAGTCTTTGGGCCTTGAGTATAAAAATAATTGCCTTTTGAGGGCTTGTTGCTCTGGAATGGCTTCTGCATGAATTGCCCTATTTGACTGGACAAGCAGCTTTATCAAACAGGTGTTTTGACGGTCAGTACATAATTTGAGGATTTCAGAGGTATACGACGTGGAACAAATAAATCTTTTCATGATAAGCACATAAAAATGAACGGATGCCTAGAAGATGATCTCCTAACACGGAACTATATAACTCTGTGCTGAGCAGAAGCATGGATGGAGGATGTGTTTACACTGGGTTGGGGGAGGTGAAAGGTTGGCAGTCCTAGATACTAAACTAAATTAACTCTAAGGTATAATTCCTTTAAGATGAACTGTTCTGTCAGAAATATAAATATAATTATAAAGCTTTGAGGAATATAAAACAGACCAATATTATAGGCCCAGTTCATTAATGAGAATCTGAAAATATTAGCAAACAGGATTCCAGAGGTACATTAAAAGAAAAATAAAATAAGATCAAGTGTGGGTTTTTCCAGAAAAGTAAAGATAGTTTAGTACTAGGAAACTGACTTATGTAATTCATCAGGCTGATAGATTTAAGGAGAAAAGTAGTGTGATCAACTCTGAAGAGGCTTAAATGACATGTGTTTGCTTCTTGTAAAGACTCAATATCCGTTGTAAGTTTAAAACCTCAGTGGAGGGATGCCTGGGTGGCTCAGTCAGTTAAATGGCTGGCTGTGGCTCAGGTCATGATCTCAGGGTCCTGGGATCAAGTCCCGCATCGGGCTCCTTGCTCAGCGAGGAGCCTGCTTCTCCCACTGCCTGCAGCACCCCCTGCTTGTGCTCTCTCTCTCTGACAAATAAATAAATAAAATCTTCAAAAAAAAAAAAAATAAAATAAAACCTCAGTGAAATAGTAAGTGATGGATATTTTCTTAGCAAAATAAAATAAACCTATTACAACTCCTGCTGAATGGGGAAATACTAAAAGTATTCCCCTTAAAATCAGGATCAAGACAGTAATGTTCATTAATGCCATGACCATTTAACATTGTTCTCAAGGTACTAGGCAATGTATTTTGATGAGATTAAAATGTATTAGAAGTATAAAAATTAGACAGTAGAGATTAATTTCACAGGACTTAAAGGTGATAACCCAAGTGAATCAACTGAAAAGCTATTATAGTTGATAAGAGAATTCAGTAGGTACCCGGGTTAAAAAAATTGAGTCAGAAAAGATCCCATTTCTGTAGCATTTATGAAGATAAAGCACTTAGGAATGAACTTAGCAAGAAATACTCAAGATCTATATTTAAAAAAATTAAACATTAAAACACTACCGAGGCACACAAAAGGAATCAACACAGAGAAAGTCACCATGTTCTGGGGCGCCTGGGTGGCTCAGTCGGTTAAGTGTCTGCCCTTGGCTCAGGTCATGATCCTGGGGGTCCTGGGATCAAGTCCTGCATTGAGCCCTGCATCAGGATCCCTGCTCAGCGGGGAGCCTGCTTCTCTCTCTCTACCTCTGCCTGCCGCTCCCCCTGCTTGTGCTCTCTCTTTCTCTCTGTCAAATAAATAAATAAAACGTTAAAAAAAAAAGTCACCATGTTCTTGAAAGGAAGACCAGCATGAGAAAGATGTTAGTTCTCTCTGAGTAATCTATAAATCCGGTGCAATCTCAATACAAACATCAATAGGAGTTTTTTGGGGGAAGGGGTACTAAAGAAGCTGATCTTAAAATTCATTCTGAAAAAGAAATTAAGAAAACAGGGCCTGCCTGGGTGGTTCGGTCAGTTGGACGTCTGCCTTTGGCTAAGGTCATGATCTCGGGGTCCTGGGATTGAGTCCCACGTCGGGCTCCCTGCTCAGCGGGGAGCCTGCTTCTCCCTCTCCCTCTGCCTGCCCCTCCCCCTGCTTGTGCTCACACTTTCTCTCTCTGTCAAATGAATGGATAAAGATCTTAAAAAAAAAAAAGTAAGAAAACATAGGAACATTCTGGAGAAGGAGATCAAAAGGAGCTCTAATAGATATTAAAATATAGGAGCGCCTGGGTGGCTCAGTCGTTAAGCGTCTGCCTTCGGCTCAGGTCATGATCCCACGGTCCTGGGATCGAGCCCCGCCTCGGGCTCCCTGCTCTGCGGGAAGCCTGCTTCTCCCTCTCCCACTCCCCCTGCTTGTGTTCCCTCTCTCACTATCTCTCTCTCTCTGTCAAATAAATAAATAAAATCTTAAGAAAAAAGATATTAAAATATAAACTAAATTAATTGAAAGACTGTGGGTGCTAGCAGATTAAAAAGATAGATCAAAAGAGGAGACCTGAAAATCCAGAAGTAAATGCAAGTTCTTACACAAATTTGGTTTATGATAATGGCAGTGTTTCCAATTAGTGAAGAAAAAAACATTGTTTAATAGGTGATTTCAGGGATAGCAAGATAACATTTGGAAATTGTCCCATAGAAAAATAGTAAGAAAGGTAACAGACAGTGGAAAGTAAATTACAAATGACTCTTTAACATAATGAAAGTGTTTACTCGCAATAAAATGAAAAAGTTCAGGGGCGCCTGGGTGGCTCAGTCGTTAAGCGTCTGCCTTCAGCTCAGGTCATGATCCCAGGGTCCTGGGATCGAGCCCCACATCGGGCTCCCCGCGCGGGGAGCCTGCTTCTCCCTCTCCCACTCCGCCTGCTTGTGTTCCCCCTCTCGCTGTGTCTCTCCCTGTCAAATAAATAAAATCTTTAAAAAAATAAAATAAAATGAAATGAAAAAGTTCAGTCACAATAAGAAATGCAAATAAAAATTACACTGAGATAACATTTTTCACCTTTCAGATTGGCAAAGATCAAAATGTTTGATAACACACCAAAGTTGGTGTTTGCATATGGAAATGGACACTATTAAAAATAGCTCATGTTCAGTCTTTATGGAGGGCTATTTAGTAATATTTATCAAAATAAAATATACCTATCTTTTGACCCCCAATTTTATTTCTAGCAATTTTTTGATAGCAGTACTCCCACATGTGCAAAACAATATACGTTATTATTGTGGAACTTTTAAAAAAATATTTATTTATTTATTTGAGAGAGAGAGAGCATGCACCCATGCTAGCAGGGGAGGGGCAGAGGGAGAGGGAGAGAGACCCTCAAGCAGACTCCCCACTGAGCACAGAGCCCGACTAGGGGCTCTATCTCATGACCCTGAGATCATGACCTGAGCTGAAACCAAGAGTCGGACACTCAACCAACTGAGCCACTCAGGCACCCCTGGAATTGTTTTTGATAGTAAAGATTGGAAATGAATTAAAAAGCCTCAAAGAGATCTAGTTAAATGGGGCAGCCATATAATGGGATACTATGCATAAGCAGATATAAAAATTAAGGAGGGAGCTTTTTGATACTGATACAGAATTATGGCCAAGCTATTTTGATAAAAGAAAAAGGCAAGGGGAAGGATATACAGAGAATGTGCTACCATTTATGGAAAAAAGGAGGAAGAGACTATAAGTGTATATATTTGTAAATTACCCCTGGAAAAGCATCAGAAACAGTAACATTGGTTGCTTCCAGGGAGGGCACCTTGGTGGTTGAGGGTCAGGAGTGGAAGAGACATTTCACAGTTTACTCTTTGATATTTTCTGAATTTTGAGCCTTATTAATAAATTACCTACCCAAAGAAAGGAAACAAAGTTAAAACTAGAAAAGAAAATGAAAACATAACTTACTCTGATTTACACAAAAAGAAATGTCTCATGAACATGTTCTTTTCTTTTCTTCCAGGACCTCCATCCTCAGAGGACTGGCTTTTTATCTCCATGGCCTTTTCCTCATGATAGCAAGATGGCTACCACAGCTCAGTCATCATGTTCTCACACAAACATCCCCCAAACAAGAAAGAAGGGACAAGGAAGGCCAAAAACTTTCTCCTAATGATGCTTTTTGTCCTGGGAAGGAAGACTTCCCTACACGTGTCATTGGTCCGAAATGGATCTCATGTCCATCTAAACCAATTTCTGGCAAAAGGGAATGGGTTTACTGGCTCCTGGGATTGAGGAAAGGGCCTCTTCTCCTCATATCATGGAATCTCTGCCCTAGTACAGAAATGCGGTTCTGTTCCTAGGAAAGGTACAGAAGTCTGTTGGGGAGGTTGCAGAAAGACATCACAGCTGTTGATGTGAGCCACTCCATCTTTTGAAAAAAAAAAATCTTAATTACCCTAGGACAACATAACCCCACATCTCCCACTGCCACTACTCTAAACCCAGTTATGTCCATCTCTCTTATGGACTGCTGCCTTAGCCTCCTTCCTGGCCTCCCTGTACCCATGCTGTCATTGGTTTCGGCACTGGCTCTGTCCCCCATGTGATATAGGAAGGGCATTCTCAAAAATAAAGTATGGGAGGCTAGCTGGATTCGGACCTAATTGTCTCAACTATTCTTGTATCTGGTTCTTTCTTTTGAAGACAACAATCAAGAGGCTGTCTTCGTTGATTTTTCTCTCAGCCTCCCTTCTAGACAGAGCTCTTCTCAATATAAAGTGGGCTCTGTTAGCGTGGCTTGGAGCCCATGTGAACTCAGCACTGGCAAAATAAGCATGGGCTGTGTTAGAGGCTCAGTTGTGCCCTCCGAAATTCGTATGTGGAAGTCCTGCACCCCAGTACCTCAGAACATGACTGTGCTTGGAGATCGTCTTTAAAGGGATAATTAAATTAAAGTGAGGTCATTAGGGTGAGCCCTTATCCAATCTGACGGGTGTCTTTATAAGAAGAGGAGATTAGGGGACCCCTGGGTGGCTCAGTAGGTTGAGTGTCTGACTCTCGGGTTCGGCTCAGGTCATGATCTCCTGAGATGGAGCTCTGCACTGGGCTCATGCTCAGCGTGGAGTCTGGTTGTCCCTCTCCCTCTGCTCTTTCTCTCTCATTGAAGGAAAAAAAAAAAGGAGATTAGGACACAAACAGGAGGGAAGACTATGTGAAGACACAGGGAGAGGACAGCTATCGGCAAGCCGAGGAGAGAAGCCTCAGAAGAAACCAACCCTGCTGACACCTTGGTCTTGGACTTCTAGCCTCCAGAACTGTGAGAAAATAATTTTCTGTTCTCGAAGCCCCCCAGCCTGCACTGCTTTGTGACGGCAGCCCTAACAAATTAACACAGGCTGGTATAGTCCCAAATGTGAATTGCATCACCTAGGACCTTAGTGCCATTTCTTTTATTTATTTATTTATTTACTTATTTATTTATTAAAAGATTTTATTTATTTATTGGACAGAGAGATAGAGAGAGAGCACAAGTAGGCAGAATGGCAGGCAGAGGGAGAGGGAGAAACAGGCTCCCCACTGAGCAGGGAGCCCGATGCGGGGCTCCATCTGGACCTAAGCTGAAGGCAGACGCTTCATGACTGAGCCACCCAGGTGCCCAGCACCATTTCTTTTAAAAAGCTTTCCTCCTTTTTATTTTGTTGAAAAATGTATAAAATTTGGTTTTTATCTAAATACACTGGAGCAATGATTAAGGATTCACATGGTCTGGCCCTGGCATACTGGAAGAGAGGGGTATTAACTCTAAAGATGCAGGTCAGGCACCTGGGTGGCTCAGATGGTTAAGCGTCTGCCTTCGCTCAGGTCATGATCCCAGCGTCCTGGGATCGAGTCCCGTGTCAGGCTCCCTGCTTAGTGGGGAGCCTGCTTCTCCCTCTGCCTCTGTGTCTCTCATGAATAAATAAGTAAAATCTTAAAAAAATACAGCTCACTATAACTCTTTTTAAACCACTTTTTTTTTTTTTAGATTTTTTTCAATTTTATTTGAGAGAGAGAGAAAAAGAACAGGGGGAGGCGCAGAGGGAGAGGGAGAAGCAGACTCCCTGCTGAGCAGGGAGCCCGATGCGTGGCTCCATCCCAGAACCCTGGGATCATGACCTGAGGCAAAGGCAGACACTTAATTGACTGAGCCACCCAGGTGCCCCATGACTTAATTCTTAAAAAAGGAATTTGGATCTAATACTTTCATGGTCAACCTTAAATAACCCAACCACTCAGTTGGATCAGAGGGCTCTGTGTTTTGTAGCCATGCCATCTTGATGAGCCCCAGCGACAGGGTTCTTAACATCAAACCCAGACGGTGGCCTTTTATGGAAGGAGAAGTCCGCAGCAGCCGCTTCCGTCACAATCCTTCAAGTTCAGGTTGTCTCTACCAGGCGGTGAGATAGATAAAGTCTTGGGCCCAAACATTTCCCAATAAAAGAGCTTGCGAATATTTAAAGTTCTTTGGGGGAGAAATAAAATAAGACAAAAAGGAATAAACAAGTAAAAATCATGAGTGCCCCTTCTGAGTTGAAGGAGGTCGGCCTAGATCCCTTCACCAACAGGATGTGAACTTGGTCTCTCATATTTTATGTCTAAAGTGCCTATCTTTCCCTTTGACCGGCCATCTGGAAAGAACACTCTTTCACTTTGCATTGTGGCTGGCGGTGTGAGAGTTGGCTCCGACTGAATGCCCACAGGACATGAAGGAGATCTGATTGAGAAAACCCTTTTTTTTTTTTATTTGTTCAGAGAAATTCTATAAGGGTGTGTGTTATGTGAAGTTTTTACCTGAGAGGCCTCCAGAGCCAGACCGACTGGGTGCAAATCCAGCTTTGCCATTTGCAGCTGAATTGGGCAAGTCATTTACCCTCTCTGTGGCTCAGTTTCCCCATTTGTTCAAGGAGAACAGTAAAAGCATCTATCTCAGGGAGATGTAAGGACTGCGTAAGTTAATATTATAAAGCGTTTAGAACACCGTCTGGCACCTTGTTAGCGATCGCGGGCTAATACAGTTATCACCTGAATTACATACACCAGTCTCTCACAGAAATACCTTTGTAGGATTGTATTTTAATGTTTTGACCTTTGCCTTTGACATTGCCCCAATGGAATAGTGTTTCTATGTGAATCCCAAGAAAATGAGTGATCTAGGTCTCAATCTCCTCTTTATTTGCATGTGGTTACAATTTATAAATACACTAGCCATTTTCCTCCCCCTCCCAAACTCCCCCTTCTACCTAGTAAGTGTGTCCAAACCCCCGGTTTTTAATGACTCCCTTTCCTGTCTAGGTGGAGAGGGGAGGGGTGGTCCTCCATGTAACTCCATCTTCATATAGGGTCTACTTCAGTCCGTGTGACGTGTGGGCTCTCAAAGGGCCTCTGAAGCTTGGGGATGAGCACCACGAATCTGCTGGAGGTCCCACTGATGTCCTTGCAAGTGACAAGGACTGGCCTCCCTGTGTGCCATGCTGAGGGTGCAGCACACCGTGGTGGGCAGCAGCGAGCATCATATGCCCTGTCCGTGCTGGAAGCTGAGCTGCTGCAGGCCCAGTGGGCAGGAGGGTCTGCAATGAAGTCTCAGGCCTGCTCAGATGGTGGTGAGAGTCTTGTGGCGGGTACATACCCAGCCAGGGCCTGGCCCTGCTCTCGGAGACGTGTCTGAGGCCCGGCCCCTTACGGTCTGCCTCTCAGGGGCCCTACCCAGGCCCTCGGTCAATCCCGTGTGGGTAGGGTAGCCTCAGGGAGAAGGTGCTCTTGCACCTCCCTTCTCCTGGCTGTTCCCAGACACCAAGAGGCATGGGTGACGAGTTGGGTCCTTGGCCCTGTTAGAGGGCATGGCAGCCCAGTGTCTCTGTTTCAGCCAGGTGCCAAGCTTTGCCATCCTCCTGGTAGGGTGTAGAGAGCCCGGGAGGGCCAGGGGCACCCTCTTCAGGGGTGGGGTATGGAGGCTCTGGGGAAGCAGGGGGGTCTCCAGGGCCCCGTGCTCCCCCCAGGACTGGCCCATTGTAGATGTAGATGTTGCCGGTAACGGTCACAGACCCGCCGGTGACATGAATGCCGTTGGTGCCTGTGGGAAAGGAGGCAGAGTGAGAGGGGCCAACGGCGAGCTATTGGAATCTCTGTCTTGCTCTGTTTTAGTCTTCTCATTTCTGTCTGGCTCACACTCTCCTCCTGCCCACCATCCCTCCCGCCCCACCCTCCCTTCCCTGCCCCCTCTCCTCCCTGCTGCCTGCCCTAGGCTCACCATGGGCCACCTGGCTTTGCTCTGGGAGCTCAGGCTCCAGCTCCCTGGCCTGGCTGAGAGGACTCTGCTGCTGTAGCACCTCTTCCTCCAAACTCGGGGGCGCTGGGAGCCTGGCCGAGGCCAGGGCCGTATCTCTAGGGAAGGGCAGAAGTGGCTTTACCAGGTCAGGGATATGTGGGTTGACCCTTGGAGTCTCCCAGCTTCCGTCAGCAGAATTTGATTCCTCTCCCTGTAGGAGAGAGGCAGAGAACCGACCGATGACGTGGGCCTCGGACCCCAGCTTTCTTTAATTCCCACCCCCCACCCCATGCTTAGGCAGCTCACTGTTCTCTACTCCACTTCATGCTCCCTGCCACAGGGCCTTTGCACTAGATGTCCCTCTTCCTGGGGCACTTTCCCCGAGATGTTCTGATGGATGGCTCCCTCACTTCTTCAGCTCTCTGCTCAAATATCAGTTTATCCAAGAGGCCCTCTCTGTCCACTCTAAGATAATGTACCCCACCCTTTGCCACTGTCACTCACTGTCCTGTTACCATGCTTTATTTAGCAACTATGACCCCCTGATAATGTATTTCTTTAACTTTAGTCTTGCTCCCCTGGCCTGTAAATCCAGGAGGGCAGGTACTTTGCTTTGCTCACTGCTATATCCATGGTACCCAGAACGGTGCCTGGCACGTGGTAGGCTCAATCACTTATTAGCTGAGTGAATGTTGAGGCCTGTACACTCTTACCCTGCCTACCCCTCCCTGTTCACTTAGCCCCGCCTGTCCTGCTTGCTGCCTTCTCAGCCTTCCCCATTACCTCTGGACGCCTCTTGAGCAGGGATCCTGCAATGGAAAATGAAATGGGGGTCAGGCCTCCAGTAGGCCCTGGGCCCCCGGGCTCGCACCCTTCACAGCCCACTGAGGCGTTTGCCCCCCACCCTGGGTTCCCAGAAGGAACGAGCTATCATTGCCTTATCTTCAGCCTCAGAATGGGGGGGTTGGGTGGAGAGGATGTCTGTGCTGGGGGTGGGCATTGCAAGTCTTCAGGGCATGGACAGGCGGAAGGGTTGGCCCGGGGAAGCTGACTGTCTCCCCCAAACTCCCTCCGTCATGCAGGTGGGGACAGCCAGCCGGCCAGGCCCGCCACCCCGCTTGCATCCAGCTCCTTCTTACCCAGCTTCCTGCAGAGAGAGGGGTGGCTCTTCCAGGTGCAGGCCAGGACGGTGGTGAGGAACAGGAACGAGGCCAGCGGCAGCAGGATGGCCAGCACCATCACAGTTCCTGCCAGGACAGCAGACAGGAGAGCCATGATGACACCACGGAGGGCAGGGTCTGGGGGTGGGGGTGGGGCGCTAAGGACCAGCTTTCTAGTTCTCTGGGTGACCCAGAGAAAAGGGAGAGCAGCTTTCCCCTTCCAGACCCACTGCAGTTCCTAAAGGCAGAATTAGAGAAACTTCCCTTGGGTTACAGAGAAGGGGAACCAAGTTGGACTTGGGGAGGACCTCCTGACAGCCAGGAGAAACTCTGTCATAGATGGAGGTCTTTGGGGGTGGTGCTGGTGGCCACCACGTAGAGACCCAAGGACTGGGGCAGCCTGTGGGTGAGAACAGGTGCATGCGCAGTTGGGTTTCCAGGGCTGGGAGCAGGGGTGGGAGGCGGTACAGGGAGGGTGGGGCTTGGGTTTATAAGCAACTCAGGCCACAGGGTAGAGCCACACTTCTGTGGACATGAGCATCCTAGAGGGAGGCCACTGTAGGAGCTGAGATTGCCCCTCTATCTCTGTGGGGGTGTTTATGGGGGTGGGAGAGGAGGGGTTGCAAGGTCTCCACTCCCTTGCTCAGGGCAGGTTCCAGGAGAGGGAGGGAAGGGAGGCTGGGACTTGGGATTCTCAGGTTCTGGTATGTAGCCGTGGATAATTTCTGTCTTTCACAGCAGAGTCTACAGTGCCCACCAAGTGTGTTCTGGGGAAGGTCAGGAAGACTTGGACATTTGCATCCTGGGAGCTTGCCCTTTCTGATCCACCTAAACCTGGGGCCTGAGGGAAGACAGAGTGGGAGGCATGGGAAAAAAACTGGACCTGGAGTCCGAGACATCTGGGTCCCGGCCCAATTGGGTGACTTTTTAAGTCATTCCTCCTTTTGGAGCACCTCAAAAAGAAAATGAGGGGGGTTAGGTACATACTGTCTAAAATTCCAGCTCTGAAGTGCCAATAGTATTTGATACACGGTTAAAAAGTAACAAGAGGACATGGAAAAACACTTATGATGTATTTGAATGAAAAACCAAGTTACAAAATATTCAAATGACTCCACTTTTAGAAAAACAATTATATGTATAGACATACACAGAAAAATGTCTGGGAGGATCTATTTAAAAATGTTGAGTAGATATGCTAAGTGATGGTCCTATAGGTGATTTTTATTTATTTTTATTTTTTATTTTTTAAAGATTTTATTTATTTATTTGAGAGAGAGAGGCAGAGAGAGAAAGCATGAGCAGGGGCAGAGGGAGAGGGAGAAGCAGACTCCCCACTGAGCAAGGAGCCCATGGTGGGGCTCGACCCCAAGACCCCGGGATCATGACCTGAGCCAAAGGCAGACGCTTAACCGACTGAGCCACCCAGGCGTCCCATGTGGGCGATTTTTAGTTTTGTTTCTCTGAATTTTCTAATTTTCTATGGTGTGCATGCACTATGGCACGGGCTCTGGAGTAAGAAAGAACCGAATATAGGTTTTCATAATACCAGTTACCACGTGGGTGATCTGGGGCAAGTCACATAAACTCTGCTGAGCGTCTTCCCCTCGGTGAGGATAATAACAGAACTACATTGACCCTAGAACAACATGACAGTTAGGGGCGCCGACCCCCAGGCAGTCGAAAATCCATGTATAACTTCTGATTCCCAAGAAGTCTTAACTATGTAAATAGTCTACTGTTGGCCAGTAAGCCCTACCAGTAACACAGTTGATTAATGCATATTTTGTAGGTTATGTATTTATATACTGTGTTCTCACAATAAAGTGAGAGAAAAAAATGTCATTAAGAAAATCATAAGGAAGAGAAAATATATTTACAGAACTGTGCTGTATTTATTGAAAAAAAAAAGCCACAGGTAAGTGGACCCGCGCAGTTCAAACTCATGTTGTTCAACAGTCAGCTGTACTTTGTAGGGTCATTAAGCAAGATTAAATGAGTTATGGACGCCTGCGTGGCTCAGTTGGTTAAGCATCTGCCTTGGGCTCAGGTCATGATCCTGGAGTCCTGGGATTGAGCCCTGAGCCCCAAATCGCATCGGGCTCCTTGCTCAGCAGGGAGCCTGCTTCTCCCTCTGCCTGCACCTCCCCCTGCTTGTGCTCTCTCTCTCTGTCTCAAATAAATAAATAAAATCTTAAAAAAAAAAAGATTAAATGAGTTAGTGATTGTCAATTGCTGGCAGAGTGCCTGACACCTTGGCTCTCAATAAATGAAAGCTATTATTATAAAGATTTGGTAATTTAAAAAAAGTTAATAAACTCTCTCCCAACTAATAATGTTTACAGTCATTAGAAATATCCCTTAATCATCTGTTAGGCTAGGAAACCAGTAACTTCACAGAGAAAAAAAAAACAACCAAGAAAGAGTCAAATGTGGGATGAACTGTCTAATAATGAAAGTGTGTAATCTAATAAAGAGATTCTCAGTCTAGTAAGTAGATTATGTGATGGTGGCAGGTCCAGAATGATGACAGTGATGTCAGTTACAATTACCTATCAGTGTAGGAGTGGTCCTTGGCACAATATTATGTGTAACCTACAAGTTATATGTATAATACATAACTTAAAAAGAGTATATGTATTTGTGTATGCTAAGCTGGCCTAGGGATACACCCTAGGGAACTTCTCTGCTTGCCCGTTCTGAGAGAGGAGGATTCATCTTTTCCCCATTTTTTTAGATGGAAGGAATAAAGGCATCTTCCCAGCCTCCCCCGGCCCCCATGTGCCCCTCAGCCCCAGGTCCCTCACCTGGCATCTCAGGGTGCTCTGGTGGATTTCTGCAGCTGGTGTCAGACTGGGCAGTGCCTGGAACTGCCTCCACCAGGCCCTGCTCCTCACACCTGCGGAGGAAAGAGGGCCCGATTCAGGTGGGCACAGGGCTGGGGGTGGCAAGGTGAGCCCGTGGGTGCGAGCACAGGGTGGTCAGCAGCTGGGACTTCTGGGATGGTGGAGGTGCGGCGTGGGGGCACACTCACCTTGTGTGGGGCTGGCAGCGGGCCCTGGGGGAGGAGGTGTTCTGGAAGTGGCCTGCCTTACAGGGCACACAGTTCGTGTTAGCCGCCCCGACTTCATCTGGCAGGAGAAAAGCAAGGCCAGCCAGGGTGAGTGGGCAAGGGGAGAGTCTCTCCACGTGAGTTTCCGCTGCTCCCATGGGACGGCCCCTCCCTGCCCGCCCACCTCACTCTGTGGCACCTTTCCTGATCGCCCTCTTGCTCAGAGAAGCCTCCAGAGGCCCTGCCTCTGTCCTGGTTCCATGTCTCTGCAGATGCCCCCAGTGGGACTTTCACAGGGAGGGAGAGGGGCTCTTTATACTGAAGAGAACTACCTGGGGGGCTTCCCCCCACCGGCGAAGTTCAGTGCTCCCTGCCCCCTTTCAAGATCTCCGACACCCGGCGGCCTCCCTGCCCTCCTCCCGCAGTGACCTCTGACCTGTCAGCTGGGCCTCGGTGCCAGGCGGGCAGTCGGAGAGTGGCTCGCAGTGCACACACTCAGTGTCCCAGTGCACGCAGAACATTCCCGGCTGGCAACGGCACTGGGTCTTCCGTCTGCTGGTGCAAGGCACGGTCTCCTCGAAGCCCAGCACTGGTGGGGAGACAGGAGGGCTCAGCGGAGGGGCCGCGGTCGGGGACATGCCGGCCCCCCCAGCCCCCCCAGCCCCCCCGCGCCCCCCCCCGCCACTCACTCTGGTCACAGGGACGGCACAGCTGGCAGATGGAGAGATGGTTCCAGTGCTCGTTGTAGGAATTTTCGGGACACAGGGCACAAACGGTGTCCCGGCTGCGGCTGCATTCGGCCGAGACGTGCGTGCCTAGAATGCGGGAATGGGAGTGGGGCCACCGCGGTGTCAGGGCAGCCCGGCCCCCCCTCGCCTCGGCCGCTTGCTGTGGGACCCTGTCCTCTCGCTGGCCACCCATGAAGGATGGCCGGCTGGCTTTCCTGCAAGATGGTGTCTGTCTTCCCCCCGAGGCAGCGAGGTGGCCCGAGTCCCCCGCAACCCACCGCCCGTCCCCCGCTTCCTGGGCCATTGCCTCTCACCTGGGGGGCAGCGGGAGCAGCAGACCTGATGCTTGGGTTCGTAGTACTCCTTTTCCCGGTCCCGGCAGGTTTGGTTCTCTGTGTGGTATGGGGGCTCCTTCAAGGGGAGATGGAGGTGGGGGGAGAATTATTCGGGGGTCAGCTGGGGAGGGCAGAGGGACTAGAGAGTGGGCTGCCCAGACCCCCTCTTCCCCTCCCAAGCCCGCCGCCACCCACCTGCACGGGCCCCGCCCTCACCAGTTGGGCTTGGGATGCTGCCAGGACACCGCAGAGGCCCAGGATGAGTGGCCCCCAGGCCAGGCCGCAGGGGGAGGCGGCCCAGGGCAGGCGCATGGCGGCCAGTCGGCCAGTCGGCCAGATGGGGCGGAGGCCGGGGGAGGAAGGTGGGAGGCCTGCACGTCCTGGGCAGCGGTGAGGGCAGCCTCCCGAGCCCGGGGCCTGCGACAGGGCTGGGGCTGACGCGCCCCCGGGGGCCCAGCGGCCTGGCCTGGCCTCCAGGGCTCCAGCGCTGGGCTCAGGAAGTGGGAGTGGAGCGAGCCGGCCTTCGGGGCGGGGACAGGGAGCTCTGGGAGCAGAGGCAGCTGTCGCAATCGGGGAAGAGGAACAGGCTTGGCGGCCCCGATGCAGGGCGGGAGGGGGCGGCCGGGAAAGCACGTGAGGGCAGCAGGGCCGGAATCGGGCCTCCTCCCTTCTTCGGAAGCCTGGCCAGGAGGGGAGGACTGCAGGGGCAGGCTAGGTGGGAAACGGGCAGCAGAGCCAGGGGGACAGAGATGGGCCTCCGAGAGCAGGGCAGAGCTGCCTTGGAACAGAGAGACGGAGAGAGACAGAGCCATGTCCAGCTGGGTGCCAGAGCTGAAAGTGGAAGGGCCCGTGACTGACACACACAGGGGGAGTGCAGGGACCCGCAGAGGCCCCCAGTCGGCCAGCCAGTTGCAGCATCTGGGAAACAGAAGTCCCACTTGGCATCCATCTGGACGCCTGGGGGTTCCTGTCCTGTTGTGTGACTTTTAAAGATAAGCTACAAAGGAATCACGAGTCAGCCGGCCCTCCCTGTGCGTGATCCACATTAGTGGGCACAGGTCACCTACAAGACACTGCTGAGAGGGCAGTGGCCCCTGCTCCCCAGTCCTTAGATGACAGGGAGGAATGGGTAGACCCAGCTCCCGAAGACGAGTAGGGGCGGCTGCGCTGGAGCTGGGCAGCCTCGGCCCTCAGGCCCATCTTCCTCACCCAGCAGCCTCTGAATCCCTCTGCACTTGGAGGAGGCTGAGAGCCCACCTGTCCAGCCCCCTCGCCTTAAGGGTGAGAAGACAGAGGCTGAGGGGGGCCACATAGAGGAGATCGGGATTCCGGGGGGCTTGGTCTCGTCCCTAACCCCCTTTCTTCCCATCATTTCCCTGCAACCCATGAACAGCACCCCCATGTCCCCTGATGCCAGGCTCGCTGGTCTTCAAGTCTCTGTGCTCCTGGCTAGTTCGCATCTGTCCTTTGAGGTTCAGCAAGGCTCTGGGAAGCACCCCCACACCCACTGCAGTCTGGAACCTGCTGCTTTTGGCCTCCTGCCCCACGAGGCAGTGAGTTCTGCAACGGCCTGGATGGAATCCTTAAGTCTGGGTCCCAGTGCTTAGCCCAGTCTGGCCCATTCCAAGGGTCTGGTACACATTTATGGAGTAAATGATGAGGCCTTGCCCGCATCACCTAGCCAGTCTATGCGGAACCAGCCCAGACTCCAGAGTTCCTGATTCCTGGGTCCCACGCTCATTCCAGCAACCACGCTGCCTCCTTTGGCTTGAGGGTGGATTTCTCTCTGGAGATAGGTCACCGGGACCCTGTCCTGCCCCTCTCCCTGCAGGGCTCTGCATTCATCCTTGCCGTTGGTCGGTGGTTGGTCGTTGGTTGGTCTGACTGGCTAGACAGGCTCTTGGTGGGGGGAGCTGGGAAGTCCTGGGGCAGGAGCGCCTCTGGGGAGGAGGGCTCCCAAGACAGTGATGGGCCTGCCTGAGTTTAGACATCTCACTCCTCCCTCCTGGTGCAGGCCTCAGATCTGCACTCTGTGCCAAGTGTTTACACGGAGGGTCCAAGGCTGCCCATTTCAGAGCAGCATGCACTGCTCAGGGCGATGCCCTTTCCGGGTCAAGGGAATTGGGGGCTGGGACTGGACTCACCACTGAGCTCTTCAGTGCATAAAGCGGTGTGTGTGTGTGTGTGTATGTGTGTGTGTGTAGGGTCCCTAGAGCCTTTTTTATCTTTTTTCTTTTTTACTTTTTATGATGGAAATTCGCACATAACATTTACATACACAAAAAGGAAGAAAATAATATTGTGAACTCCAGCTTCGGCTCACGGCCAGTCTTATGTCTTCCATACAGCCCTCCTCCATTCTTCCAATCTTCCCTTAATTATTTGGAAGCAAACCCCAGACATATTTCATTCGAAAATATGACAGGATTTGATAAAAAATACAGGAGGAACTCTTGTTTCTTTTAACTGAGGTATAATTTATAAACAATGAAATGCATAAAGTACACTAATCTCATATATACAAATCAGTGAATTTTCGCTTCTGTATATCTCCCCAGAACATTTCCTGCACTTCAAAAGGCTCCTGCTTCACAGGTAAGCACTATCTCAGATCTTTTTAAAGCCCAGCTGGCTGGACTACGTTCTTTTTTCCGCTGCCAATCTCATGCTGTCACATCAGCCTTCGAGGACTCTCTGGGTCCTAAACGAGAGCCTTAAGATCTGGACTTTAAGCCTGGTCCCATCACTTCCCCTCTCTGGGCCTCTTTTTTTTTCTTTTTTCTTTGCCAGTCACCTGCTGGTTTGCTTGCCAATCTGTTCTCTAGTTTCCTCTGCTCTGTGCGGCCTCACTACTAGAAACTACATTTCCCAGATTCCTTTTTCCTCCGGCTTCTGGGTAGGTTCAACCAATAGGAAGACAGGTGGGAGGAGGACAGGTAGGTGGGAGGAGGAAGGAAGCCAGGCTCTTTCTCCCTGTCTCTCTGCTTTCAGACATCGGACCTCACCTGTGGTTGGTTGTGTTTCTTTCTTCTCTCCTTTCATGATCCCCTCTCCTCTCGGGCAGCGCCCACTATTTACTTCCTGCCGAATGGCTCAGGGGGCCTCTGGGTCTATAATGCTACATGACTTGCTGACTTTCCAGCCCTGGGAGGTGTAGCAGCTTCCTGCTTTGCTGCTTTCTGTCTCGCTGTACCCCGTTGGCTTCTTATCTCCTTCATCACCCATGGACCAATTCCTTGAGTTAAATTTCTTCCACTTGAAAGACTTAGAGCTTTTCCTGTTTCTAAGCTGGACCACGATGGACAAAGCTTACCAATAAATGGTTGTTATGCCTACCCAACCTTCTCCGGGAGGGTGGAGGAAACTCACAGCAGGGATCCATGAATTCTTTATGGGCAGAGCATTGTCTTGGTTTCTTTCCTTTGTGTTCTTCACCAGCTTCCTTCAAGTTTTACTGATTTCTTTTGGGCAGCACCAGAGAGAACACAAGCAGGGGGAGTGGCAGGCAGAGGGAGAGGGAGAAGCAGGCTCTCCACTGAGCAGGGAACCCAATGGCTCGAACCCAGGACCTGGGGATCATGACCTGAGCTGAAGGCAGATGCTTAACCGACTGAGCCACCCAGGCACCCCAGGAATGGATTCTTTTAGATACTCTTTCTCTTTCTTTCTTTCTTTCTTTCTTTCTTTCTTTCTTTCTTTCTTTCTCTCTCTCTCTCTCTCTTTCTTTTCTTTCTTTCTTTCTTTCTTTCTTTCTTTCTTTCTTTCTTTCTTTCTTTCTTTCTTTCTTTCTTTCTTTCTTTCTTTTTCTTTCTTTCTTTCCTCTTCCCCACACTGCTCTTTAGCCAACTGGTGCCCTTAGAAAGGGTCTGGGAAACACTGAGAGACGTGTCACGGGTGAGGGCCATCCTTCTCCTGAAGAATTATCCAATTGTCATTTGTGCCAAGGTAGAGAAATCCTGCCTTGACCCAAAGGAATAAACTTCTAATGGTGAACTTCTAAGCCTCCTGCCAGGTGACTGGAGTAGGAGTGGCAAGGAGGAATTTTCTGGTGCATCCTTTTAGGTTAAGGAGAAATTCACACCATATAAGTGCAGACAGAAGGATCGCTGTTTTCCACAGCGGGCAGCCCAGTGTTGAAAGGCTAATTAGCTCTAAGTAGTGAGAATAGAGAGAGTTGCATTTAATTGAGTGACTCATTTTTTACACTAGAAAGGATAGGGGCTAAAATGGAAAAAGTGAAGGAAATTTAGATAAATTAATAGATTACAAATTAATAAGTTATCAGAGGAAATCAGGATATTTGATGGAGATGCTTTCTCATGGCACGTCACTCTCTGCCAAAGATAAACCTTGAGTCTGAAGATGCTAATTTTGCTGTCTTCTGCAGAGTGGGTCAACAAACAGTGACCAGTAGACAGTGGGCCCACCAAGACGAATAGGCCTAGGGCCTGTTCTCAGAGAACTCATAGTACGATCTGTGCATACGCACACACACAAATCCACACACATCCACATGCGCATACCAGGATAATGATAGTATCCAGTGGTAAGTGCCGCCAGAGAATTCTCAACAAGGCTTTCTCTGGGAGTGTGGGAGAGAAAGTGATTATTTCCATCACGTTCTGTTCCCCAGAGAGCAAGAGGCCAGAAGACCCTTTGAACTCATGACCTCATCCCATTGCAGACCCTCTATTTTACTTCTCTCCCTGTAGCCTTTGCCCATTTTATGGCCACACCCCAGGGTCAGGGGATGGCTAGTGCTGGGAGGGAAGGAACAGCTTGGCTCTGGGAGAGGCTGGGGGAACTTCCAAAATGAGGACAACAAGGCCCTGGGTCCCCAACCGAGCAAGACTCCACTTCTCTGGAAGTCAGGGGAGCGGCACTGAGCGTGGAAAATGAAGAGGCTCAGCTCTCCATCTGGCCCCCCTCCTGACTCCTGGGTGACTGTGGGCACGTCACTTTGCTTCTCCGGGCCTTGGTTCCCTCCTGCTTTAAGTCAATTGGAAGGGGCCTTTGGGACCATCTGGGCTGCCTCGCCCTCCCTCCCCTCTGCCATTTCACTTTTCAAATGAGAGCACAGGGCCCCAGAGAGGTAAAGTGCCTTTTTCAAAGTCACATAGTTTAAAGGCAAAAATGGGAGTCACAGAATACCTATGACATGGTCCCATTTATGAAAAAAAAGCATAAATTAAAAAAAAATACACGTAGGCCTATAAAGGCACACAAAAAGATCCAGATGGATATACAGATTACGACGACTCTCCTTGGGCAGAGGGGTGGGTAGGAAAGGGAACAAAGGGGAGCTTTTGTTGTTCTGTATATTTCTGTATTGTTGGAAAGCTGCATCGCGACAACAATGTACTGGGGCATTATTTCTGCACTTTCAAAGATAATATTTTAAATGGCGCCACGACAGAAACAGAACTGCAGGTCTCAGATTTCTGTTTCTCACAACCACAAACTTGATCTGGCCCGTTCCAGATCTAGAAGGGCACTTTCTCAAAGCATGCGCTGCCTCCCGGTACCCTGCTGGGCAGTTACAGGGACACCGAGCTTTCCCACTCATCCCAGCCCAGACCTTGCAATTCTTCTCACAGAGCCCTTGAGATGAAAACTATGTGCTGCGCTGCTTTAAGCCGCGGTTGGATCTCAGATACCAGCTAGCGAATCCAGAAGCCTGGGAGGTGCCTCTGTGAACCTTTCAGATCCAACAGGCGGGGTGCTGCATACCTTATTTGTAGGTAGGATTGCTCCTTGTTTAAGGACCTGGCTCCAGGGAGAATGGAAGATCTAGGAGTGTTGCGGTCCCGTGGGAACGTGGGGACAGCGTAGAGAGCTTTTCACAGAGCCAGGGAGGTAAACTGGTACCCAGACTGCTGATGAGCCCACGGGCTCTGTGTGCGAACCTCCCTAGCTTTCAAAGCCAGGTGCGGGGAAGGGGGGGTGCGGGGAGAGCCTCAATTCCCCATGAGTCTCTGGCTGGTTTGTCATGGGAAATAAATGGCAAATACCCTAAGCAGACAACCCCACCGGAGAATTCTGATTTTGTGTTTCACTTGGCTGCCATTTTGTTCTGTGCCCTCAGAAAACTGGCTTCTTTTTGTGGAGGGTCAATTTCTTCATCTGAAAAATGAAAGAAAACCCAGTCTTTCCCTTCCTAGAGGGGGCTGTCCTCCGCAGGCATCAGGGGAAGCCGGGCTGGGAATCCTGGTTGACAGCAGCTCTCACTTGAAGAGGCTGCAAGAGACCTCCTGCCCCGAGAGGAAGCCACAGGACCCAGCTGCGCCCTGAGTTTGGTGTATCCCACTTCCCTCTCATTTGCCTGGTACACTCCTCCGTGTTCCCCAAGATGCAGCAGAGACGTTACCTCCTCCAGGAAGTCTTCCTGAGTCTCCGCAGGGTGAGTGCCTCTCCCTGCCCCCCTGGGGCTCCCTCAGCACTTCGCTCTTATCTCTGCCACCGAGAGTCCTTATCTTAGGTTGCATGCCTGTCCTCTTCCACGCGACTCCATCAGTGCTCAGGCGGGGCCTGTGTCTACACATCCCAGGTCTGCTCCTCCGGGAGGCGGGAGAAGCCAGGGAACGTGCTCTGGGCTGCCTCCAGTGGGGGTCCGGTGGGGGTCCGGTGGGGGTCCACCGGGGCAGACCTGCCGTCAGGCTCAGGGCCTGGGCTGTGTGGTTGTGACTCCGTGCCTCCCCTGGCTCTCTCTCTGAGCCCTCTCCCTGCCCCTACCCTCTCTGTGTGCTCACTGCTTCCACTTCACTCTTTATCCTCTTGCTGGATTAAGTTTGGAGCAGAGATTCTGGAGGAAAAACACAGCCCTGACCAGTGAGCTTTTCCTTCCTTCCAGGGCTGGTGCAGACTGGGGCCATGCCCACCCGCTTCCTCCCTGACACCCAGTGCTGCCCACATCCCTCCCTGTCCCCTCAGTGCCTGCTGTCCCTAATGTGCCCTGGGCTTCAGGTCTGTGCCCAGGTGCCCTGCCTGGCCCCTCTCGGTGCTGCCTCTCGGTGACCACATTCCTGCAACCCCGTGACCACAACAGGGGACATTACACATTCCTGGCCTGGCAGCCAATGGTGTAAAATAGAACAGAATGTCCCAGGGCCCCGCCCAACCTTCAGCTTCACCTGGGCCCCTCCCTGGCCTGGACAAGGTAGGGGGTGGTAGTGAGGAGTCAGGAGGGAAGATGATGGAGGGAAAGGCAGAGGGGCACTCTGTGCTCCAGGGCCCAGTGGGTCCAGGAGGTGTTCCCACTTTATTGAGCAGGGAGGAACCTTGCAGATACCCCTTCTTCTTCTACAAGACCTGGGGGTGAGGCTGATCCAGGGGTGCCTTTGGAAGGAGTCCCCAGGGAGGGGACTTAGCTCCTGGAAGCCCACTTGGGGCTTCTTCCCCTTGATCTCCTGCCAGGGAGGGGAGAGTCCCTTCAGGGCTGGCTCTCTCGCCTTCAGCCTCATCTCTCTCCTTCTCCTCCAACTCTGTCCCCCTCCCAGGCATCCATCCTGTCCTCCTCCATGGATCTCCCTTTTTCTGCCTTCCCTGTTCTCCTAGTCTCCCCTGCTTTAGTCCCCCTCATCCTGGTTGGTTTGTTTTCTTTGTTTTGCCCTCCTGGCTTGGTGTTCAGGATTCCTGTCCTAGTCCATGATCTCCGGCCCTCCCCTGTCAATCTGTCTCTGGTCTCCTTGTCTGTCAGCCCCCCACTGTTACTAGTGTGGGGGGGGGGATCTCACCTTCCCTCCAGTCCCAGGACTCCCTGGGCACCTGCCCTCAGAGCTCTCCTCCCTTTGGAGAACTCTCAGCTCAGACTCCTCCTTTGCCCCTCCCCCCTGCCCTGCTCACCTTTAATTGAGATGCTAATGAGGCTTCTGTCGCTTCCATCCCAGCCTGGCGGGCGGGCTCCCCTGCACCTGTCAGGTGAGGGGGAGGAGAGGATCGCCTGCCAGATTCAACTGGAAAGGAACCAGTCCCAGTCCAGCCACAACCCGGGAGCTGGGAGTAGGAGGCGGTTCAGACCTCCTGGAGGCCTTCAGTCCCTGGGACAGAGAGGGAGTCGGGACACGGCCCAAGGCCAGGGCCAGAGACACAGCAGAGAGCCCACCAGGACTGAGAGGGGCAAGGCGGGGAGGAAGAGGAAGAGAGGCAGGACCAGAGAGCCTGGCACACAGACAGGAGACAGGCAAGGAAGAAGAGAGCTGAGAAAGAGACCCAAAGAGAAGCAGAAAGAAGAGAGAGCGAGCGAGCCAGCACTGGGACACAGAGGTCCTACAGGAGGGACTAAAGATAGGGCGGACTGACAGCTGAGGAGACAGAAAGGGAGGTGCAGGGACAGAATCCCGAAGGGTAGCTTCCCAGGGAAGCCCAGCCGCAGTTCTTCTGGCCCGGACTCCCGCAGGTCAGCCGGCTCCTGCCGGGGAAGGTGGAGGGAGGGAGGGAGGGGCGGAGAAGAGGGGGCTCAGGGCGGGATGTGGGCCTGGCCAGGAGCAGCCTCACTCTGGGTCAAGGTGATGATGGGGGAGGCACGAGGGCCCAGAACTCGGCACTGACCCCCGGCCCTCCATGACCCCCCCCCCCCCCGCCCAGGCTCATGAAAGGAGAGCAGCGGGAGGAGCAGGGGCTGGGCCCCGAACCCGCGGCGCCCCCGCAGCCCACGGAGGAGGAGGAGGCCCTGATCGAGTTCTACCGCTCCTACCGAGACCTCTTCCAGTCCTTCTGCACCACCACCACCATCCATGGCGCCATCCGCCTGGTGTGCTCCCAGCACAACCGCATGAAGACGGCCTTCTGGGCCGTGCTGTGGCTCTGCGCCTTCGGCATGATGTACTGGCAGTTCGGCCAGCTCTTCGGGGAGTACTTCAGCTACCCCGTCAGCCTCAACATCAACCTCAACTCCGACAAGCTCGTCTTCCCCGCCGTCACCATCTGCAACCTCAATCCCTACAGGTCAGTCCAGCCCTCGGATCCCTCCGCCGCGTCCCGGGCGCCGGGAAGGGGGGGTTCACAGGGGCCAGAGGCCGACCCGCAGACCCAGCGGTAGCAGGTGGTACTCCTGCGCCCAGGTAGACCGCCCTTGGGGCAGGAGAGGGACTCCCCGACTTGATGGGCTGGCGGCTCTGACCCGCGGGGCCGTCCGAGCGCCCGCGGCTTATTCACGGTGCGGTTGTGGGAGCGACAGCGCCCCGCTCTTCACTTGCCTTCTAAGTCCGCGAGTGGGAGGGAGTGCTGATGAGGTGAGATGCGGATAACTCCAAAGGGCCGGGTAGAGATCCTTCCCATCCCTTCCCGGAGCAAGAGGAGGGCGAAGAACAAGGCCTCCTCCACCTGGAGAGAAGAATGTGATGGAGAGGTGAAGCCGTGGCTGGTGCTGCGGGTGGCGGGTGGTGGGTGGTGGGTGGGAGCGGGCAGGGGCTGGGCCCCGGTCTGTTGGTCTTGGCGTAGAAGGGGGAGTTTGTTTCCGGGAAAGCAAGGTGGGGGGTGGCAGCGAAGCGGGCCCAGAGCCCTGAGGCTGGGGATAGAGCTAGAGGAGACCAGGACAGGACAGAAAGCAGCCCCCGGTCCAGCGGTGACCCCTGCCGGGCTGTACGGCTCACCTGCCAGGTGCCTGACTTTGGGTGTGTCCTGCAGTTTTGGGTTTCATCACTACTCTGCCAGCTTTTCTGGAAGCCGGAGGGGATGGTAACCATGGAGAAGAAAGGAGGTCGGGGCTGGGTGTTTATATATATATATATGCCTTTTATTTGTATTCATTCACTGGGTTGCGCAGCACCTTTAGGGCACCTGGAGCATGCCCCACACAGTGCTAGGCCCCCTGCAAATGGGATCATTCATTCATTCATTCATTCAATCTTCACCGAAGGCCAGGCACTTCTCTAGGTTCTGGGGACCGGAAGATAGAGTAAGACAGAAGAGACAGGCAGCACAAATAAAAGCAGGACAAAAAAAAAAAAAAAACACAAAAAACCCCAAAAACCAGAACAGCAGGACAGTGTGATCAGTCTAATAAAGACTGTGAGAGTCATAGTCTCTGCCTTCAGGGAGTGTAAGATTTATGAGTGCCTGCGGGTGTGACTGCATGAGTGTGTGTGCGATCACGGCTGATGGAGATTGGTCACCTACTAGGGGTGGAGGCCCCCCATGCATTCTATTGTGTCCTAAGGTGTGTCACAGACCAATTAAGGGTTGGGACGTCCTGTGCCACAGAGAAAACACTGCCGGCTATTTCACGGATTGGCCTCCCTATGCCCTCACGGTGAAGGGTGCATTTCCTGAGAAGCTGCTTCGTGCACCCCCCACTGCTAAGTACTCTGCAGCACCCCAGCTCCCCCGGCAGCCCCCCAAAGCAGGGACTGTTATTACCCCTAGTTAACATTGGAGGAAACCGAGGCAAAGACAGACAAGTCACAAGGTCACCGAGATAGTGACCGAGCTGTGACTTACTCTCTGACCCTCTCTCTGATCACAAACCCCTGCCTCCTCTTAATACCCCAGGTGCGGGACATGGAGTAGATGAAGTCTGTAGTCAGATGTTTACATCTCATTTCCTGGCTCTCCTTCCCCTCCTCCCACACCTGCTCAGCCTCATTTTTCTTCCTTGGTGCCCATGGGCTTTTGCTCCCCTTCTTCTTGACCCTCTGCTGCTTCCCTGCCCTGATCTTTCCCCCACTTACTCTCCTTCACCCCCTTGGGCCATGGTGGAGGGGTGGGACCCTGGACCGCTCTGAGCCAGCAGGGAGTTGGGAAGGCAGGCAGGTGGGAGGGACAACAGGCTGGGTAGTAGGTTCTTCATAAATATTTGTGCCTGGAAGACACAGGTGGGAGATGGAGAGGACCGGGCTCCATCTGTTGAGGCCTGCAAATTAC
Source organism: Halichoerus grypus (assembly GCF_964656455.1). Taxonomy (NCBI): domain Eukaryota; kingdom Metazoa; phylum Chordata; class Mammalia; order Carnivora; family Phocidae; genus Halichoerus; species Halichoerus grypus. The sequence continues at coordinate 82,663,830 of NC_135717.1, read as the reverse complement.
CTAAGGTTCTGCAGGGGCCAGGTCATGGGCAGGCCAGGAAAAAGCCCCGGGAGCCAGACCAGAGCGGCAGGCTGGGAAGCAGGTGTCCGCACAGAAAGAATCTCTCCTCCGTGAGATTCCGTGCCTCTCTCACCAGGCAACTGGTGGCCACAGGGCTTAGCAGAGAGAGTGCACCCAGGATGGGAGGGGAGCCAGGGAAGGCCCCCGAGCATGGGGAACAATGTTGAACACTTGCTACATGCTCATCCCTGCACTGGGTGCTTTATTTATTTTTTTCTTTTTTTCATGTTTTAGAGTTTTGTTTTGTTTTTTAATTTGAGAGAGAGACCGAGATATCGAGAGACAGCATGAGAGGTGAGGAGAGGGAGAGGTCTTGGGATTGGTCTGTGACACACCTTAGGACACAATAGAAAGAGCTCACAAGCAGGGGGAGGGGCAAAAAGGGAGGGAGAAGCAGGCTCCCCACCCAGCAGGGAGCCCTGTGCCTACATGGGGCTCCATCCCAGAACCCTGGGAGCATGACCTGAGCCAAAAGCAGACACTTAACCGACTGAGCCCCCCAGGCGCCCCTGTGCTGGGTGCTTTATAAGCACTATCTCACTTAATCTTGGCAAGTCCATGGTTAAGAAATTATTATTATTTCCATTTGGAAATGGAGGTGAAATAATTTGAGCAAGGTCACACAGCAAATAATAAATAACAACAATGATAGCTAACTCTTCAGGGCACCTGGGTGGCTCAGTTGGTTGGGCATCTGCCTTCGGCTCAGGTCATGATCTCAGGGTCCTGGGATCGAGCCCCGCGTGGGGCTTCCTGCTCGCATTGGGCTCCCTGCCTGGGCGGGGAGCCTGCTTCTCCCTCCCTCTTTGCCCCTCCCCCTGCTTGTGAGCTCTTTCTCTCTCAAATAAATAAATAAAATCTTAAAAAAAAATAATAGCTAACACTTCTATAGTACTTAATGTGCCAGATATAAGTTTACATTTTATATGAAATTATTTAATTCTCACAAAAGACTTCTGAAGTAAGTACTAGTATTAGTCCTGTGTTATATATGAGGATATCGAGGCCCAGAGAGGTTAAGTAACCTGGCCAAGTTCACACAGGTGAATAATCACCCTGCCACCCCCACCCACCCCACCTAGCAGCCAGTGCATCTCAGGTTACAGCTGAGTCACAAACCAAGTGTGTTTGATTTCAAAGCTCTTTCTCCCTCTGCACTTTAAGGAGGGGCTGGGTGAAGCACCACAGGGTTTTGGGCTGCTGGTGGGGGCCCATGGGGAAGAGGAGGAATAAGATGAGGGGTACTCGGGGCGCCTGGGCGGCTCAGTCGGTTAAGCATCTGCCTTTGGCTCAGGTCATGATTCCGGGGTCTTGGGATCGAGCCCCACATCAGGCTCCTTGCTCAGTGGGGAGCCTGCTTCTCCCTCTGCCTTTGTCCCCCCCCATTTCAAATAAATAAATAAAATCTTAAAAAAAAAGATGAGGGGTACTCATCAGGAATACTCAGCAGGAGAGAGGGATCCAGGGCACTTGGCTCCTGTTCCAGGAGAGAGGCAGGGGTGGGTGGACAGGTTAATGCAGCTGGCTGGGCGGTGACCCAAGCGTGACTCATGGCTGCTGGTCAGGGCCAGGTATAGGAGATGGGCCCGACGAGTGATTCCTACAGGCAAGCAGCAGGGAGGAGGCGGAGACCAGTGGACAGGACAGAAGAGCTGGTGAGATAACAGGAATGAGGCAAAGTCAGAGCAGGGACGCAGCAGGATGCCCACGGCCAGCAGAGGCGGAGCGGTCCTGGGCGGCTTTGTCATTTCTGGGCGAGGGGGCAAGGGCTGAAGACCTTCCATACTAAGCAAGGAAGCACTAAGAATCCAGTGGGAAGCGTCAGCCAGCGCAGTCCCTTTCTTTCTGGTCAAACAAAGGGCTTTTTTGACCCAAGAGAGAGAGCCAGTCATATCCACATCGAGGGAAAACAGAGCCGGAGAACATATTTTTCGTCTTGTCCCGGGAGGGACTGAGGCTGGACCTAAGGAAGAGCTTGAGATTCTCAGACAACAAAAGAGGTCATGGAACCCTTTCCCAAGATGGCCAAGCAGAGGCACGGCACAGGGGTGGGATGAGGAGAGGGGCAACTCCCCAAAGAGAGACGCTGTGGGGAGGGAGGGCTCTGAGTTGGGCCTTCTAGTCCTAACCCTGCAAGGTGGCAGGCTTGGCAGGGTCGAGAGCCCAGACTCTTAGAACTGCCCTCCTTGGCCCCCAGGGCTGGGCTCCTTCTCGTTTCAGGACCCTCCCCACTTCTGTAGCAGCTGTCCTTAGAAAATTCTTCCTTAGGGGCACCTGGGTGGCTCAGCTGGTTGAGCGTCTGCCTTCGGCTCAGGTCACGATCTCGGGGTCCTGGGATCGAGCCCCGTGTTGGGCTCCAGGATGGGCATGGAGCCTTCGTTTGGTTCTTCAAAAAGAACCAAACGTCTTCCTTAGATAGAGCTGCAGTTGGCCTCTTTAAAACGTCTAGCGTCTCTTCCTGGTTCTGTCTCTTGGAAGGAACCGTAGACACCTTCTCCTTCTTCACCCACTGACTCGGACAGCAGCACCGGCCATGCAGCTTGCAAAATCCACGATCAATGCTGATCCTCCTCCTGAGCTTGTTAGATAAGGAAGGAGATTCCTCCCCCGAGTCAGATGGGAAACCGAGGCTCTGAGACCCTACAGGCTTTGCAAAGGTCGCCCGGCTGTTAGGCGGAGGGGCCAGCATTGGAATCTGCTCTTAGGCTCTACTTTTTTAAGCCCGTAGAGTTACATGGTGGGTAAGAGGCAGGCAGTGCCCCCATGTCTCCGTGGCCTGCTCTTCCCCACCAACAGTAGCGATAATAAGACAATAGCAGGAGCTGCACAGTGCCTCCTCTGCTGGGTGTTTTTCTCGGGACTTTTCATGTATTAACTCTCATTTACTTCCCGTAACAACTGGATGCCACATTTAGTCCCATTTTATAGGTGGTGAAGCAGAGGCACAGAGGATAAGTGACTGCTCCAAGGCAAACCATCTAAACAGTGGGCAAGGCTCAGACATCCGCCTGCAGAGCCTGTTAGAACTTAGTTCCTTAGTTCCTTGGATGAAATGGTTTCTAGAGCTTTCACCCCCCAGGCTGTCCCTCCTCCGAACAAGCATTAGTTTGTGAACATCTATTGCTCTTAAAATGTTGCGGCCAGAACTGAATTGAACATGCAATCTGAGAGCTCAGAACTGACTCTAGAGGGGCTGACTCTGTCTTCAGGAGTTGCTCACAGCTGAGGGGCTGCTCCAGGGCACCTGCCCATGAACACAGCGTGGTGAAGGCTGAGCTCCCAGAGGCCGTGTGTGTGTGTGTGTGTGTGTGTGTGTGTCTTGAAGGGTTCCCCTGGGAGGCAGATTGGAAGCGCTGAGATGTGGAGAAGAATGGGGCTGAGGAAGGGGCCAAAGAAAGGGAAGTCAAAGTTTCTAGGTGGTCCCTGGAGGAGGGAGGGAGGGGAGTAGGTCCCCAGATGCACACTGGCTAGAGAGGAAGCTGGTGAGTTTCCAGTGCCCATCCTGCCTAGTGCTGGCTGAGAATGCTCTCTGAGGGTCCTCCTGGGGGGTGGGACAAAGGCCTGGGCAAATCCAATGCCCAGTGAGAAGGGCTCTCCTGTGTGAGGAGGCCATCGAGGGGCAAGGGGGAGGGAGGAGATGCACACCGGAAGGCGGCCGGGGTCTCAGCCCCTAAGTCCCTCAGTCTCCCTGCTTCTGCTAGTCTGCCCTGGGCAGGAGAAGAGGGACCAGAGGGGAGATGGCCAGCTGCAGGGAAAGGAGGTTTTGCTGCCCATTCTCAAGTGCTTCTGAGCCCAGAGGCAGAAGTAGTGGGAAAAGCAGGGACCATGAAGTCGGCCAGAGCCTGGGCTCAAATCTTGGCTCTGGGACTTCCTTGCTGAGTGGCCCTAGAGAAGCTGCCCAGGTGATGGATGGTCCTCAGTTTCCTCAGCTGTCAAAGGGAGATAGTAATGCCTGCCTGACTGAATTCTGTGAGGGTGTGCCCACCCTCCAGTGTAGGGCTGTCCGGCAGAGCAGATGGGGGGGCGGTGACTGGGTAGGAGGTCAAGGTTCGAAGGCTGGACTGTCTTGCTAAAGCCCCATGTTTGCATTCTTAACTCCCTCCCCTGCCCTGCTCTCCTCTTGCCAGCACCCTCCTGCTTGCAGGATAAGATCTGATGTCATTAGTGGGTTTTACTCAGTGTCACTTCTCTTGGTTCTAGGTGTCAGCTGAAGGGGAGGGAGATTTGTTTTCTGAAGGGGTGATATGGGAATGCGTCTCTCCCCCCCAAAAAAGGAGAGAAGACCTTGAAGAGGGAGTGTTTTGTATGGAGCCTGGCCTCTTCTGGGGGTGGAGGGTGGGGTCTCATCAGAGGCCTCTCTGGAAGGGGCAGGAAGGAGCTGACTGGGGGGGTGGGCTGAGGGGAGAACTGGCATAGGGACAGCCTGGGGCTCCGTGGGGAGGAGCAATGTGGCTAGAGAAGGTGATAGACCACTCTGAGTCGATGATGAGGGTGAGGGGGGTGTACAAGGCAGAAGAGGGGCACAGAGGAACTTGAGACAGCTTATGGGGATGTGGAAAGGGAATGCTCAGCCAGAGATGTGGTGGCCTATGTGAAAATAACTCCAGCCAAGGTTGGGGGACCTGGATTCTTCCTATGTGACCAGGAGAAAGACGGTTGCGTTTCCCGGGCTTCAGGCTCCTGCCCGTGTCTTCCTGATATTCAGTGGCTTCTTTATTTTGTGTCACTGAATGTTTTCTTAACCCCCTGAGAGCTTCACGTCATATGCAGATCTAGTGCTATGCCCATTTTACAGGTGGGGAAACTGAGGCTGGATTCCGAAAGGTTGAATTACTTACCAACATTACCCTGCTGAAGTGTGTGGCCGGAACACCAGGACCCACATCTGGTCAATTCTGGCTCCGGTGCTCCTTCTGGGGCAGCTTGCCAACCTCCTCAACTAGCCAGAGCCGGCAGGGACAGAGAGGAGGACAGTGTGGTGGATAGAGCGCTTTCTGACCCGGTTCCTGGCTGGGTGACCTTGAACAAGCCACCTCCCTCAGGTTTTTCACCTGTAAAAAGGAATGACAATAGTATTAGCTGACATGGCCAATAGTTTGCTGAATTACACTGAAGAGTACATTAAATAATGTCCATTCTAATACCACAGTGCCTGGCTCAGAGTAAGTGCTCAATAAAGACTAGCCATTTCTGCCATCGTTTATAATTACCAATCACAAGCAAGTCTCTGGGAGTGTCAAACACACACCTCTGACCTGAGCTACATTTTCTGAGGAGAGGAGGGGCAGCTGGAGTTGATGCCTGGGGCCCAGCCAGCTAGACTTTATGAAGGAGAGAGAAACCGAGCCAAGTGGAGGAGGTAGTGAGGATATGGCCTAGAGACTGGTTAGGGCCCCTGGGGTTCTTGTAAAACAATCTTGTTTGGGCCCCACCCTTTCCCACGAAACCCGGATCTCTGGCGGTGCCCCTGACACACAGGTTTTTGACTTTTTCCCTTCCCTTCCCTTCCCTTCCTTTCCCCTTCCCTCCCTCCCTCCTTCCCTCCCTCCCTTCCTCCCTTCCTTCCTTCCTTCCTCTTATTATTACTTTTTTTTAGAGACAGAAAGAGAAAGTGTGAGTGAGGGGAGGGGCAGAGGAAGAGGAAGAGAGAGAATCTTAAGCAGGCTCCATGCCCAGCGAGGAGCCCGATGCAGGGCTCAATTTCACCGCCCCTTGACTTTTTCTTTATTTTTTTATTATTTATTTATTTATTTATTTAAGTATTTTATTTATTTATTTGACAGAGAGTGAGAGAGCACAAGCAGGGGAAGCAGCAGGCAGAGGGAGAGGGAGAAGCAGGCTCCCCACTGAACAGAGAGCCCGATGCGGGGTTCAATCCCAGGACCCTGGGATCATGACCTGAGCTGAAGGCAGCCGCTTAATGACTCAGCCACCCAGGCGCCCCATTGACTTTTTCTTTAATTGAGGTATAATTGGGCGCGTGGGTGGCTCAGTCGGGTCAGCGTCTGCCTTGGGCTCAGGTCATGATCCCAGAGTCCTCGGATCAAGTCCCACGGTGGGCTCCCTGCTCAGCAGGGAGTCTGCTTCTCCCTCTCCCTCTGCCCCTCCTCCTGCTCCTTCTCTCTCTCTCTCTCACCTACTCTCTCTCTCAAATAAATAAAATCTTAAAAAATAATTGAGGTATAATTGATATACAATAACATGCACAAATCTTAAGTCCTCACTGAGGTTTGACAGTCAAGATCCTGAACATTTCCATTACCTGGTGGCCATCTGAAGTCCATTCCTCTCCCTCTCCCATGGTCATTCTCTGACTTCTGTCACCATCAATTAGTTTGACACAATGTGACTTTGGGTTTTTTTGCGTGTGTCTGGCTCAACTTACTGATTTTACTGACCTTAATGTTTCTGAAATTCTCCCATTCTTTTTGCCTGTATCAGCCTCCTTTTATTGCTGAGTGGTATTGATGGACATTTGGGTTGTTTTCAAGCTTTTTGGCTATTATGAATAAAACTGCTATGAACATTCACATACAAGTCTTTATGTTTTCATTGTGCTTGAATAAATAGCTAGGAGTGGAATCTGGTAAAATATCCGGAAGTGAAATTGCTGAGTCATCAGGTAGATGTGTGTTTAACTTTGGTAGTCGAGGGCTACCCGACTGTGCCATTTTAGACTCCCACCAGCTGCAACTCCAGCTGCTCTCCATTCCCACCAGCATTTGACATTGTCAGTCTTTTAGGCGCCCAATTATACCTTAGGTTTAGGCTTTTTTTTTTTTTTTTTAAGTAGGCTCCACGCTGGGTGTGGAGCCCAATGCAGGGCTTTAACTCAGGACCTGAGAGCAAGACCTGAGCTGAAATCAAGAGTCAGATGATTAACTGACTGAGCCACCCAGGCACTAGGTTTAGCCTTCCTAATGGATGTTAAATGGTACCTCCTCCTCCTCCTTTTTTTTTTTAGAAGTTTGCCTTTCTTAAAATTTGTATTTTTTGTTGAAGTATAGTTGACGAACAATATTCTCTCAGTTTCAGGTGTATACCATAGTGAATCAATCATTATGGCTTTAATTTGCATTTCCCTGAGGACTAATTATGTTGAACACTTTTCATGTGTTTAGTGACTGTGTATATGTTTTGGTGCATTTTTACTTTATTATTTTTGTTTTGTTTTGGGTTCATTTAAAAACAATTTGCCTCTTTATTGCTGATTTGTAAGAGGTCTTTATATTGCAGGATAAATTCTTCCTAAGGTATTTTTTATTTTATTTTATTTAAATTCAATTAATTAACATGTCATGTATTATTAGTTTCAGAGGTAGAGTTTAGTGATTCATCAGTTGCTTCCTTAGATGTTTTTTTTCCAAAAAACGTTTGCCTACCTCAAGGTCATGAAGGTATCTCCGATGTTTCCTTCTAGAATATTTCTGGTTCTGAATTTTATGTTTAGGTCTGTGATCCAACCTGACTTAATTTTTGTGTATAAACTGAGGTAGAGCTTGAGTTTCCTTTTTTTTTCTTCTCAATACAGCATACAGCTGTTCCAGCACCATCTGTTTGAAAAAATTATTTCCCCCATTGAATTGAACTGGTGTTTTGGTCAAAACTCGGTTGACCGTATACATGTGAGTTTGGTCTGTCCTTACATAAGCACTACATTGTTTTGCTAACTGTGGCTTCCCTATAAGTTTGAAGTCAGATAAAGTACTCCAACTTCGCTCTTTTCCAAAATTGTCTGAGGGGTGCCTGGCTGGCTCAGAAGAGTGTGTGACTCTTGAGTTCAGGGTTCTGAGTTCGAGCCCCATGTTGGGTGTAGAGATTAGTTAAAAATAAATAAATAAACTTAAAAACAAAATTGTTTGGGCCACTCTACATTCTTTCCATTTCCACATACGCCTTAGAATCAGCCTGTCCGTTTCTTCAGAATGTCTGCTGAAATGTTGATAGGGATTGTGCTGAACCTCAAGACCAATTTGGGAGACACCTTAACTATACAGAGTTTCTGACCCATGAACTCATGTAATTCTCCATTTGTTTTGGCCTTTGAGTTCTCTCAGCATGATTTTCAGGATAGAGCTCTTGCCTATCTTTCATTAAATTTATTCCTGGTATTTGATGTTGTTTATGTTATTTAATATGGTTTTGTTTTGTGATTTCATTTTTCCATCTTTTTGTTGCTAATATGTAGAAATACAATTAATTTTTGTACATTGGTTTTGTATCCTACAACCTTGTTGAATTTATTAGTTCTAGGTTGTGTGTATTTTGTTTTGGTAGATTCTAGCCCTAAGGCACTGCTACTATGGACTTTCATGATGGAGATGGTAATAGGGCCTGTACTGAGAAGGAATGTGATGATTTATACTGGACAGTGTTTAACTTCTGGTGTTGGGCCCCACCCATCACTCATTAAAACTGAGTCTTTGATGGGAGGGGCCGTGTGCGGCATCTGTACTTTTAAAGTTCCTGGGGAGATTCTAGAAGTGCAGTTAAGCACCCCTAATTTAGAAGGTGCCGGGTGGCAGACGGGCCCAAAGGCCCCGACCCGCACAGCGCGGTCCGAGCGAGCGTGTGGGCGCAGGACGAGGCCACACCCTCTCCCGCTTCGGCAAAGGGCAGACGAGTTCCGGGTTCCCATCGCGGCCAGGGCGAGTGGGAGGAGAGCGCCCCACAGCCAGGCGCCTCCCGCCTCTCCCTTCTGATAAACAGGCCGTAATAAATGCCGTCACCGCAGGGGCTCACGGTCGCCTCCACTGCCCCCGCGGAACACCTTGTCTACACCCCCACGTCCCCCGTCCTCCGAGAGAGCCCTGGAGCCACCAGAGCTATTCCCCGCAGGCTTCTCCTTGATGAACCGACCTCACCGGTTTCGGACGAGGAAACTGAGGCCCGCAGGGGCCAGGCACTCGCGCGAGGCCGTCCCCCAGTCCGACCCTCCTCCCATCGCCCCTTCTAGGTACACGCAAATTAAAGAGGAGCTGGAGGAGCTGGACCGCATCACAGAGCAGACGCTCTACGACCTGTACAAATACAACTCCTCCAACACCCTGGGGGCCCACCCCCGCGGTCGCCGCGACCTCTGGGAGACCTGGCCGCACCCCCTGCAGCGCCTGGCGGTCCCGGCCCCGCCCTCCCGGGCCCGCGCAGCCCGCAGCACCGCCTCCATTGTGCGGGACAACAACCCCCAAGTGAACTGGAAGGACTGGAAGATCGGCTTCCAGCTGGTAAGGCCCCGCCCCCGGAGGCCCCGCCCCCGGAGGCCCCGCCCCGCCCCGGCGCCCCGGCCCCCGGGTTCCGCCGGCGCCCTGGACTGGGCTGCCTTTCCGGACCCCGCCTCTGTTGCCTAGCGACGGGAGGCGGGACCTCGCCGGCCCGCTGGCAAAATACATTAATTGAATAACTATCATCTCTCTGCCGGCTTGTGGGGTCTCCTCGCCCCGGCCTCCGTTGGGAGCGTTCCAGCGGCCGGAAGTCAAATCCGTTGTGGAAAAAGCACCTTTCTGAATCGTCAGGCCCCACTGGTGGGACTCAGTTGGGACCCATCAGTAGGGAACTGGGACTCTGCGGGCCTAAGAGAGAATAAGGAGACAGGAAAAAGACTTAAAAAAAGTGTTTTAATAAAAAATAAAATGGAGAATAAGCGGAAGTGGGAGAGTAACACAGGAAGGAAGAGAGACCCCGTTTGGGGACAGTGGACCATACAGCCAGGAGACCTGGGTTCTCGTCCTGGCGCAGTTGCTAGGGCAAACCTCTTGATTCCTCGGTCTTCCCATCAGTAAAATGGGGAGACGAATGCTTGCTCCACCCTCTCGCGGAGACTGTATAAATGACCCACAAGGTGTGCACAGCTCCCGGTCTCCTTGGCCAACCACTCCCTTAAGCCCATGGTTTCCTGGTCCACTGTCCTCCGGGCTTCAGCTTCTGTCTGCCTTCTGTTCTTCCCCACTCCTGGCTCCCCACCCCTGTCTAGCAGTCCTCGGGACCCCAGACCACTCATCCTTTGACCTCAGCCTCCCCTGCAGCCTGGACCCTGCTGCTGGCCCTCTGACACCCTGTGGTCTCTGTGTCTAGTGCAACCAGAACAAATCGGACTGCTTTTACCAGACTTACTCGTCAGGGGTGGATGCAGTGAGGGAGTGGTACCGCTTCCACTACATCAACATTCTCTCGCGCCTGGGGGACACTTCTCCGTCCCCGGGGGAGGACATGCTGGACAACTTCATCTTCGCCTGCCGCTTCAACCAGGCCCCCTGCAATCAGGCGTGAGTCCCTCCTGCCTGGCTCCCTGCTCCCCACAGGGTCTCCTTCCCTGAGGCCCATCTGAGGCTCATGTGGGCAGCGCCCAGGAAATGCTCAGGTGCAGGGAGGAGAGGGAAGCGCCTCAGGTCCACACCTCTGTCCCGTGGATTATCCTGCAGGGCTTCTGCCGCTCTCGCTGCCTGCGGGGCTGGGTGTGAGTCAGACAGCTGAATATGGATGCCCTGGGAAGGCTGGAGTTGAGCCCTGGCTCTGAGACTCCAATGGCTGGAAGTATGCTTCTCCATCTTTCTAAGGCCTCTTTGTCACTAGCCCCAAACTTAAGAGTGCCTGGGAGGTCATCTTCTTGGAGAAGGTGGACAGTAATGGTTTGGTGGAAATAGCATGGATTGAATGAGGGAGCGAACCTGGGTCCCTGCTGTGGCTCTGTAACTTCCCAGCCAGGTGACTCTAGGCATTTCACATCACTCTGCAGAGCCCGTTTCTTTGTAAAATGGGGGGTGGGGGGTGGGAAATGAGATCCATTCAGTGTTCATCCAACAAATACTGTTTACTATCTGGGCTGTGTGCCAGTCACTGTTTTAGGAATTTGGGATATACCGAATGGGAAAAATAATATAATCTTTGGCCTTTTGGCACTTTTTTTTCAAGCGATGAGGATGTTGATTATACCCATCTCCAAGTTCATGAGATAAATGTGAGGGCATTTTGTAAACCGCAGGGAGAAATGGGTCTCATTGCTCTTGAACTCCAACAGGTGAATGTGGCTTGCCCTAGGCCGCCAGGCCAGCCCTAGCTAAGGATCCTTCCCACTCCCCTGCACTGCCCGCCAGGCATTCCCTCTGCCAGAACTTGTCATTATGTCCTTGCAAAGAGGTCATGGCAGGTGGCAGCCTCTGGCCTCTCCTACTCCCGCCTTCCCCTCCTCCTGCTGCTGCTTGATCTTCACGTTTTCAGGTGCCATCTCGCTGTCTCTGCCAGGCTGAGGAAGGGTGCTGAGGGGCCCTTCCTTCTCATGTCGCTGCAATGCACTGCTTCTCATGTCACCTGCTTCTGCCCCCACCCTCACCTGGCACACACACTCTGGCCAGTGCAAGATTCTGTTCCTGTTTCTCGTCCTCATGTTTGTTGGAAGACAGGTGCTACCTGCTGGGAGGCTTACACCTGCCACCTAAATGTCACCTTCCCAATGGTCCTCTCACTGTGCCAGCCCCGGGCTTACCTCCCCATCAGCGGCAAGTCCAGAGTTCATCTCAGTCTTGACAGTTAGGTCACTTCTTAGCTCAGAGCCTCATCATTTCTCACCCAGCTTATCATAATCCCCTCACCTCCCATTGTCTTTCTGACTCCAAATCCTCTCTTTATTCTGTAGCTCTTCCAGTTAGTCCTGCTTAAAATCCTCCACTGTCTCTCATGGCCTCCGGAATCGAATTGAAGCCCCTTATCATGGCTTTCTCCTTCTCTCCATAATCTTTTCTTTAATGCCAGCTTGATCGAGATACAACACACCATAAAATTCATCCTTTAAATGTATACCATTCAGTGATTTTTAGTATAGTCACAGAATTGTGCAAGTACTATCTAATTTAAGAACATTTTCCTCACCCTGAAAAGAAACCCTGCACCTACTAACAGTCACTCTCCCCATTCCCTCCCCTCCTCCAGGCCCTGGAAAGCAGGAATCTACTTTCTGTCTCTATGGATTGCCTATCGTGGGCAATTCATATGCATAGAATCATATTCTATGTGGCCTTTTGTCTCTGGCTTTTTTCACTCAGCACAGTGTTTTCAAGGCCCGTCCATGTTGTAACAGCACTTCATTCTTTTTAATTTTATTTATTTTTTTAAAGATTTTACTCATTTACTTGAGAGAGAGAGAGAGAGCGAGCATGAATGAGGGGTCCGGGGGGGGGGGGAAGCAGAGGGGGAGGGAGATGCAGGCTCCCCACTGAGCAGGACCTCTCGATCTCAGGACCTTGAGCTCATGACCTGAGCCGAAGGCAGACGCTTAACCGACTGAGCCACCCAGACGCCCCCTCTACCTTTTTAAAAAAGATTTATTTATTGGGTTGGGTGGCTCAGTCGGTTAAGCGTCTGCCTTCGGCTCAGGTCATGATCTCAGGGTCCTGGGATTGAGCCTCGCATAGGGCTCCCTGCTCCACGGGAAGCCTGCTTCTCCCTCTCTCACTCCCCCTGCTTGTGTTCCCTCTCTTGCTGTGTCTCTCTCTGTCAAATAAATAAATAAATAACTAAAATCTTTAACAACAACAATAACAACAAAAAAGATTTATTTATCTGTTTGAGGGGGAGGGGCAGAAGGAGAGGAGGAGAGAATCTGCAAGCAGACTCCCCACTGAGCAGGGAACCTGACAACGGGGCTCGATCCCATGACCCATGAGATCACCACCTGAGCCAAAATCAAGAGTTGGATGCTCAACTGACTGAGCCATGCTCAGGCACCCCAGCACTGTCTGTCAGACCTGTCTGTGCCCTCTCTCCCCTGAGCAGGGCTCCCAGGCCCTTCAGGACTGGCCTCTGTTCACTTCCGGAGCCTCTTCTTCCATCCTCCCTAGCACTTCCCAGGACGGGCACCCGTGTTCCACATCTCTGGGCTTTTGTTCTTTAAGGCCAAAGGAATAGTCCAGATCATCTAGTTCCAGTCTCCTTACTTGATAGATGAGGAGGATAAGCTTAGAGAAAATGACTTGCTCAGGGCCATCCCAGCAGAACCCTGCTCATTCCTGCCCTGGGATCTGACCTCCAGCTCCATGTTCCACCACTGGTCTCACTGTCTCCTCTAACTCTGTTCCCTCCCAGTTCTCCACTTCATTCGTTCAACCACTATTTATTAGCCATCTCCTCTGTCGTCTCTATGCCAGGAACCATGCAGTTAACCCAGAGATGATACAGAGATGAGTGAGGTGTGACCCCTGTCCTCAAGGAGATCACAGTCCAAAGGGGGAACTAAGGTTTAGACATGTGACAAGCTAGGGAAACTGCTAAAGTCTTCATAATGCAACACAGTGACACAAGAGCGCTCACAAGGCCAGTGAGGTCAGGTGGCCTGGAGGGAAGAGACTGGGCTAGAAGGTAGAGGACCTGTTTTGAGTTCCAAGTTTGTCATCACTGTTTGTGTGACCTTGGGCAGCTCCTTGACCTCTCTGAGCCCTGGCTTCCTCTTCTGTGATGTGGGGGTGATGCTCTCCCAGGCTATTGGTTGGAGTGGCTTAGGGAGCGTGGGTAAAGCTCCCAGGGTGTGTTGGCACATAGTAGGTGGTCAGGAAACAAAGGTCACTGGAAGTCCTGCTCTCTCTGACCCCCTACACTTTCCTTTCTGATCCTACTTTCTCTCTCTCCTGGACAGGAATTACTCTCACTTTCACCACCCGATATATGGGAACTGCTACACTTTCAATGGCAAGAACAACTCTAACCTCTGGATGTCTTCCATGCCCGGGATCAAAAATGGTGAGCCACTCCTCATTCCCACCATCCCTGGCCTCTGCCTCAGGGCTTCCCATGGCCCTGCTCACCCGCCTTTACCCACCTCGTGCTCACGTCTTAAGAGATGCTGTGTGCCGCTGGGCCTCCCCACAGCGTGCCTATCTCTATCCTGGAAGGAGTCTTCTCTGTTCTTTGTCCCCCATGGGCACCACAGACTCGATTCCAGGTGTGATAGGAATCCTGTCCCAGTTCTGCCTGCCCACCCCCGAATCCAGCTCAGGGGTTGCCAAATCCCTACGTGAGTCTTCCTGGCCTTCCCCTCCCCTGAAGCATTAGAGACTGGGCAGGTGGGAGAGGGGGTTTCCGTCCCCTACCACTTCTCCAAGACCTCCCCCACTCTGCTCCCTCTGCACCCCCAGGCCTGTCCCTGACGCTGCGCACAGAGCAGAATGACTTCATCCCGCTGCTGTCCACGGTGACTGGGGCCAGGGTAATGGTGCACGGGCAGGATGAGCCTGCCTTCATGGATGACGGCGGCTTTAACTTGCGGCCTGGCGTGGAGACCTCCATCAGCATGAGGAAGGCAAGGGCGCTGCCTGGGAGGCCTGGGAGGAGAGCCGCAGGTTGGAGAGGGCAGGAGAGGTGACTCGACAGCCAGAAGACCGGAGAGGGAGTTCATGTGGGGTGGGTCTGAGGCGGGTGGAGGTCTTCAGGAGCAGAATCAGGAGCGAGGGGCTGGAGAAGTAGGGACCTGAGGAGGGACCATGGGTGGGAGTGCTGAGAAGGGTTCAGGACGTGCCTAGGGTTCCCAGGGTGCTCTGTCCTTGCAAGTAGCACTGGGATGGGCATTGGGGGCCCCTGGGGGCATGTTTTGAAATGGCGAGACAGACCAGAGAGGCTGGCAGGGTAGGAGATATAAACCCTCTGGACTGAGGGAAAACAGAGAATTCAGGAAGGGGCCTGGGCCACTTGCTCTGACCTCTGACCTCTGACCCCTGACTTCATTGTGTGTGTGGGTGCGCAGGAAGCCCTGGACAGACTTGGGGGCAACTATGGTGACTGTACCAAGAATGGCAGCGATGTCCCTGTGGAGAACCTTTATCTTTCCAAGTACACACAGCAGGTGAGACCAGCCTGTTTCTATGGCAACCATCTCCCAGGCCTGCCCTGTTGGTCCGTCGAAAGTTGGAGGGGTGTATGTGTGTGTGAGTTACAGGTGGAAAGAAGGGTGCAGAGAATGGTTTGTCCTTCCCTTCTGGGGCTGTGTGGGGGGAGGGCAGGCCTGAACCCCCTTTCCCGCCACCCCCGTCTCCTCCAGGTGTGTATCCGCTCCTGCTTCCAGGAGAACATGATCAAGGAGTGTGGCTGTGCCTACATCTTCTATCCGCTGCCCAAGAATGCAGAGTTCTGTGACTACAGGAAGCATAATTCCTGGGGTGAGACCACAGGGAGCCCCTGGTCTGCCCCGGGGCCCCAGGGCTTTCTTGGAGCGGAAGCACGTGCTCCCCTCTGGGTCCCTCTGTGACGCTAATTCTCTCTCTCTCTCTCTCTCTCTCTCTCTCTCCTGTGTTCCAGCCCTTAGACTCACCTCTCAGTTTCTTCTCACTCTTCCTCTCTCCTCTATCCCTGTTCCTCCCTCCCAGCTTCTCTCTCTGTGTTTTGGCTTCTGTGTGTTTATAGAGAATCGCCCCATTTAAAAATGACTCACAGCGTAAGGAAGGGAAAGCACGTGAGGAAAGTCTTCCTCGCTCGCTCCACGCTCTGCCTGCTGAGGTTCTAGTGCACACCCTGCCTGTAGCTTCCCCGTCTCACTTGCCAGGTGCTGGGCAAGGCACAAGACCGCTCACTGGGTGCGGAAGAAAATACTAGAAGTTACATGTATCTGTCCAATTCCCTAACATCTTCCATTCTATATATGTTTTATAATGTACCTAATGGATCAGTTCTGTAGTAGCAAGTATGGAATTTATAAATCAATACATACAGAGTTACTTATTTAAGATTTTTTTATTTTTATTTATTTATTTATTTTTTTTTTTTAGATTTTATTTATTTATTTGACAGAGAGAGACACAGCGAGAGCAGGAACACAAGCAGGGGGAGTGGGAGAGGGAGAAGCAGGCTCCCTGCGGAGCAGGGAGCCCGATGCGGGGCTCGATCCCAGGACCCTGGGATCATGACCTGAGCCGAAGGCAGACGATTAACGACTGAGCCACCCAGGCGCCCCTATTTAAGATTTTTTTAAAAAGATTTATTTATTTTGGGGGGAGAGAGAGCACATGGGGGGGTGGGGAGGTGCAGAAGGGGCAGGAGAGAGGAACCCAAGCAGACTTTGCGCTGAGTGCAGAGCCTGACACAGGGCTCGATCTCCCAACTCTGAGATCACCACCTGAGCTGAAACCAAGTGTCAGAGGGGTGCCATCCAGGCACCCGAAGTTAAGAATTTTTTACCTACAGGAGGGCATAATCAAAAAAGTTTGGAGAGCACTGAAATCTCCTTTTTATCCTGGTTTAGGAGTAGACAAATCCCTGTTCCTTTCTATAACTATAGCTGAGTTATGCTGCATGGAAGCTCTGTTCTAGGAACCTAAGAGGGAAAGAAAATCCCAAAAAGAAACTAGAAAATAGAGGACTGGCAATCCTGGCGCACCTGACCGGTCCTCCCGAGGTCCTCCTCCCCGGGCTCCCCTGGGCCCAGCTCTCCTCCTGCTGGTGGCCATTGCTGGAGGAGATGAGCCTCCACACATGTAAGGGGATGGGGCAGACCCCTCTCTTGGTTCTGTCCCTGTGGATCTTTCTGCCTCCTCCCTTCCCTGGGGGTGCTCCCCACGGATCTCTCCCCTGCCCTGTACTTGGTAGTCCCGGCCTCCTGTTCTCATCTCTCCTGCCTTAGGTCAGAGCGCACCAGAGCTGGAGGGAAACTCCGGGGCCATCTGGCGTCACCGGCTCCTTTCTCAGATGAGCAGGCGGAGGCCCAGGGGGAAGATGTGATGTGATGTCCCCCCTCCCATGTGCAGAGCAGGGACTCCCCGCCCACTGCTCCTCGCTGCCCCCAATGATTTCTAAATGGCTGTGAGCTTGAGGATCTGTGAGAGAAAAATAATAATGCTGATTGCTGAGAAGCCAGGAGGATGGGGGAGAGGAACTGGGGGACATGGTCTGCTGTTTCCTAAGGACTCCTGACTCCCCAGAGGAAAGGGCCCAGCTGCCCCCCATGCTTTGCCGTTCCAGACCCCCCTAGTCCTTGCAGACGAAGTGATTTGGGTCAGAAATGGAGGACTTCCAGAACGGGCAACAAAGTAGCAAGAATGACACAATAACCTTACTTGGAACTTGGCAAATAGGGGAGAAGGGGGATCCATAGACTCATCCCCCACCTTTTTAGGTCACAACTTTATTGAGATCATTTCTGTCCCAGGTAATTCACCCATTTAAAGTGCACAATTTGATTTTAGTATAGTTTTAGTTTTCAGTATAATCACGGAGCTGTGTGGCAGCCACAGTCAACTTTAGAACATTTCCACCACTCCCAAAAGAAACTTTTTACCCGTTAGCACTCTCTGAGCTCCCCATGTCCTGCACCCGCAGCCCTGGGAACCGCTAATCTACTTTCCGTCTCTACAGATTTGCCTATTCTGGACATTTCATGTGAATGGAATCCTGTGCTATGTGGTCCTTTGTGACTGGCTTCTTGTATTTAGCATAGCATTTTCAAGGGTCATCCACCTTGTGGCATCTATTGGTACTTGGTTCCTTTTCAGGGCTGAATAATATTCCATTGTACAGCTCTGCCTCGTGTTTTTACCCGTTCATCAGTTGACGGACACTTGGGTTGTTTCTATTTCCTGTTTCTCTTTTGTGTGTGAACCTATGTTTCAGTTCTCTTGGGTATATACCTAGGAGTGGCGTTTCTGGGTCATCTCGTAACTCCGTGTTCGACATTTTGAGGAACTGCCAGACTCTTTTCCAAAGCAGCTGCACCATTTCACGTTCCCAGCAGCAATGTAGGAAGGTTCTAGTTTCTTCACATCCTCCCCGATACTTATTTATTTATTTTTTTAATGGCCACCCTGGTGGGTGTGAAGTGGCATCTCATTGTGGTTTAAGCTCATATTTCTTACACAGTTGTTCCCAGTTTTCTTTTTGATTTTAGATTTTTGTCCATATCCTACTCATCTTTACATAGATGTGTCCTGGGTTGTTTTTTGGTTTGTTTGTTTGTTTGTTTGTTTTTAAATTTTCCTGACTTAGCCTAATTTCTTAAACACTTTCTCGTGCTACCACTCAGGAGGCATCCCTGTAACGCTACTTGTAATGTGGGTACGCTCCTATCTTGGGAGACCTCTTGGGTCTGGGGTGGAGAAGGTGGAGGTGCCCCAGGAAAATGGGCACCTCTCTGCACCCACAGGTTACTGTTACTATAAGCTTCAGGATGCCTTTTCCTCGGACCGCCTGGGCTGTTTCACCAAGTGCCGGAAGCCATGCAGGTGAGTGTCTCCGTCCCCTGGGGGCACAGGTTGGATCGCTGGCCACTTGGCTGGGGAGAGTCCAGGGTACTTGGCTAAGCCTTTGAGCGGGAGAACCTCACCTCAATCACTGAGTTGCTTTCTCCATCCCCAGTGTGACCGGCTACGAGCTCTCTGCCGGTTATTCACGATGGCCCTCAGTGACATCCCAGGTAAAGTGGGGAAGGGGAGGGATAGGGGATGTGTGTGTGTGTGTGTGTGTGTGTGTGTGTAACACTGTGGTCTTCTCTGGGTATGTATATGGATGTGTTTGATGCCACATCCAACCCTATAAGCCTAAAGAGTATGGGGTGACCCCATTGACACCCCCATTCTTTTTCAGGACTGGGTCTTCCAGATGCTATCCCGACAGAACAATTATACCATCAACAACAAAAGGTCAGTCCTACCCTGATCTGGCTGTGGAGAGGAGTCCCTGGGAGGGAAAACCAATCTAGGAAGAGGACGTGATTGGGGGAGGGTGTTTGTGAGGGTCTGAGAAGTTAATCCATTGCTATTTCTTCCTACCCTCTCCTCAACTCCAAAGAAATGGGGTTGCCAAACTCAACATCTTCTTCAAGGAGCTGAAATACAAAACCAATTCTGAGTCTCCCTCTGTCACGGTATGTCCTTATTGAGCCGGCGATTCTCTTGGAGGTCTTAGCGGATGGCCGTCAGGGAAAACAAGGGGTGCCTCTGTGGGGCCACAGGGGTCTGGGCCTTGAAGGGAGGGGAAAAGGAAAGGATGGGAGGGCAAGGGTGAGGTTGAGAAGGTTGGAAGAAGGGGAGCTTGGCTGGGGGATGAAGTCTCTGGGCATGGTGAGAGGGGAGGGTGTGCCAGATGGGTATGACTGGGACAGAAGGAAGGGGTCCAGGGGACCACCAAGAGGCCGAAAGGGGTGGGTGAGGGCCTCGTGGAAGGAGGGATGGGGCTCTTCTTCCACCTCTGCCCTAGTGATCAGTGTGCCCTTTTCCCTTACAGACGGTCACCCTCCTGTCCAACCTGGGCAGCCAGTGGAGCCTGTGGTTCGGCTCCTCGGTGCTGTCTGTGGTAGAGATGGCCGAGCTCATCTTTGACCTCCTGGTCATCACGTTCCTCATGCTGCTCCGGAGGTTCCGAAGCCGATACTGGTCTCCGGGCCGAGGGGGCAGGGGTGCCCAGGAGGTGGCCTCCACTCCGGCTTCCTCCCTCCCCTCCCATTACTGCCCCCGCTCCACATCCCCCTCCCCACCCCCACCAGGCCCTGCCACTTCCCCAGCCTTGACAGCCCCTCCGCCTGCCTATGCCACTCTGGGCCCCTGCCCTTCTCCGTCCAGCTTGGTGCGGACTGACTACTCTGCCTATACTCTGGAGGAGCCCTGAGAGGGAAGGAGCATGTCCCCCCTCCACCCAAGGCAGGCGCTTCCCCTGGTGGGAGGGGACCAGGCTTGGCAGGATGAGAGAAAGTTTGGGGACTTCCTCTCAGAACTGCCCAACTGCCTTTGGTGTGGGGGAGGGAAGCAGGATGGACAAGGGGCTACAGAAATTGCCCAGTGAACAGGGGCCAAGGAACCTGCCTGGAATTGCCCTGTCTTCTGCCCTGTCCCCTCTGGTCCTGCCTCTAGAAGATGCTGATTTCCCTACCCGAGCGCAAACAAGTCCACTTTTCCCTTGGATCAGCCAGGCCAAACTTGGAGCTTCGACAAGGAACCTTCCTAGGAAACCACTGGCGACCGGAAACAAAAACAAGGGCACACAAAGGCATGCACACTTCCTACCCAGAGATGACTAAAGCCAACCCCGGGCCTGGCCACGCTGCTTTCCAGTGACATGTTTGCTCCTCTTCTTGAACTTGAGTGGGGAACCCCACCCAAAAGCCCCCTTTGTTAGTTCTTGGGCAATTCTCCTTCCCAGGGCAGGGGCTGGAGCAGACCGATGTAGTAAAGGCTTGGCCATGCCTAGTTGGCCCCAAGACTCTTCCAGCCTCATCTACCCTGTGCCCCAACAGAGCCATACCCCAATGCCTCTGAGTCCTTCATACCTCTGCATATTGGCCCGAGTTCTTTCCTCAGCCTGGAAGCCTTCCACACCATCTGGAGAATTCCTATGCATCCCTTAGAACCCTATCCTGGCACCACTACTTCTGTGAAGAGTTCTGCTCCTTCTTGTCTTCCCCAGAATTGATCACTTCCCTCTCCCCTGGACTCCCATAGCACGGCATAACATCTGTTGGAGAGTTGATGTTGGCTTATGCTTTCTTGTTCCTTTGTGTCTGCCTCCCCAACTAGACTGTGAGCTCCTTGTGGTCAGGGTTGGAATCTTGTTCATTTATGTATCCTCAGAGTCTAGCCCAGTGTCCCTCTTGGAGCAAGTAGGCAGGTGCTCAATAAATGTTTGCTGCATAAGGAATGTCTGGAGAGCTGTACGGGGGCACCATCAAGGGGGTAGGGAGTGGATGCAAGTCCCTGGGTCACTGCCCAAGCTCCTCAGAGGTCCCAGGGTGGGGCGAGGGGCCAGACTTCCATAGCCCTTGGCTTCACTATGGAAGCAACCATTCTTCAGGGGCATTGGCAGAGACAAACTGGACCGCCAGCTCTGCCATGGGCATTGCTGGACATCTGCTAGGTGGCCATCACCACGTTAGGTGGGAGGGCGAAGCCGTGATGCCGCTCCCCTCAGGACACCTACTGGGCAGCGCTTGGGATGACTCACCCTTGTCCACGGTTTGAACTTCCTTTCCCTCCCCAACTTTGCTTACCGTCATCAGTCATCCACCTCTCCAACTGCTAAGTGCAATTGGAGTGACTCTCCTCCCAGTTGCAAGATAACGCCCTCACCTGCCTACCTCCCCATCAACTGCCCAGTAGTTCGTGGGGGCGGGGTGCGGGGGAGGATGAGACTCAGGCCAGTTCCTTCTGGAACCTCAAAGCCTGGTATATTCTTATTCTCTCATCATTGCAGAGAGCAGCGGCAGGAATCCGCCTGCTTTTATTAGAGGAGAAACAGGGATGTGTGAGTGGAACCCCAGTTTTTGGAATGCCGGTTCCTTTCTCCACTCTAGCATCAGACCTGGATCCTGGAAGTTACTCTTCCTCACCATCTTCGAGGACACCTCCCTGCTGCCTTGGTCTTACCCCTCTCAATTACAATCTTCCCTGTCCTGAGGAGCCACGGGAACCTTGGGGAAGGGGGGGGCGGTGAAGGGAGCAGAGAGGTAGAAAAGGTTGTGACCAGGAACTGACGTGAGGACTTCTGACTTCCCTTTCCTAGACTCGAACCAATGAGGGGAAAATGGTGGTGTCACAACAGTCTCCTCGGTCCGAGCCCTCAGGTTCAGCCTGTCCTTGTCTGCTCTCTGGGCCTTGCTTCTTCCGGTCCCCAGCCCCTCTCCTCTGGCTGCAGGACGAAGCTGGCTCTATTGTGGACGAGCTCAATCAGCTCCTCCCCACCCCCCCACCCCTCAACAGCCCACACTGGAGTTTCTCCCGGCCCACTGCATTTCCACCCTGAGCTGTTTATGTCTTATCTATACATACCCTTGGACCCCAGGGTTAGGAGTCAGAATGGATGTCAGAGGAGAAAGGCTTTAGGTTGCCTTCTCTTCCTTATTGAGGAGGTTGGCAGGTGACGTGACTTGCCCAAGCTCCTAATTCTTACAGAACCAGCCAGATCTCCTGCTATGACCCATCCTGTCTCCCTGTGAGACATGGAGTCAGATGACAGGGCTGGGCCTAGAACCCAAGTCACCCAGACTTGGAGTCCAGTGTCCTTTCCATCACTCTGCTGCTGTGTGGGGTGTGTGTGTGTGTGTGATGTGGCAGGGGAGAGGGGGGTCTGTGCTCTTTCTTCTTCATCTGTTGCTCCACAAGCCCTAACAGCCAATTCTGTCATCCCCTAGTTCACCCCTCTCCTATTTCTCCATCTCTGCCATTCCCTCCCTCACCATTATTTCTTCTTCCCCTGGAGGGGTCATGGCCACATTCTCACCTCCTCCATGAGACTAGCCTTTCCTATTCCTACCAGCACCCACCTCTCACCATCTTTTTGAGACAGAATTTTATTGAACAATTTAATACCACATTTTTCAAAATTTAAAGTAAATACACATTTATCCTAAACAATGAAAGAAACTCTCTTTTTGTGTCAGGCTATGTATAATGGCTTTGACAGTTGGCACAGACTATTAAAAATTCCTTGTAACATTAAAAATAGGACATTAAAGTTGTTATTAATTGGGAATACTGTTCATTGTGCAACTCCTAACATTGCTACCACTTACTGAATGCTTAATATATGGTAAACACTTCTTTTTTCAGAAGCTGGAAAATGGAGTGAAGTCAGCCAGGGGTGGGGGGCATCTGAGCTCCATTTTCACCTGCAGAGGCCCTGCCCTTGGGATCAAAGAGGGGAGGCCAGGGAGAGCCAGGGAGGCTGGAGTCCAAGAGGTGGGGTCACATGGTAGATTCAGGGGAGAAGGGGCCAGAAGCTCTGATTCCAAGTCACAGAGACCTCTTGGGTCTCCCTGCATTTCTAGCAACCTCAGCGGCTGGGGGACCTGAAAGTCATTGTGCCCAGAGGATATGTGGGTGAACGTTGTACCCTTGTTGTGGGACTCATCTGGGATATATCCTGCACAGAGGGGGTGGCCTGAAATACCCAGAGTGTGGTGTTTGACTCAAGGGGACAGATAGAAAAGTGGTAATGTTGTCTATAATAGCAAAACAGGCCCTTGGCCTGAAGTTGGGGCTCAGAGGCTTCAGCTGGCCGTGCAGAGAACATGCCTTGTGTGTCTCCAGGCCTCAGGTTTCTCATCTATACAACAGAGGGCTGTGGTAGATTATGTCTAAGGTCAGTTTGGATTTATATATCAGAATATTTGGGAGAGGGGCACTGAGAATGTACTGGTAAAATGTGATCGAGGTATCTATAATTTCCAAAGCATTTTCACAGGTATGATCTCATTTATCCTCATGACATCATTTTCCCCATGTAGGTGGGCCAGGCAATGTTACTCTCACTTAGTAAATGAGGCTTGGTGGAGGCTTTGCCTCAGGTCCCCGATTTTTTGGGGCATAGCCGGGATCAGCAGCTGGGGCCCCCAGCCAGGTAGAGTGGATGAGCACCCGAGTGGGGGGAGGGTGTCAGGGCCCCAGGCAGGACAGAAAACTAGGGTGAGGGTTCACTCTGAGTCTGGGTTGGAGGGATAATTACCCAAGAAAGTGGGAGATCAGGATGTCAGTGGAGAACTCCGGGGCAAGGGAAGAGCTACTAAGGAACACTGAGTACCTGTCACGGGTCAGACCCTCAACCTGTCCTGTCTCAGTAAAACTTTTACAGACCCCCCCCCCCCCCCCCCCCCGAGCTAGGTTCTCTCCCTGTAGCAAATTGGAAAACAGACTCCCAGGGTGTAGGTTGTTGGTCCAGGACCAGCCAGCTAAAAAGTAGAGCCTTCTGAACTGGAACCCAGTGAGTTTGACTCCAGAGCCCTGAGTTGGTTTATTACTGTTCACGTGGGAAAGGTCGGGTGACGGGGTGAGTGCGGAGGGAGGGGCTTATGCACCTTGGCGTTGGCTCGGGAGGGGTCGGATTGGTGAGTTGGGGGCCCGAGGCCGCCAGATCCGGGACTCGGGCGCCTCAGACTGAGCTCCAAAGGGTTACAGCCCTTCGCCCCCTCCTCCCGCCTCCTCCCTTCTCCGCCCCCAGGCTCTTCCTGTCCCGCAGTTGCAACACCCCATCTGCCACTCTCCTTGCCCTCCCACCTCCTCGCTCCTCTCGGCTTTAATTTTCTCCCAGTTCTCAGGACTCGGGCTCCAGCTCTGGCCTTTGGGGTTGGAGGTCCCGGCCCGCGACCGAGCCGTGATCTTCACCCCGGTCTCCACCTCAGCTCCCCTGCCCACGGCCCCGGGCTCCTCTCGGGACCTGCCGGGCCCGCGCATCCCGGACTCCGCCGCCGCCGCCGCCACTGCCTGAGCCCTGATGGGGGAGTGAGAGGCCACAGCTGGCCGGACATGGGCCTCCCCACCGTGCCTGGCCTGCTGCTGCCACTGGTGAGCCCCGCGACCAGGGCCGAGTGGGCTGGGGGGAGGGGAGAGGGGCAGGGGAGAGGAGGGCGCCGCCCCGCAGGAGTGGGCCCTCGCCCCGGCCTCCCGGGGGGGCCTCGGGCCAGCGTGGCCCCACTTCAAACGCGGCCAGACGTTCGGGTTCCCCATTCGGCCGCCGGCCCTGAGTCGGAGGCCAGGGGGACAGTGAAAGAGAAGTCGAGGACAGCCAAGGAAGTTTGCTGGGGCCAGGAGGTGGCCGGGAATGTGGGGGCAGGTGATCCCCGAGGGTGGGGCAGATTCGGGAGAGTAAGTGAAGGAGTGGAAGAAGGACATTCAGGCTTCGGAGTCCCGATGATTCAGAGTTCTGTCCTCTGGTGGGCTGGCCAGCCGGTGTGTGTGGGGCTGGGAGAGGGGAGGCTGCCGGTGGGCCCCGGCTGAGCAAACCCTGGCAGAGGGTAGGAGTTGGATGCTAGTGAAGGGGGAAACTGAGTCCGGGAATGGACATGGGTTGGTGGGTAAGTTTGGGATGCTGTGTGTGTGTGTGTGTGCCTGTGTGGAGGGGGATATTTGGGAGTAGAGTGGGAACTGGGTAGGGGCAGGGCAACCCCATGGAGAGCGTCCCCAGTGCCCTCCCCAGGGCCAGGACGCCCACCTGGAGGCATCCCTCACCCTCTACCTCTGGCTCAGCTTCTAGATGGGTGGCTTCTGTTGGACAACCAGCACCACCTCCACCTGGTGCCTTGTCCCCGTCCCTGTGCCAGCCTTCCAGCCCCCTTCCCACAGGCCTAAACAACAATGTCTTGGTTTCTTCTTTTACAGCTTGGTTTGGGGAAGTTAGTAGAAAGTTGTTTTCGTCACTGGAAAATGTCCCTTTCTTGTGCCTCAGCCTCGTTTCAATGTATCCTTGATCTCCCTGCTTGTCCTGGAGTCACTCTGTGCCATACTCTGAGCCCCTGTCTCCCACCTACTGGGGTGGATTTTCCCGGCCTGCGCTGGCCAGTTTCTTCTAGGTCTCTGCCCTTTCCCGGCCTACATCCCCACTGTCCTCTCCTCTGGGTCTTGTGCTGTCTCTCCTAAGCATTCCTTCCTTTTCTGTCAGTTTCCCCACGACGGTCTCCTTTTTTGAAACTTTTTCTCTAATAAATCATTGAACACTACATCAAAAACTAATGATGTACTATATGGTGGCTAACTGAACATAATTAAAAATAAATAAATAAATAAAAAAGAAGAAAAGAAACTTTTTCTCTCTGGTTCCTCCCTCTCCCTGTCTTTTCTGCTGGAGTCCACATTTCTAGACCCTGATTCCCCAGGCAGCACCTCTCTCCATCTGGGCCTCACTATTCTTCTCACTGTCCCACCTCCTGTCTCCCCAGCCCCGTCTCTTGACTTCTCTCAAGACTGTCCTTCTCCCAGGCTCCCTCCGCCCCCCTCCAGCTGCCTGTTCTTACTTCTTTTCTCTCTTTAGGGGTAGATCGCTTAGATTCAAATCCTGGCTCCCTCACCAACTAGCTGCCTGAACCTGGGCAGGCTACAGAACCTTCCATGTCTTAGTTTCTTTATCTCTAAAACGTATGTGATAAACACTACCTCATAATGTCGTTTTGAAGATTAAATAGATTGATATACAGTTGACCCTTGAACAACATGGGTTTGAACCACGCAGGTCCACTTACGTGCAGACTTTTTCCATTAAATACAGTACTGTAAATGTATTTTCTTTTTATGATTTTGTTAATAACATTTTCATTTCTCTGGCCTATTTGATTGTAAGAATATGGTATATACTACACATAACATACAAAATGTGTGTTAATCAATTGTTTCTGCTATCGGTAGGGCTTCCAGTAACAGTAGGCTATGAGTCGTTACGTTTTGGGGGATTCAAAGTTATACATGGATTTTTCATTAAGTGGGGGGCTGGCGCTCCTAACCTCTGCGTTGTTCAAGGGTCAACTGTGGGTTAAGTATTCAACTTAGCAAGTGCTGGGTCTGTGCTAGACATTATTTTAAGTGCTGGGATGACAGCAGTGAACAAAATCGCTGCCCCCATGGAGTCTACATTCTAGTAGAGAAATAAAGTATAGCAAATAGAAAGCACTCAATAAATGTTAGGTTTGTCTTGTTAGTATTAGTAGTATTGGTAGTGATTGCTTGGTGGCTACTGTGTTTGGAAAACAGAGGGTATGGGTAGTCTGAACAGATAGAGGAAAGTGCCTGGGGGCTGGGGTGGAGCATCCAGCCCCTGTGGGAGTGTGACTGGGAAGGGACCCGAGCTCATCCTGGAGCCCGAAGGGAAACAGAAGGTTTTCGAGGTGTCTGAGCTTTTCAATTGCTCACCATTCGGTGGGCAATGCTGAGCACAGGAGTATGCCGTGTGTGTGGGGATAGTGGGGAAGAATATTGGAGAGACTGTGACAAAGCTCATAGGATTTTGCTGTTCTCAAAGAGCTTACAGTCTGGGAGCCAAGACAGCCTGCAGCAAAAAAATGGTTTCAGAACAGTCGGCGGGCGGGGGGGGGGGGGGGGGGGGGAGGGAATACCCACAAAAGCGTTTTGATGTAGTGTCCTAGAACACCGATGGGAGGCAGAACCAGAGAAGGGAATGAGCATCATCCAGCTGCCTCAACTCTGGCTGCAGTGCTCCAGGAGCACTCCCTGCCTAGACCGAAGAGCCTACAAGGGACCCAGCTGAGAACTGGACAGCATGAGCAGTGTATTCGCTATAGACCCCTAGCAGCCGAATGGGACCTGGTGCCTAGATGGTGCTCCCTAACTCTTTGTTGCATGAATCAAGGAACAGGCATTGGTCAGATGGAATGAGGAAGGGAAAACCTCATAGAAAAGTGGATTTGGGGCTGAGATTCGAAGTCACTGACTGGCAGGTGGCTAGAAAGAAGATAGACTGGTTGGAGGGAGAGTAGGGGAAGGGAGAGGTGGGATTTTGTGTTGGGAGTGGCAGTGGCAGGAAGGAGAACGCCTTGGCTGGAGTGGAAGGAGCATGTTGAGGAACAAGAAGAAATGAGAATGAGAAAATTAGAGGGAGTGGGGGAGGGGATGAAGAGAGAATCTTGAATGTGGTCCCAGGTAGAGGAATTCATTCATTCATTCATTCAGAAACAGTTCTCTGAGGGCCCATGGTGCCTGGGAACGTGTTCAGAATAGCAGTGAGGGACCTCTGCAAGTACTCATCCAGGGAAAGAGTGACCTGTGGAAATGATGTTCCAGGTCAGGTTCTGGAGAAGATGATTCCCACACATGTGGCTACAGGCTGAAGCGTGAACACAGATAAAGGAGTGTGTAGGATGGATTGGAGCAGGAAAGAGGCTGGTGGCTGGACAGTCCGCTGGAAGACAGTTGCAATAATCCAAATGTGAGGCAACCCATGGGTATGGACAAGACTGAGATCACTGAAGAAGGACTGGCAAGATGAACCGACAGACCCAGTGGCCGCAGGATCGGGACAGGGAGGCCTCGAGGAGAGAAGGGTAGCAGAGCTCTCGGCACTGGTGCGGAGAAGTTGGTGGTGTGACATTTGTCTAGACCAGGAGATGGATCCGTTGAGTGTGGGGCATGTTAAGGGTTCTGGAACAGCCAGGTGAAGTGCGCACCTAACAGGCTAGAGCAGGGCTTCTCCAACTCTTATCTGCCTTCGTATCATTCATATGGGCTGCATTCAGTCACCAGTGATGCTCAAAAGGAGAGGAACACTCGTCAGACTCTCCAGTGGGGGAGTGTGTGTGTGTGTGTGTGTGTGTGTGTGTGAAGGAGTGGGCATGGTTTGAGAACTCTCCCTTGGAGATAAGTGTGTTCTTACAAGGGGGCACTGACTCTCTACTTCCCTCTCTGGGAAGCATTGGCTTCAACTGGAGTGGAGCACAGATGAGTTGTTAGATCGGCCAATCAGTCTATACTTATTTTGCTCCTCTCGTTTTGGGAGCTGAGAAGATACCCAGGAGGATAAGACACCATCTCTGACCATACACTCTCTCTGATCGCTCATCTCATAGAGTTTATGGTCTGTTTGGGGAGATCCTATCTACTCACCCAGGATAATTATATTATAGTAAGAGCCCAAAGTAGATATAGTTAATTCATGGTATTGAGGTTCACAGGGGGCTGAGCATCTAATGAGCTTGAGTGGAGGAAGTGGCGTTAATGGAGGGCTTCAGGGGAGGGAGGTGGGATCCTGACTGAGCTCTTGGAGGAGAAGCTGTCGTAAGCTCCCCAAAGATTTTGACATTCAAAGAACAAACACGTTTTAATTTAATGAACAAATTAATGCAGGGGAAGGACACAGCGAAGGTCATGAGGTGCTGGGTCAGGGTTAGACCACAGGGTCGCTCTCTCCGCTTCTCTGGCTTCTCCGCCCCCTTTGCAGCCCCAGCACAGGAAGTCACACTTTAAAGTCTCCCCAGGCGGAAGTTGTGGGGGAGTTGGAGGGGTGCTGGGCCACCCCCTCAACTATCTCTCCTCAGGCACCTCCCAGCTTCCTGCCTTTCCCCTTCTCCAGATGACAGGTGCAGGCTGGCTAGGGTCTTGGGGCGCAGAGCTTGCTCACCTCCTAATTTAGCTGCAAGATACAGCTGCTGAGGACCTGCTCCCTGGAGCCAGCTGATGCCAGCAAACGGTACCCAGTGGTGGGGGCCTGAGGCCCTGGCTACTAGGGGTCAGAGAGGGCTGTCTGGGGTGCTGCTGGGGGCTATGAGAACCCTGGGAAATAGGGGCTGGCTGTCTTACATCTCTTCTCGCCTGCTTCCTCACTCCTGGACGTGGGCGTTCAGGGCTCTGGAATGTTTCCTGTGCTGCCAGTGGACTTGGTTGGGGGCGGGCTGTGGAGACTCAGAACGGGCCTTATTTCCTAAGGGTTGTTTGGGGACCTCAGGGAGGTCCCCAACCCCAACCCCACTGGCCAGAACCAGCCAGGCTGTGGGAATGCAGTGAACCCCGGGTGGGAGGGCGGCCTTGGTTTGCTTTCTTTTGGAAGGAACTGGGGAGTGTCAGGGGGCTCCTGTGAGAACCCAGGGAAAAGGCCTGTCGGCTGGGGACTGGTTGAATGGGGAGGAGGAGCCAGGGCGGGGCCTGGTCTAAAGGAAGGATGCTGAGGGGCGGGAAGGAGCTGAGAGGCCCCTCAGGGAGGGGTGGGTAGTGACCCGATGGGAGGAAGCCAGGGGTTGAGGAGACTTCCCTTTGGGATGGAATGGGAGAGGGAGCCATTTCCCGAAATCTGTGGGCCAAGTGGGACAGGGGTCCTTTGCCTGGCTCTTTTGAGGAGGAAGGGGAGGGGGAGGAAGCGTACTCCTAGTGGGGACTGGAGGCAGAGCCTGGCCCACAGGAGGAAGGGCTCACTTGGGGTCTTAATGGCTGGCTGGTCCCTCAATCTTTGTGCTGACTCATGACCCTTGAGGAGCTGGGGAAGCTGCTGGTTCTCACTCCCTTCCCCTAGATGCCCTCCCTCCCTGGCCTGAGTCACTGGGCGGAGCTGCTGGGAAAAGATTTCCCTTTCCCGGATCTGACTTAACCCCCAAAGTGCTGGAGAGGGAGGGAGACACTAGGCTTGAGAAAGCCTCTCTCCCTCCCTCTCTCGCTCCCCAGGAAGCTTATACCTCACAGGCCGGTGGGCCCTGAAAAGGTCCCCACCAAGGCTGTCCCGGGACTGGAGCCCCTAGTTTTTCTCCCTGACTCTGTCTCTGCTGGTTGTCTTTGCTCCTGGGGGTGGGGGGTGGGCGGGCCCACGTGGAATTTCAAGTGCCAGTAACCTTAGGTGCTGGGAGCTCTTCTTCAGGGAAAGGAACCACACTTTCAGGATTGGGAAGGTCTTCCCATAACCACCCCAAACTCTTCCTGTTGCCCTGGACGCCCCAGTCTTGCTCAGGGGAGATAGTTCCGGAGTGGGCCAAGGAGGGTGCTGCCCTCTGAGTAGGGGAGTCCAGCCCTGCGGGGGGTGGGGGTGGGGGGGGGTGTTGCTGCTGTGTTTCTCAGGGTGGCTTCTGTTTGAGGCTGAGGCTCCAGCTTCCAGGCTGCGGCGTCCCCCAGAGGGTGCCTCAGAGCATGACCTGCCCACCTGCCCACCTGCCTGCCTACTGGGCTGTTGGCTGTGATGCCCTCCTGTCCCAGACTGGGGTTTCTGTGATCTGTTGCTCCCCAGTGTTTAACACACTTTGAGGATATCCTCTTATCTTTACATAAAGTGGCGCTTATAGCAGAGGGAAAACCAAATCGAGACCCAGGGAAAGCCAGAACGAGGCTGACAGGAGATCAAGGGGCAAAGTCTGGGTTGGAGCTCCCCACACTCCTGGCTTTGCTGTCCCCGGCTCTGCAGCCAGAACTGGGCAGGTGATTCAGTTGCCCTGGGCTTGCCCCGAGGCTGTAAAACATGCCTCCCAGCATGCCCTGGTGTGCAGACAGCTGCAGGACTCCCTGAGCCGTGCTCAGCTCTAGACTTGATGGTCCTTTGAGCCGGACACCAGCCTCTGGCCAGCTCTAGTTGCGTGTAACCTACGTGCGTTTGTCCGCTCCTGCCTGCCCCTAAACTTCGTCAGTCACCAACCTCTTTCCTGACCCACAACTTTCCCTTTTATTCCCCTCCCCATTTGCCCTGGCCAGCCTGGGGCCTTTGTGCAGATTTGGTGGTAGAAGGGGATGTGGCCTGGAGTCTGAGGACAAAATCGTAAGTGAGGTTCTGATAGAGATTTATAAAGAAATTCTTCCTTTTGCTTCTGCCCACTCCCCAGGAATGGTGCCCACAGAAACATCACTTACTTCCACACCAATCCAATTTTATAAAAAACCTTTTTGCTGGTATAACACAATCCAGGAAAGTGCACAGATCCTAACTGTTCACCTCTGTGAATGTTCACAAAGTGAATACACTACGAACATAGCACCCGGATGGAAAAACACCACCCCAATCCTTAGGGCTCCTTGTTGGAAGGAAAGGCCATAATTGAGGTAACCTGCCAGTTCTCAATCAAAAAAACATGCCTTAAACACCTGCCCCGTGTCCAGCACTATTAGCTGCTATGGGGAAAGAAGGATAAAATAGAGCCCAGGCTTGGGGTCTATAGCCTTGACTTGGAGGGACAAAAATTAGTCCATAGAACATCTAGGGAAGAATTAAGCACTGGATCACATGGGGCCAGCTGTCTAAGCTTAGAGAAAGAACACTGAGTGTGAGCGGGAGTGGCCTGGCCTGGGGAGAATGTTCCACTGAGAAAGGACTTCAGCTGGGAAGGCTTTGGACTTGCTACCTCTAAGGCTCCCACCCACCCTCTCCTGATGGGATCTCCTCTGTCTGATTCTTCCCCAGGTGCTCCTGGCTCTGTTGGTGGAAATATACCCCTTAAGGGTTACAGCACTGGTCCCTCACCTCAGGGACCGGGAGAAGAGAGCTATTCTGTGTCCCCAAGGAAAATATATTCACCCTCGAGATAATTCCGTTTGCTGTACAAAGTGCCACAAAGGTAGGAGAATGCGGTAACAGTGAACCTGCTCAGTTATGCGGTCCTGCTTCTTCCTTTGCCTTTTCCAGAGGTTCTAGAACCTAGGGGTCTCTCACCTCCAGTCTCCTAACTTTGCTGCCTCTCCTGGGCTGGGATCTTCTCCCTTCTTTCCTCTGTTAGAGACTTGGGGAGGAGGGTGGCCCTGGCTGTTCTCTCTAGCGTGGGGCTCTTTCCTTGAGCTCTAACCCTGCCACCCCTTCACAGGGACCTACCTGTACAATGACTGTCCCGGCCCAGGGCTGGACACGGACTGCAGGGAATGTGAAAATGGCACCTTCACAGCTTCCGAGAACCACCTCAGACAGTGCCTCAGCTGCTCCAAATGCCGAAAAGGTGAGTCTCAGGAAGCGGCAAGGGCTCTTAAACAGAGCGCCAGTTGGCTTGGTTAGAGCAGGGTGCGCGCCTGTCCCCGTGAGGGCGGACAGACCTCTGCTGGTGGGTGTGGGCGGGAATGTGCGTGCATGGGTGAGTGCATGGGTGGGGACGTGTGTGCAGAGAAAGACACACACACTGCAGTGGGGCAGGGGCTCACACCCCATCTCCTCCCCTGTCCAGAAATGAACCAAGTGGAGATTTCTCCTTGCACCGTGTACCGGGACACTGTGTGCGGCTGCCGGGAGAACCAGTACCGGCATTACTGGAGTGAAACCCTTTTCCAGTGCGTGAACTGCAGCCTCTGCCCCAATGGCACGGTGCAGATCTCCTGTGAGCATGGCTCTCCCGCTCCAGCCCCCTCCCTGCCCCAGGGTGGCCCCGGCTCAGGAGGAAGCTCTCTGCCTCTGTGCCCCCCGCTCCCTGATGCAACACTTCCCCTCCTTCCCACTCCCGAAGTCTGTGGGACCACCTCCACTCTCCTGCCCCTCCTGGCTTTCCCCATGATCCTTGGGGTGCAGGGCAGTTCTCTCCTAGCTGTGCTGCATCTCTCCCCACAGGCAAGGAGAGACAGAACACCGTGTGCACCTGCCACGCGGGCTTCTTTCTAAGAGAGAATGAATGCGTCTCTTGTGTTCAGTGAGTATCTCTGCCATCTGCTGGGCACCGGATCGGGTGGGGAGGGGGCTTGGGCTGGGGTGCGGTGACTGCCGGTGAGAGCCACCAGCAGGGCAAGGGAGACACCCCAGGATGCTCTGGCTTTTACTGGCTGTTTGAGTGGTTGACACTTAGTGTCAAAACATCAGACAGTCCTTCCTCCCACACCCCCCTCCCAACCACGGGGGGACTTGCTCCTAAAATCTGAAGAAGTCTTTGGGAATAGAGCGCATACTTCATGGATTTGCAGTTCTTTTAATTCAGACATTTGGATTGTGGGGTGACAGGGTCTACTACAGTTCATCGATTCTAGGACGCTCATTTTCACATCTCTGAAATCAGACTGCATCTAACAATTGATGATGTATCATGATTTACCTGGCAGCTCCGTGTGTGTGTGTGTGTGTGTGTGTGTGTGTATGTAGTATGTAAATAATGAGTCTTCTTACTTTCGATGGCATCTTTGCTGCAGTATGGTATTTCTTCCCCAGTCTCTGTTCAGGCCTCCTCTTTTGGCTCCACGGAGCCTGGTCTTGCACACTCGCTTGCAAAGAAGGAACTCTGAGGGCTCTAAAGTTCAACTGACCTGGGTTTAAATCTCAGCCGAGCCACTTGGGCTGTGTGACCTTGGGCAAGTTACTTAACATCTCGGAGCCTTAGTTTTCTCAACTTTAAAGTAAGGCTAATGACATCCACTTGGCAAGTTGTATGGCTACAAAGTGTCTGACACCGAACTATTTCTCTTTTTCTACTAAGTCCGCTCTGCTGCTTCAAAGAGCTTTCACACTCATTCCATGAGGTTCTCACCATGAGCTTGTGAGGTGGGCAAAAGTGCCTCTTCCTGCTTTCAGATTCCTGCTGAGCATTCACCTTCCCCTGAGTTCCTTCTAGCCCCCCATGGGGTTCTCATCACTCCACGCTGCCAGTGACAACTCCCGATGGGGGAAGATGCGCTTGTTCTAGAGTGCTCTCTGGCTGCCCCCAACAATATGTATTTTAAAATTTTTCACATGCATGTTTAACCCCTCTCTCAAAGTCAGGGATTGTCACTAGCAGTGTTATCTCAAGAAAAAGTTCTCCAGCCTCTCTTTACCATGGGATTCTCATCAGTAAAACGATTCAGTGACCATTACCATTTACTGAGCACTTACTATATGTCAGGCAGACTGATTTCACTTAACTCCTCAATTCTGGCAGGTGGGTAAGAGCCTTATTTTGTGGATGGGCCAGCTAAGGCTTACAGGTTAAATGACTTGCTTGGATTTCACGCTGCTAGCCAATGAATGGGCTGGAATTCATGCCCTGCCTCTCACCGCTTTTAATTTTTTTCTACACAGCCTCCTCAAGACCAGTTCTAAAATTAAATGATTTTGTGATTAACTGGGGTTTCATTCCTCTGCATCAGGAAAGGTTTAATTTCCCAGGAGAGGTTTAATTTCCATTATATCAAGAGAGAGCTAAAATATTCGTAAAGCAAAGAATTTGCAATGAGGTGGAGTTTTTTTTCTTTTTCTTTGTCTTCCCCCCCCCCCCACCCCCCGTCTTCCTCTTATGGGAGGGCCCCTATTCACCTGTGCTATCTCTTCTTTTAGCTGTAAGAAAAACACAGAGTGCACGAAGTGGTGTCTACCCCCCGTGGAAACGGTTAAGGTCCCTCAGGACCCAGGTGAGGACAAATCACCCGGTTCCCATGCTCACCTGCCCTGTCCTAATCCTTGCCCTTCCACCCACCCAGCCAGCCCTGCTGCCTCCTGCTATCCCCTCCTCTGACCACAGTCTGCCTTGTCTCCAGGTACCGCAGTGCTGTTGCCCCTGGTGATCTTCTTTGGCATTTGCGTTTTATCCTTCATTGGTGTAATGTGCCGCTACCAATGGCAGAAGCCCAGGTTCTTCTCCATTGGTGAGTGGGGCCTTTGGGAGGGGAAAGCATGCTGGCGGGGATGTGGGAGGAGGGTGAGTGGGCAAGATGGACCAGCACTGAGGGAAATGAGGAGTGTCCCCTTCGTTTGCTGCCGAGAATCCCGTCGGCAGGAGGCGGCCCTGATGGCTTGTGAGAGGTCACACTGCATCAGTAGTTCTCTTGTCCCCGGGGCCACTTTGGCCCCGAAGCATGTCACCACAAGTCCCCACGGCCAGCCCCAGTATGGGTGCCAGGGCTGAGAGAGGAAGTGAAATTTGTGACGCTTTGTTTCTTTTTTCTCAGTTTGTGGGAAATCGACACCTACAAAGGAGGTAAGATGAAACTAGGAACCTACCCCCAATCTTCCCTGATGGTCCATTATAATCTTGTGATACCCAAATGACCCTCGGCCACCCCTAACTCCCTCTAGTCCCACGCCCTTCCAGAGTAAAGAGGGTTGGGGCTGTTTTTCCTCTCCTCTGCTAATGCTGTGCCTTCTCTCTTTTAGGGGGAGCCCGAGACCCTGGCCTCGGTTGCAGGTTTCAGTCCCACCACGAGCTTCAGTCCCACCACGGGCTTCAGTCCCATCCCCAACCCCACCTTCAGCCCCAGGTCCGTCTTCACCCCTAGTGACTGGTCTAAGTTCAGGGCTGCATCAGTCTCTGGAGAGATGGCCTCACCCTACCAGGAGGCCGGCCCCATCCTCACCGCAGCTCCAGCGTCCACCCCCATCCCCACCCCTGCTCAGAAGTGGGAGGACAGCACCCACACTCAGCGCCCAGAAAGTGAGTTCCTAGACGGAGCAGGTGGGCGGGGCTCCTAAAGGGCGCGTGCGCGGACGGGGAGTGGGCGGGGGCAGGGGGCGGGGCACGGGGCGCAGGGGGGCGGGCCGGGGCGCCGCCGCCGCCGCTGGAAGCTCACCGCCCGCTTCCCCGCAGCCGACCCAGCGGACCCGGCGACGCTGTATGCCGTGGTGGACGGCGTGCCCCCGTCGCGCTGGAAGGAGTTCGTGCGGCGGCTGGGGCTGAGCGAGCACGAGATCGAGCGGCTGGAGCTGCAGAACGGGCGCTGCCTGCGGGAGGCGCACTACAGCATGCTGGCGGCCTGGCGGCGGCGCACGCCGCGGCGCGAGGCCACGCTGGAGCTGCTGGGCCGCGTGCTCCGCGACATGGACCTGCTCGGCTGCTTGGAGGACATCGAGGAGGCGCTGTGTGCCGCCGCCTCCCTCTCGCCGGCGCCCCGCCTCTTGCGATGAGGCCACGCCCCGCCCCGGCAGGGGCCTGCCCTGAGGACCGATGCCTTCTGGCGGGGCTGCCCGGAAAGACCGTGCAAGATGCCCTTCGGACCCTTTTTTCTGGACAGGGGCCTTGGAAGGGCAGGCATGGCTGTCAGCCACCTACTTGGTGCTACTCTCTCAGTGTACATAGATTTTCTCAGCTGCCGGAGCACTGCCAGAGGCTCAGCCTTGTGTGTGTGACAGGCGTGTGTGTGTGTGTGTGTGTGTGTGATCCTGAGAGTGGCTGAGTGTGCCAGGAGCCCAAGCTTGTGGCTGCAGAGACACCGCCCATTTTGGGTTTGGAGAACCAAGCAGGGCAGCTTAGGGGCCTCTGGTTGGTCCCTGGGCCTTTTTCACAGTAGATAAGCAATGTTTGTATCAATTATGTTACACTAATAGAAACTGGGCACTCCTCTGCCCCCTGTTTGGACAAGCACAGAGTGAGCTGACCTGTCCGAAGGCAGGGGCGAGCACAGAACAATGGGGCCGCCAGCTGGAGCTGTGGACTTTTGTAAATACACTAAAACTCTGGAATTAAAGCTCTGCTCCTGGAGGGGGTGGTCCTTCTGAGTGGTGGGTATGGGAGGCCGGGGCAGAGACCCGCTCCTGATGGGGTGGGATGGGAAAGGCCCTGAGCTTGGGCCAGACGTCCCACCACCATGATGCCAGTTGACAAAGGAGTAGCCTGTGAGCACGCCCCTCCCCATCAGGTTCTCTTTCTTCCCACCCTCATCTAGCCAGGCAGTCATTTTTATGCACGACTTTATGTGGGGCTCTGGTATGTCTATGGTACAAAAATGTACAGCACTTGATCCCAAAGCCCTCTGAGCAGGAGAGGCGGAGTGGCTTCTTAGTGGAAAGTGTGGTCCTTGAGGTAGAGTCCAGGGGTGGGGTGGTGACCAGCACTCTCGGGGAGAGATTTCCTCTGGGAGAAATGCCAAAGGTCCTGAGTGTCCCTCACACCTCTCTGAAAAGAAAGGAGGTGGGTGTTAGGTCAAGTCAGATGTGGGGTGAAGAGCGAGGCTAAGTGCCCTTCCTTGCCATGGCCCCTGCTCTGGTAGTGCCCTCCTTCTATACTGACTCCGCCCCACCAACATCCTACTCTGGCACCCCCTCCCACTCTATATGGGCCTTCTTTGCTCCCTCCCAGGCCACCTTCCCTTCAGCACTTACGATGTGGACAGGGGGGTGTCCAGCTGTATGATGTAGGGCCCACGCATCCTCTGCAGTTGGCCCCGGGTCAGCTTCCGAGGCTTGCTGTTCCCAGGCTCAGGGATGCCCTCGATCCTTTGGCTGGCCAGTTCTTCCCGGATCTCTCTGAGCATATCCTCAGCCCGGAGGGGGTGGGGGGAGAGGGTGCAGCCAGGTCCCAGGAAGAGGGACCCCTCTTCCTCATCCCCTGAGGACTCCCAGGGGCTTTCCCCAGCAGAGTCTGTGTGGGTTGGGGATGGGGGGAGCTGTCCCCGAAGTCGGGCCCGATGCAAGATTTCCGCTACCACATTCCCTCCCACTGAGGTCCCATCTTCTTCCTCAGACCAGGTTGGTTGATCTCCCCTGGGAAGGCTGCTTCCTCTTCGGATAACTTCCCTTGGCAGTTCAGGGATGCTTCGGCGTTGGGGAGCTTGGGGGTTAGGAGGCTGAGGGCGCAGAGGAACATCTCGGAGGTCCAGGGTGGAGAAGGTGAGGCGAGGGTCACGCCGAAGGGCCTGTGGGCGCAGATGGCTCACATAGTGGGGCCCCTTGGGGGAGCCTGGGATCAGGGTGCTGTAGCCAGAGTCTGAGGTATCATCTGGTACCAACGGAGAGTCTTCATCTGTGTCTTCTGTCACCACCAGGTGTGGGATGATGGTCGAGAACTCAGGAGTCCTACAAGTAATAGTAATGGTAAATGGTCAGTCCCGTGCTGAAGGGTCAAGTTCAAGTCCAGGAAGTCTCATCCCATTCAGAAATGGCCCCTCCTCCAAACTTACTTCGGTATCGCCTTTACACCGTATGATTATTTTCTCACCTTGCTGGCTAGACTGTAGTAAGCTCCTCTAAGGCATTTTAGCCACAGCACTTGGGCCAGGACCTTGTATCAAGCAGGTGCTCAGGTATTTGCTGAAGGGTTCCTGAGCTCCCCTGAGGTTATCCCCCAGTGATGGATCTGTTTTCTCCTTAACCATGCTGCTGAACAGCTGTGTTACTGTGAATGAACCTTTTGCCCTCTCCAGGGATTTGGACTCAATGGATCCCTGCAGCTGGAACATTCTGCAAATCCATACTGGTTTTCCCTCTCCATCCCTGGGCCTGGGGAGCCTGCTCCTCTCAGGGAGCTTTCGTTGCTTGCGTCTGTTTCCTTCATCCGGGCAACCGGAGGCTGGCTAACCCCCTAGGCTGTCCCATGTGACCGTTTGCAGGGCTGGTGCCAAACCTGTTCTGCTCCAACCCATAGCCTGGGTTCCTCGATCTATTCCCAATGCCCCCCAAAACTGTGTTGACATTTCTCTGTCTTGTGGGTTCCTCTTCTCTCTCTCCCTTCCCGCAGCTCCCCTACTTTGAGAGACTTGTGGTCCCTGTGGGTCTTACCTCCTTTCTGCGCTGCTCTGAGAGCCCTCAGGGGAAGGCGAGGAAGGCCCGGTGCCTGGGGACTCCTGGTCCTGGTCCCGATAGAGAGCCAGGAGCTCCCTCTTCTGTTGGACATACTCCTCTGCCTTCAGCTTTTGCAGGGTGACCTGGGATGGGCATACTTTCATTAAGAGCTCTCACTTATTGAGACTTGCTGTATGCCAGACTGGTGCTAAGTGCTCTACAGACATTATTTCATTTAATCCTCACAGATTCTGAATATATTATGAAGTCTATGAGGCAGATATTATTTGTTATTCCTACTTTACTACGGAAAAACTCAGGCTATGTAACTGCCAAGGTCATGAAGCAAAGGACAATGGGATGGAGCCAGGATCTGAACTCTCGAGCTGGCCCTGGGGGTGGGTGGGGTGAACAGAAGGCCCCTTTTCCTGCTTGCACAGGTCTTCCTGCTTCTCAAGCCCCCTTTGCAAGCCCTCTATCCAGTCTGTCCCCTCCTTCAGGAAGCCCTCCCTGATAGATGGTGATGGCAATGTAAATGTTCTGAAGGGTGCTGGGCCTCAAGTTGCTCCTGCCACCAGGGTGGACAGGGTCAGGCATTCTCCTCTGCTGTCCTTCAGAGGTGAAAGCAAGACCATTGCAAGAGGAATAGAGAGAGGGTACACTATATTTTCTGTCTTCTTCCCTCAACATTTTCACACAGGTGCCCTGATAATCAAGTAGTGACATCTGAGAAGTGGCTTATAGGGCATCTCCACATGCATGTGGTCATATGATATATACCATCACCCTGCAGGGTGGACAGCATGGATATTAGCCCATTTTACAGATGAGGAAACAAGACCTAGAGAGACAAAGGCTTTTGCTCAAGGTCCCATGGGAAGAGAAGCAGAACTGGGACTGGGCCTTCTCTTTGAGTCCTGGTTCAGCAACTGCCCTGTTTTTGAAAGGCAGCCTTAAAGGGTAAAGAGTTGCTAAAGGACATTTGCTTGGGGAGGGGGAGGGAAGGCAGCAGAACCTGCAGAGAGGTTGCAGGCAGAGGCTGGGCAGAAGGGAGGTGCTGGTGGCAGCTGTGGGCAGCTCTGATATCCGTACTCGCTGGTATGGCCATATCATTGTTAAAATATTGGAGTGCTTGCATAACTGGTAAGCAAAGGGCTGCTATCTGAGCCTCCTGCCTCCCTTCCCTAGGACTACCCCATCCCTCAAGATCCAGCAGCTAGAGGGATAACATGGCACAGCAGGGGACCTCTAGGACACTCCCCACCCCCAAGATGCTCCACTCTGATTGGATGATGACCATGCCATACTGATTGTTAAATATTTTGACTATCTCCCCAGCTTGAGGTATATGAACCAGCAACTCCTGGACACTTGGACCTTCCCAAAGCCTCTCCAGAAACACAGCCAGTAGCTGGGTCAGGATAAGAGACATGTTGGAAAAATGGATGAACAGGGATAGGAAAATGGCATCAGGTTTATACTGCAAGTTTCCTTTCTCTGGGTCTCCAGTCCTTCAGTCTCATGAGTGACAAAGCAGTGCAAAGATTCTTAGCAGTCTCATAAGACTAGTTAGTTGGCCAGAGCAAGGGATGATGGTGCCTGGGGGTAGGAAACTGGCACACCAGGGCCAGGTCCTATGACCTCCTCCCTCCTCTCCAATGTGGGATAGAACAAGAAATAAGGACGGTGGGCGGAGTCATTCTTGGGGCCAGGGTGGAGCTGGAACAGCCTGCTTGTCGGGCTGAGATGCCATGCCCTTGGCCCCACATGACCCAAGTTCAATTGAGTGTTTGGGAAGTCCAGGATAGGAATGGTGTGTGGAAGGAAAGAACTGGAAGGAAGGGGTGGGGTAGCGCAAGTATGTCCACTAAACGTGCCCCTGGCCCAACCATAGGAAAAGGCAGGGAGGGAGGGGACTTCAGGCACCAGGGAATGGGGCTATTTGAGGTCCTCCCAGACACCCCAAAGATTCTCCAGCAACACTGGGAGGATCTTCTCAGCTTGGGTAAGAGGAGAGACAAGTTGGGAAGGGAAGAGGAAATTGGTGCCTGAGCCAAAATGTGACCCCTCCACAAAGCCAAGAAGAGGAAGGGAGGGCTCCCCCAGCAGGATTCTTGTCCTTTGCTCTGGTGGAGAACACAGCCTTGACGGGAAACACCTCTTCTTCCCGCTGCTGCCTCTGGGGTTGCTCCTCGATTCATCTGCTCCTCCCAGAGTTCCCCAAGTGGACTAACACGGATCTCTCAAGGTGCCCACGGACTCTGAACAGCCCCTGTGAGGCCTTTCCCCAGTCAGCTATACATAGCCCTGCCCTGGCGCCACTGACCACCACTGTCTTTTAATGGTGACAATGACAAACATTTATGGAGCGCCCATTAAGTCCTGGGCCTTGTGCCAAGCAGCAACAATAATTGTCCCACCTCTCCTGCATGGTAGTGCCCACTATCACTGCAATTCCCCAGATGGTGACTGGGGTTGGAGAGATGACATAACTCCTGTAAGAACACAGATAACAGGTGAGAGCTGGGCTCCGGCTATTCCCTCAGCTGCCTGCTTCAGTCTCCCCTCCGGTCATTTTTGGACCTCTGTCTCTGACAGCTTTTTTTGTTCCCATCACTGGTTCCTTTTTCCTCTTCCCGGTCCCTAAGCATGGGCATTTCCCAGGTTTAGTCTGTCTTCCTTGGAGAAGCTCATTTTTTCCCCTAAAAGTTTAAGCTACCCAGGCTAGACCTGTGGGGAATAAATCTACACCTACATTTCTGTGAGGGGGAGAAAGCAACAGTCCCATCCCCGGGCGGTTGCTCTATCAAGGGGACCAACAGATATTCTATTGCTCCCATCAGTTTACAAAGACTGGTGGCAACAGAGAGCAGTTTTCTTTAAGAATTCGGTGTGAGACAATAGCAGGACAAACTAATTTCAATTTCTTTGTTCTTTGTTTTGCTAAGCAAGGCCAGGGAGCTGGTGCACTGCTTGGTTATGTATCAGAAGTGACCTCCTTTCCCCTGTTAACCAGGAGTGAGACTTCTGAAGGTGAATTAGTTGGAATAAAATCCTAACAGTTTGTAGTGGTCCCCTGGGAGTCCTAAAGGGAGGTGGGAGGGGGGTGTCATCTTGGGACTGGGAACCAAAGGAAGAAGAAAAAGTTCTGACAGTGGGGTGGTGAAGGAAAGGGGCTCCAGTAAGGGTCCCCCGCCTGCTGCCCTGGGGAGCCCTGTGGCTTGTTTAGGTATTCAAGGAAGTGGCAGTCCCGTAGAGCTGAAAGACACAAGATCTTGAGGTTCTGTCTTTCATTTATTCTTTTTTTTTTAAATGGCAAAATCCTCATATTTATTTTTTACTCTCCTAATTCATAGTTTTAAATACACTATTTAAACAGAGACTAAGCTCTGACTTTCCTTTTCTTAAATAAGCTCTCCACATTATGATATGGTATTATAGGAAAGATTGCAGGAAGAATGCTTAAAATTGTTTAAAGGACAAACTATTTTCACAAGTTCCAGAAGCCCTAATGACCTAATGTGCTAATGACAAATCATTATTATCTATTCATTAAAGCAAGCCCTATGAGAACCACCAATTTGATTTAAACTGTAAAAGTAATGAAGTTGCATTCTTTAGAAATAGTCTTTCCTCGTTCAAAATGCCCTTTTGGTAATTGAGGTATAATTGACATATAACATTATATTAGTTTCAGGTGTACAGAGTAATGATCCACTATTGGTATATGTTACAAAATAATCACCTCGGTAAGTCTAGTTAACATCTATCACCATACACTTTACAAAAAAAATTTTTTTTTTTCTCTTGTGGTAAGAACTTTTAAGATCTATTCTCTTAGCAACTTTCATAGTTCATCCTTTGTCCCCACCTGAACCCCAGGGCTATATTTCTATCCTTCCCAAAGCCCCTAAGATATCTCCACTTGGCTATCCCCCACTACATCATTTTCAAAGTGCTTTCGCTTAAAACTGAATAGTACCCTAGACCCACCCCTCCCAGGAAGCAACATCTAACCCAACAGGTTTCTCTCTTTGTAAGATTTAGTTTTACTCAGGGGTTCCACTGCCAAAGCGATCTTTCAAATCTTCCTAACCTGTGACCTGCATTGGGAGCATTTACCTAGAGCTGGGCAGTAGGCTGCCTGTTTAATTAGAATGACTTCCTTGACTCTTCCCCATGAGGCAAGGACTGTTATTATTTGTGTGTGTGTGGGGGGGCACATAACTCACCCAACGTCACCCAGCTAGGAAGAGGTAGAATGGGTGTCCGAACCAGTTCTTGCGTTCAGTATGGGCTCTTAACCACAGTCTCCCAAAGGCTCACCTGTCTCTTTCTTCTTCTTTAGTTCCTTTCTCTACCTCCACCCCCCCACGTTTTTTTCCCCTGTTTTGCAACATGTCCCTAAGAACATGGCACTAAACCTCTGTTTTTCACACCCGAACTAGTACAGTAAATCTCCTGCCACCAATCTCTGCCCCCTCCAGCCC
The DNA here is from genome assembly GCF_964656455.1 of Halichoerus grypus. Lineage (NCBI taxonomy): Eukaryota > Metazoa > Chordata > Mammalia > Carnivora > Phocidae > Halichoerus > Halichoerus grypus. The sequence goes on along the minus strand of NC_135717.1, from coordinate 82,620,775 downwards.
ACCTATCACCCTGCCAGCTGTCAATTCAAGATGAACACATTGATTTCACCATGGCATTCCCTTGCTCAAGAATCCATGGTGGCTCTCTCTTGTCAACCCATTCAATTCAACCTCATCCTGTCCACCCTCTTCTGTAGCTTTTGGGGGTCCTGTAGAACCTGGCCTCTCATCACTTGCTCACATAAACCCTTTGCTCCTGACTTAGACAGACATGGTCCCTGTCCCCCAGATAATCCAGCCCAACTGCTCCCTTGATTTTTCTGCTCATGGTCTTCCCTAGCCTTAAAAGGCCAATTTAAATCTTTACTCTTTGGTCATTCTGCTTCTATGGTGGGTTGAATAGTGGCCCCAGAAAGATATGTCTAGGTCCTCACCCCCAGAACCTGATTGTGACCTTGTTTGGAAAAAGGGTCTTTTCAGATGTGCAAAGATCTTCAGTTAAGGATCTCAAGATGAGACCATCCTGGATTTAGGGTGGGCTCTAAATCTAATGACTGGTGTCTGCATAAGAGACCCGGGTGGGAGATTTGGACACAGAGACATACAGAGAAGAAGGCCACATGAAGACAGAGGCAGAGACTGGAGTGAGACAGTCACAAGCTGAGGAACCCCTGAAGCCACCAGAAGCCGGAAGACGCAAGGAAGGATTCTCCCCTAGAGTCTTGGAGAGGAAATGAGGGCTTGCTGACACTTTGATTTTCAACTTCTGGCTTCCAGAAATGTGAGAGAATACGTTTCTGTTGCTTTAAGCCATTAAGTTTCTGGTAACTAACAAAGCTCTATTTGGATCTCTTGAATTCTTCTAGCTTTTATCACATAAATCTGCCCTGTTAAATACCTTCACTTGTTCCTCGTCATCTATAGGACAAAGTTCAAGTTCCTTAGCATAGCATCCAGTAGTAGGCATGATCTGGTAGTACCTACCTCCCAGCCTCTCTGCCAGTATACCTGACCTTGGACTTTATATCCTGGTAATATGAACTACTAGGCCAGTGGTTCTCTCAACACACATGATGTTTCATGTTTCCCACATTTGCACATTCTGCTTCTCCATTTGGAATACCCTTCTTTCCCATCCTTGTTCCCCTAACGAACTCCTAGATATCCCCACAAATGGTGCTCAGACAATAGCCGCCTGTGAAGGGGTCTCAGCATCCATCCCTCTGAATTGTCCCTTTCCCAACCAACCCACCAGACAGAATGAAAATCTCCCTTCTCGGCCATAGTTCCAGTCTGTGTACAGGTTTCTATCGTTTGTATACTAACATGTCTAGCTAGGCTGCAGTGCATGTTCCCTGAGGGGAGGGATGGTGCTTTATTCTCTTCTGAGTCCCTAGCACCCAGCCAGTGCCTCCACCTAGCAAGTGCTCCACTGATGTTGAATGGAAGACAAAGTCCAGAGGACCATTGTTTCAGGGTGTAAAAACCTTTAGGGGATGCTGTCTTGGGCTCTCCCAGTGACTGGCACAGTCGCTGGCCAAAGGCTTTCTTTCCTGCTCTTATGGATGGTCAAGGCTGTGTCTCCCTCCTGAGGGGCTGAACCAGACTCAACCTGCATCCATCCCAGGGGCTGAACCAGACTCAACCTGCATCCATCCCAGCCTCTTTCTCTCCCTCCTTCCCTCTTGTGCTCCCATCTCTGACCTCTGAGGAGCCCCCCAGCCCTCCCCACTTCTGGCTTCCACACACCTGGGCCTGCTGAGTCTTCTCTAGCCACTGGGCACGGTCTGCAGCACTGGGACAGTGCACGATGAGGGCACTGGAGACACAGTGGAATTCAGTGAGATGGATCACCAGGAAGCTGTCTGCGTGGAGAAGAAGGTCTGTTCAAGGGCTAGACCTTATTTGATGCCCATCCTGGCTGTTCCTTCCCCTTACCAAGAGGAAAGGAGAAGGGAAAGGCCACCACAGGAGAGACGTACTAGGGTCTCGTAGTGGTTGGCACACAAGCTTCTCCAGCATGAGTGGGGGGCGGATGACCTTGGCTTTGTCTGCCTTGCGTTGGGGCTTGGTCACCAGGAGCACGTCAGAGAAGAGGAAGAGGTACACGTCCAGCTGGGAGGGCATGTGTAGGAGAAAGAGACAAGGGTCAGCTGGAGCAGGGGAGGGCAGGACACGGATCAGGCTCTTGTGTGGTGTGTGTGCACGTGTACACACGTGCACAACTGTGGGTGCTAGGGCTGGAAGGGGTGTCACTTCGGTCCCGTCTCTCACTTCACAGGCAGGAACCATGGCTGACTCAGGGGCGTACAAACAACCAGAGCTTACCACGCCATGTCCTCCTCCCAACGCACACAGACACAGACAGACAGAGAGACACACACACACATAAACACACCTCTTTGCCCATTTCCAGCTTTTCTGACTTGTATTCTGTCTCCTGGCATCCCTTTCTTCTCTTCAATCTACCTCCCATTTTCTCCGAGCTTCCCCATAGCCCCTCACCTTTCCTTCTCGCCCCTCCTTCACTCGCACGGGTCCCTCCAGCAGCAGCTGCCTGGTGTGCTCAGAAGCAACCCCCAGCACGGGGGACATCAGGTCCAGGGTGCAGAACGGACGCAGGTTCTGAGGGACACGGGGTGGGGAGGATCACGGGGCCAGGCAGGGCTGCCTCCCCCTCCCAGCCACGGTGGTTCTCTGTTCTGTCACCAGCACCTTCCCGCCTCATCCTTGCCCTCTTGGAGGGAGAGGGAGCATCCAGTACCTCCTTCTCAGTCTCTGGAACATCACCCCTTAGGCCCTCCTCATGGGGAAGGAGTGATGCGCACGGCCCCTCTGTGGCCGCTCTGCCCCTTACCCTCCAGGCCGCTGCTTCATTGTTCCCCTGGGGACCTTGCTTGCTCGGAGCCTCCTTCCCTCTGCCCTCCCTCACCTTCTCCACCTCCTCACTGGACGGCTCCAGCACTTCGTAGGGCCCGATGCGTTGGGCTGCAGCCACCAGGCTCTCCTGCTCTTCGCCCTGGCGGACCTGTTGATTGATGTGTCGCAGGAATGCCTCCACAGCGGCAATCTAGGTGACGGGCAGGGTGTGGAAGGAGGAACAGCTCAGCTCCTTACCCTGTACGTCTCCCCCAGTCCGTGACAACGTGAGCGGCCAGCCGGTGCCACGCTGCCACATACATATGAGGAAAGAGACCCTTAAGAATTTCTGGAAATCAGTCCCCAGCTCCCAAGGGCATGGCCCTGCCAGGCCACCTACCATGGTGTTCAGGGCCTCTCGGGTGCATGCCTCAGGACTCTTCTTAAGCACAGCCTGGAGCAGCAGTGGGTACTTGGTGATGCGCTGGTGGGGTTTGATGAGCAGGTCACCCAGCGTCTGCCTCCCCGCGAGCTTGTGCTTCTCACACCACTGCCAGCAGAGGGGGGCAGGGGGTCAGGAGTCTGCCAGCCCCCTGCTGCCCCATTCCAGTGACGGACTCGGCCTCGGACCCAGCTGGCGATCAGGGATGACCTGGTTGTCTAGGGCTTGCCCCAGGCCCCTTCCCAGGCACCCCCTCTCCCACCTGCACAAAGGCATGGAAGAGAGGATTATTTTCTTGCTGCTCCCGGGCGTAAGCCATGGTCTGCTTCACTTGTAGGCAGTATTGGACATAGGGCTGGAACCGCTGGCTGAACTGAGGGACAGACATGGGCAGACAGGGGTAAGAAGGTCATGAAATCCAGCCTCCAGCTGCAGAGCATGGGGGGCAGTGGGGAGGGAGCCTCTCACTGACCCTTAGTCCAGCTCCTGCCAATCCCTACTCCCCATGACGCTCTCCCCAACCCGTGACTGCCAGTCCCTCTCTCTGGATTCCAGGGAGAAACTGAGGTCCCAGCAGGCAGACCCACTGCCACTCTCTGAGTCCCCTTGCACAGCCCCTGCTGTGCCCTGCCGCTCTGGGGACGTACTCTCCCATCATCAATAATTCAGCTGGAATGTTTTCAGGACACTGCAGGTCCCATTTCACACAGGTGGTGGCTAGTGACCTGCGGCTTGCCCAGAAGCCCTGTTCCTGGGGAAGGGGCCTGCCTATGGCTCCCAGGAGATGAGCCCCCCACCTCTGTACCCCATTCCAGCTCTGCAAGGCCCACGTCTTCCTGGTTGGGTAAAATTGTGGAAGAAAGTCTGACCCCAGGCCTCTTGCTTTCTCTTATCACATTTCTCCATGCTCGGGGTGCTCTGGAGCCTTTATGCCCCCTCCCCCAGTCACCTGGGGGATGCCTTGCTTAGGCCCCATTCTTCTCCCAGCTGTTTGGCAATGCATCTCTGGCCAAGAAGTAAGATTTTATAGTTAAGAGATTAGGTATAACCCTTCCCTGAGATAGCTGTGTTTCATTTCAAAAGAGTCACCAAAAGACCAAAGAACCTTTGGGACAGAGATCATACCTGTGGAATGAAGGGCAGAAGGTGGGGTGATATTCTGGGGTGGGGGCTGTGCTCTCAGACCCCCTCAAGTCACAGAAGAGTCCAAGGGGCAGAGGCACACCCTGCAGATAGGACCTCTCTGGGCCTTCCCAGGCCCGCCCCAGCCAGACGTGGCCCTTTGCCATGTCTCACCGTCAAGAAGCCATTTTGCAGGCTCACAGGGTCCAGAGGCTGGCCTGAGGCTCGAGTCGCCCCCAGGGTGGGCCCCAGCACCTCCTCCCAAAAGCTCTTGTGGGCTCGAATCAGGCTGGGGACATTTCCAAACAGGGTCTCAGCTGATACCTGGAGGATGGAGCAGAACTTAGCCATAAGCCTTGGCAGGTCACCGTCAGTCAGCCCTGGCTGTGGACAGGCAAGGACCCACAGGCTTGGCTGGGAGGGGGGGGGGGGTCAGGATGAAACTTGCAGGGGAGCTGAGAGATCTAAGGGGCTGGGGCTCTCCCTTCTATTCCTCCGGCACTTGGGCTGAGCTCTGCTGAGTCTGGAAAAGAGGGGAGGCCAGCCTGCTTGGGGTCTAGAGCAGGAAGGGGAGTAGGAGGGCAGGGGGTGTCCTGGGAAATGGGGTCAAGGGAAATCAGACAGAGCAGCCTGGGGGGCTCTCTGGGAGCCCACCTCCACTCCGCGGCCCCAGAGCTTGGCATGTGCCAGGCCCTCCCGAGCGCCCACTCACCTCGCTCAGCAGTCCCACTCGCTGCAAGTTCAGCAGGCCGGCGGCCAGGAGCTGGGAGCAGGGAAGGCCAAGGGGGTCAGCGCCTGACCTCCTCCTCTGGGGACCCCAGCCTAGCCCTTCAACGTGTCCCCTCGGCTTCGTCACTGCTAACCTGCCTCCCAAGATCCCCAGCAGGTCTCCAATGGGGGGATCTCTTGGTTATCTGTCCCCACTTTCCCCCCACCCCCCTCCATGGTCCTTCTTCCCTGGCCTGGGAGGAGTGGGGGACCATGCAAGGGAGATGGGTGGATGGCTGAGGTGGGGGTCTGGCCCAGAGCTGGGGGAAACTCACATCAGTCATGATCCTGAGCTTCCGCACATAGATCAGCTCGGTGGTCAGCAGCTCCCAAAGCGCTTCCTGTTGGTGGCAAAGCTCTCGGCTCATCTCCTGCGGTGGGGGCAGCCCTGGTTCAGTTGGGGAATCATGACAAGAATGGCAGCTGCCACCGATTTAAATGCTACTAGATCTACTTCACAGACGATGACCTTTTAATCCCCAAGTGTGTAGGTGGTGTTATCCCCATTTTACAGATGAAGCAACTGAGGCCCAGAGAGGTTTCCTGTCTCCATCAAGGTGTCACTAGTAAGTGGCAGAACCAGGAGTTGAACCTAGAGCAAGATGTCTCCAAATGCTTTCCCCACGTGACCCCACTTCCCAAGGCCCTTCCCTCGTCCAGGGTGGAGGTGAGGTGTATGTGTGCGTCTATGACACCGCAGGGCCAGACGCCTTGTTCCAGGCCCACCTTGTGCCCAGGCACCAGCTCCTTCCAGGACTTCTCAATGACCAGGCGGCTGTCGCTGCCCTCTCCTATCTCCCAGTGCCGCCGGTCCTCAGGGGGCAGGCGGGGCATCCCAAACATGCTGAATGTATGCAGCCTCACCTCCAGCTGGTGGGCCTTGGTGACTTCCTGGGGGAGCCGAAAAGGGGATCAGTCCTGGCCATGGCCTGGACACGCAGACCCCTGGCCTGGGGATGGCTGTGTGCGTGTGCACGTGTGTGTGTGTGTGCACGCGTGTGCGCATGCATGTATGTCTGGGAATGGGAGGTGGCAAGTAGCACTGTCTGTGAGTGGGGACACGGAAGCCTGGGGGACAGGGGAAAGGGCGTTGCTGGAACACGGGTGGAGAGACACCTTGGCCTGCAGAAAGGTGCCTGACAAAGGAGTCTGACCTAGTCTCCCTGACCAGAAAGATACTTTCCAGGGCTCTCCTGAGACAGAACCCTTCAGAGGGACCTGCGGGTAGAGACCAGGGGACCCACGGTCTCAGGTGACATTTTGACATTTGCCTATAAAATGGACATTTTTATGAGGCAGCATGGCTTGCAGATGCATCCCTGAGAGGGTCTCTCCACAGAACCGAATCCCACTTCTTGGAGGGGCTGGCCATGCTCTCTGCTCTGATCATCTGTGGAGGACACTACAGCTCGGACTGTGAGCACGGGGATGGGAGAAGGAGGGCCCCTTACCTTGAGTTTGGGGGAGTGTGGTGGGCCAGCCCCAAAATGGCCTCCATGCCTCTTCTCAGGCTCTGGTTCTCGCAACTTCAGGGGAGACACGGCTCGGACCTGGCCAGAGCCCTTGGCAAAGGGGACGTAGCCGTGGAGGCGTCGGCGACTGGGATCCTGGAGGAGAGGGAAGAGCAGGGTAAGCTCTTAGGGGGCCTCCCTTCTCCCAGAAGTCCCAGAGAGGTAGTGAGGGCTGGGCTTGACTCCAGATGGTGTCCCCTACCCCTGCAAGTGGGGCCTGCTCACCCCTCCCCTGAAAACCAGTTTGGGGTGAGTCACTACTGCTCTGAGTCACAGCAGCGGCTGCCAGGGAGGCCAAGCTGAGCTGGGCAGGGGCACGCCAACTTGGCCCCCCTAGTGGGCCCCGGGGCTGAAGTGGGGCCTCCTCCAGAGCAGGAGCACAGGTACCTACACGCCCGGGCTCTGGCGTGGACAGCCCCCAGGATCTGCCCACTCACACGTGTGCTCCCTGTCCCACGGGCCTGCATGCACAAGGCACAGTGCGCGCTGCATTCTGGGTCCCTCCCAGCTTCCCCTGCGTGGGAACGGCTTCCCTCGCACGTGGGGATGAGGGGACGCACATGTGCGGCTTCCTCCCCAGGGGCATGCAGCCTGTGTCCTTTCCAGTTGGGAGTGGCTGTGCTTCCTCATGAGAGACCGACACCAAAGCCACAAGTCTCCTCCTGGGCAGGCCTGGTCACATTCCGTGATCTGCCTGTGGCCTGACTAAACACCACATACTTCCTAGTCTCCCTTCCTGCCCTCGGCCTGGGAGAGTCCCCAGCTGTCCTCCCGGTCTCCCACGGCCAAATCCTCTTCCAGGAAAGCAGGGGATACCCCGAGCGGGAAGCAGAACTGTCCTCAAGGTGAAGGGGAAGCTTGGAGGCTGAGGGAAAGACTGCACGGCTTCCACACCCCTTTCCTTGGTCAGCATTTGAGGCAGGCCAGGAGGGTGGAGCTGCGGGGAAGCCAAGGCAGGTCCCTCACCCCTCCCCATTTGAAGAGTAGGGACACCCTGAACTTTTGCTCTTCCTTCAGTGCTGACTCAGAGGGAGCAGGTCTCAGGGAGCCCACAGGCTCCTCCCAACTAGAGGCTGGAGTCTGGGAGGTGCCCATCCCAGCGGGTGGCACACTCCCCGCTCTCTCCCTAACCACCCCCCCAGCTCCAGGCCTCAGACCTGTCTAACAGCACCTCCTCTGAGGGCCTGGCTTCACCCATCTGCCTGGGATGGGTGTGGAGTCCTGGGAGCCTGGCCCAACATGGCCCTCCTGTCCCTCGCAACCCAGGAAAGACGGCAGGGGTGAGGGACAGGAATAGAGCATCCCATGAAGCTGGAAGACAGACTTGAAAGCCTCGCTATCCTCCCTCCTGCCCCATGCAGGTCACTTTTGGGGCAGCCTGGACTAACCAGCCCAGGGCCTCCTCGGGAATGGAGACTGCCAGCAGAGCCCTGGTTGGAGGCCTGATGCCGGCCCCCGTAAGTCTCAATGCGGGACGCCACAAGTCCTTGGAGGGGACCCTCATCTGGAGGAGCAAAGGTCTGCATCTCTTCTTTCCTGGGTCACCTCTGAAGGGTCATAGCTTCAATATCCAGGAGAAAAGGGTCCCCTGAGGCTGCAAAGAGAAAATAAAGGAATGGAAGGGCCAGCCTTGATCAGTGGGTGGCACCAGGTTGGGGACCAAGAGGGGGAGGGGGGGAGGGAAAGGTGATGGAGTGGGGGAGGAAGGGCCAAGGGCTTGTCACTTACTGCGGGAGCACAGCAACCTATCTGTGACTTGGTGGGGGTAGGGTATGACCCCGCATGCTGGGGAGAAAACCCCTTGGAGCTATGCGTCCTCCCTTACATGTATGCACATTTGGTGTACAAGCTCCCTCACGGGCCTCAAAGGATGCTGTAGTCCTCGGAGTAGCTGGGAGCAAGGGTCACAGGCAGGTCCCCAGGCTTCCTGGGTGTCCTTCCTTCCCATGCACCGAGCCACACCCTTCTCGTAGCCTAGGGAAAAGCTGCTGGGAGGCATGGGGTGGGGGCATGCTGGAGACTGTACCACCTGCCCACTATTTTTGTACAGCCCCGAAGCTAAGAATGCTTTTTATGTGTTTAAATCGTTGGAAAAATATCAAAAGAAGAATAATATTCCACAACACATAGAAAGTATATAAAATTCAAATCTCGGGGTCCATAAATAAAGTTTTATTGGAACACAGCCACATTTACACCTTTCCAACTGTCTACCACTGCTTTCTTGCTAGGTGTGACAGAGACTGTCTCTATAGACGTCCAGTCTAAAATATTTACTATCTGGCCCTTTACTGAAAGCTTGCCCGCCCCTTACCTGGACCCTCCTGGCCACAGACAGGGAGGTGAGGGAGGACAGCTATCAGGCCGCTGGGCTTAGAGACAGCAGGCTATGTTTGGTCTTCCCCAGCCTCTGGGAACACCTCCACGGAGCTGGGAGCCAGGTCGGGGGCTCCATCCCTTCCCCTTAAACCTGGATAGAGGACCCACCCTTTGAGTGGGCAGGGCCTGGAGAGCAGAGGCCTCCTAAGCAGGTGCTTGTCCCCCCTCAGATGGCCTGAGGCCCCTGCTCAGCCCTCCCCTTTTCTCTGATTTCTGAGCGAAAAGAGGAAAAAGTCCATTGTCTCCCCGGGCCCCTCCCAATAATCCTCCCCCCCCCCCCCAGGGCTGCCTCCCCTCCTTCTCCCTCTCCCTCCCCCTGGTCCTTTCCGAGCTCGGACGCCGGCTGGCCTTCCCCTCTAGCCCCCGCGCCGCCCGCACCGGCCCCAGCCCCCCTGCCCGCCCCGCCCCCGTCCGCTCGGCCCCGCGGCCGCTCACCTGTGTCCGCAGGTGTCCCGGCGCTCGCGCTGCCGACCCCCGCCCGCGGGGCTCCCGGTCGCCGACGGCTCCCCCGGCAATGCCAGCCCCGCTGCCCGGGCTGGATCTGGGACCGAGCGGCCCGCGGGACCCGGGGCAGCGCAGGACCGGGCCGGGAGGGAAGGTGGAGGGAGAGGGGCGGGGACGCGGGCTGGCGCCGCCCTCTCACCGCCGGTCCCGGACCCGGCCGCGCTGTGCGGGCGCCCGTGGGGCCCTGGGGACGGAGGGTCCCGTGCCCGGGACGCAGCCGCCACCCTCCCCGGACGAGGAAAGCTCCCTGCGCAGGGCTCCCCTTCCCCTCCCTCCTTCGCACCTGAACTCACCAGCCACCTGGCCGGGGCGGAAGGCCGGGAACCGCGCGCCGCCCCGGCGCCCTTCCCCTCCCGGCCAGACCCCTTCCAGGCACCAGAGGAATGAGGCACAAATGCGAGGCTGGGCGTCGCGGGAGGAGGCGGTGCGGGTAATGACCCGGTGATCTCTGGTGCCACCTTGCTTTCAGGTGCAGTGAGTGGCTGGCTCTCCCCTCCTCCCCCTGCCTAAGGGGAGTGGGACTGCCAGCGGAAGGGGCACAGGGGCCACAGGACCCTGGGGCCCTCACGCCGGTTCTCTGGCTGAGTCAGTCCAAAGTGTGACCCTTATCTCTCACATGGCTGCCCTGGCCATCGGGTGGAAGGCTCTCTCTGGACTTTGCCTTTGCTCCAGGGATGGCACCGGGCGCCAGGCTGAGACCTGACCCAACGCCTCTCCCACTCCTGAAACCGGGGGTGGGAGGACAGGGGTGTCAGATGGGGGCATCCCCACACTTCACTGGCAAACGGGCTTCGCCTACAGTGAGGGTGCCATCCCAGCACCCACGGGGGCTGCTGACATAGACACCGTTCAAGGGCACTCGCTGGGCATTGCCTGAAAGGACCACATTCTCACATCCCCACCTCACGACACATCGCCTGACAGAAGCCCTGGATATTGGTGATCAGAAGTGTCCACGGATGCGGCGTCATTGTGATCTTACAATCAGGAAGCCGAAGAGTCTGTGGCGGTGCCGATGGCCAGGCCTGAGTGCCTCCACCCCTCCTCCCTGCCCTGTGGTCTTCCTCCCACGAATCAGCTATGCGGTGACCGATAGGCCTCCTTCCATTTGTAGAGCATTGGGAAATTTATCAAGCACTTTCAAAAGCATAATCTCATTGTAGCAGTAGGGAAAGGGGTCTCCATGCTCCTCTCCTGTCTGCCACCTTGAACCCATAAGTGATTGGAAGTGTTCTAGTCCTCACTCGGACTCTGATGACTCCGTTTTGTTTGGGAGAGGAATCTTTATTATGGGATGGTTTCTAATTTCCTCTGGCCTCCTCATATTTGCCCTCCGAAAGTCTCTTTTTCTGAGCTTGCTGTTACGTGATTGCTCTGTTGTTTCAGAAGAGTTCCTCTAGGTCCTTGTATCCTACCTCCTGCTTCCTGCCTCCAGGTAGATCAGCATTGGTTTTCCGGAGAGGAGTCGGGTGGGGCGGGAACAGTAGTGAAGAGAAGCCCTTTTCTCTTCCATTCACAGCCTGTGTGTGTGTGTGTGTGTGTGTGTGTGTGTGTGTGTGTGTGGTAGAGAGGGAGAGAGAGAGAGAGAGATATTCAGGGGTGACAAGAGTAGCCACGAGGGAAAGAGAGCTAATAAACCAGGAGATGGTGATTACCGGCAGTATTAAATGACACCCCAGAGAGAGCTGGTGCCAAGGGGCCCCTAGCTTCTCCTCCCAAAGTCTCGCAGAAAGAGGTGGAAGGAGGAGTAAGCGGGGAATGGAAATTGAAAGAACACCAGGGACAGGCCCGGACTTAGAGCGCTCTGGGGTGAGCTGGCTGGACTGGCCCGGTGGACACGCGGAGAGTTAACCCTTTCACTTCCCTCAAGTCTGAGATCCAATCTCTATCCGCCACTGCCTCGGGGCCTGTCTTCAGCCTCTCTGGGAGGAGAGGTTCCCAGGGAAAGCTGGAGTTCTGAAAGTGGGAGGTGTGGCTGGATGCAAGCTGTGGGCTGGGAGGCGGGACTCCTGTGATCTAGTCCTTCTATTCTGGCCTTGTCAGATCCTTGCCCTCACAACCTTTGTTTCCCTGAAACCCTGGCTGTGCTGTGGAGAGCCGCCTTCAGACAGGCTGAGGCGGAACACAGCTCAGGGAGCTGAATGAAGCCCAGAGAGCAGGGGGGTTGGACGGTTGGCCTCTACTGTGGGGCACTGGGGAGCACCTGGCCCTTGGCCCGGAGAGGGGCACCTGGATGCTTGTCTTTCCTCCTGGCTGGCCCGGACTTTCCTCACACTTCTAGCTTGAGTCCTATCCCTCCTCCGAGCCTGAGTTTCTCCCTTAGTGTGGATAAGTTTCATCAGGGTATGCCCCAGCTCCTGAGAAGGTGTCTGTCTTCAAGATCGGAGCTTTGTGGATCCAGAGCATGAGGGTAATTTTCTGGGACTCCATGTCCTTTCTCCCTTCCCTCACAGGGAGACTCACTTGAGCTCGGAGCTCTGCCTAGCCAGCACCTCTCAGGGCAGGGCGGAGGCCATCTGGGTTAATGAGGTGCTAGCAGGGGCATCCTCCTGGGCCCAGGGTCAGGAAGAGGAGGGGAACCTGAGGGCTCCAGCTGGGAGGCACCAGGGCATGTGAGGCAGCTAATCGCCAGGAGGCCAGGCCCCTGGGCACAGACCAGAACTGATGCCCTCCTTCCCTTTGCTGCTTTCCTTCTCCCCCCACTCCCTCCTGGTCTTCCTTCCATGCTTACTGACAGTGTTCATTGGTGCAAGAAGGTACGAGGAGTGTATAGAACACATATTCCCAGTATGAGGAATAGCCCTCTTCCTAGTATAAGAGACAGTCCCTGGCCTCCAGGAGGCTACAGACTAGGGAGAGACAGACGGATGGTGAACAGAACACTGATCTACAAGTTGAACATATAAGGAACGAACCAAGAGCTACGGGAACACTTTGGAGGGACTAACAGCTGCATAAAGGAGCCAGGGAAGCGTCATAGAGGAGGAGAACTTTGTGCTGGGATTTTAAGGATGAGTAGGAGTTTGCTGCACTGAGGAGGAGGAAGGCATTTCTGGAGGAGGGAACAGCGTGAACAAAGACCCTGACATGTTGGAGGAGCGTGTTTAAAAAGCAAGAGGAAAAGGGCAGGCTTTCCCAAAGGCCTCCTGAAAGCCAGCCGTGGTGGCTTCCTGGGGACCTCCCACCCTCCGAGCAGCTGATCGCTGGGCGGTGTGGCTTAGGAGGACAAACCCTCTCCCTGACATTCAAGGACCTCCTCAATATGACCCCAATTACACTTCCGGCCTTTCCCTTGCTACTCCCCTACTCCATCCCTGGACATGTCCCCAGTCTCTAAGTCTGCCTCAGTGGCCCTGATTCCATGCCTTTGCTTGAGCCCTTCCCCTTAGCTCGCTCAATGTTCTTGGCCCCTTGTCCTCCCATCTCCATTTCTGCCCCCTTCAGGGTCCTTCCCAAGGGCTGCTTCCTTCATGAACCATTTCCCGCTACTCCCCCAACCAGAGGGACCACGTTCCTCCCTGCTTTCACGGCCTTGGTCCCTGTGTTTCTTTAAAAGACACTATTCTTTTTTTTTTTTTTAATTTTTTTTCAATTTTATTGTTATGTTAATCACCATAGATTACATCATTAGTTTTTCATGTAGTGTTCCATGATTCATTGTTTGTGCATAACACCCAGTGCTCCACGCAGAACATGCCCTCCTCAATACCCATCACCAGGCTAACCCATCCTCCCACCCCCCTCCCCTCTAGAACCCCCAGTTTGTTTTTCAGAGTCCATCGTCTCTCATGGTTCATCTCCCCCTCCAATTTCCCCCCCTTCATTCTTCCCCTCCTGCTATCTTCTTCTTCTTTTTTTTTTTTAACATATATTGTATTATTTGTTTCAGAGGTACAGATCTGTGATTCAACAGTCTTGCACAATTCACAGCGCTCACCATAGCACATACCCTCCCAATGTCTATCACCCAGCCATACCATCCCTCCCACCCCCCACCACTCCAGCAACCCTCAGTTTGTTTCCTGAGATTAAGAATTCCTCATATCAATGAGGTCATATGATACATGTCTTTCTCTGATTGACTTATTTCACTCAGCATAACACCCTCCAGTTCTATCCACGTCGTTGTAAATGGCAAGATCTCATTCCTTTTGATGGCTGCATAATATTCCATTGTATATATATACCACATCTTCTTTATCCATTCATCTGTCGATGGACATCCTGGCTCTTTCCACAGTTTGGCTATTGTGGACATTGCTGCTATAAACATCGGGGTGCACGTACCCCTTCAGATCACTACATTTGTATCTTTGGGGTAAATACCCAGTAGTGCAATTGCTGGGTCATACGGTAGCTCTATTTTCAACTTTTTGAGGAACCTCCATACTGTTTTCCAGAGTGGCTGCACCAGCTTGCATTCCCACCAACAGTGTAGGAGGGTTCCCCTTTCTCTGCATCCCCGCCAACATCTGTCGTTCCCTGATTTGTTAATTTTAGCCATTCTGACTGGTGTGAGGTGGTATCTCATTGAGGTTTTGATTTGGATTTCCCTGATGCTGAGCGATGTTGAGCACTTTTTCATGTGTCTGTTTGCCATTTGGATGTCTTCTTTGGAAAAATGTCTGTTCATGTCTTCTGCCCATTTCTTGATTGGATCATTTGTTCTTTGGGTGTTGAGTTTGATAAGTTCTTTATTGATTTTGAATACTAGCCCTTTATCTGATATGTCATTTGCAAATATCTTCTCCCATTCTGTCGGTTGTCTTTTGGTTTTGTTGACTGTTTCTTTTGTTGTGCAAAAGCTTTTTATTTGATGAAGTCCCAATAGTTCATTTTTGCCCTTGCTTCCCTTGCCTTTGGCGATGTTTCTAGGAAGAAGTTGCTGCAGCTGAGGTTGAAGAGGTTGCTGCCTGTGTTCTCCTTTAGGATTTTGATGGACTCCTGTCTCACATTTAGGTCTTTCAACCATTTTGAGTCTATTTTTGTGTGTGGTGTAAGGAAATGGTCCAGTTTCATTCTTCTGCATGTGGCTGTCCAATTTTCCCAACACCATTTGTTGAAGAGACTGTCTTTTTTCCATTGGACATTCTTTCCTGCTTTGTAAAAGACATAATTCTTAACGTGCCCAGTACTATTGCTATTCAATATGCCCATGTCCCTCACTAGACTCCAAGCCCCTTGAGGGCAGCCAGCCACCAGCATAGGGCCTGGCCTAGGACTGGCGACCAGTGTCTGTGGGGTTGAACCGCATTGATTAGCTAGAGGATCCAGATAGAATCAACTTGTGGGTAGACTTGCCTACTCTGTCATCTCTCTGTCCCTGCTCAAAGGAAACACCTTTGTTTTTTAAATATCTGGGAGTCTTCCATAATTTTAGTTTGGCATTCCTGCTTTGTTACTGGAGCTTCAGCATTTCCTCAGTGCTACTGCTAGAGGTTTCTGACCCGTTAGGACGAACACGCCGTGTAAGTTTTACCTTGCACATCACTGCTGATGGATTAGTAGTGGTTTCCTTAGAATATTAGGCCAAGAAGGATTCTGTGGATGATGAGGGCTCAGAAGAAAGGGCCCTCAGATGCCTGGGTGGCTCAGTTGCTTAAGCGTCTGCCTTCAGCTAAGGTCATGATCCCAGGGTCCTGGGATCCAGCCCATGTCAGCCTCCCTGCTCAGTGGGGAGCCTGCTTCTCCCTCTCCCTCTGCCGCTCCCCCTTCTTGTGCTCTCTCTCTGACAAATAAATAAATAAAATCTTAAAAAAAAAATAGAAGAAGAAGAAAGGGCCCTAAGATGGCTTAGTGACACTTGCCATGTGAGGAGGCAGGGCTCCTTCTGCCTTCTGTTAGTTCATCAGATACTTTACTTACATGAAGCCAAGACTGGGGCACTGGGAGAGCCCAGGGCCTTTGCCTCTGGTGGAAGCTGAAGGAGGACAGTGAGCAGAAGAGGAGCTGAGGACTCCAAAGGTAGATTTACCTTCTTGAGATTTCCTAGAGCAGACCTTGGAGTCAAGTGTCTGAACATCCGGGTCTGTGTTCTTACTGGGCGCCCTCATGGTCTTGACATGATCAGTCCCCAGAGGGGGCTGTGGACTCAGCCAGACCAATAGGGCTTAGTGGTTCAGGATCCCCAGCAGGTTCCTTAGCAGGTAAAGCTAAGGTGATGACAAGGAGTTTCCCACCTGTGGGAATGTTCCTGATTCCTCTCTCCTCCTAGGCAGCTGAGGCTTCAAGAATGACAAGAGGGGCGCCTGGGTGGCTCAGTTGGTTAAGGGTCTGACTCTTGATTTCAGCTCAGGTCACAATCTCAGGGTCGTGAGATCAAGCCTTGTGATGGGCTCCATGCTCAGCGCAGAGTCTGCTTTTCCCTCTCCCTCCCCCTCTCTGCCTCTCCAGTGTGCGCACCTTCTCTCTCTCTCAAATAAATAAATAAAAATAAAATCTTAAAAGAAAGTTTTAAAAGAATGACAAGAATGTATCAAAAGTGAGTAATACCTAGAAATGTTTTATTTCCCGGCTTCCTGTCTTTGCTCCGTTGCACCTGAGGGCCATGGTCTCCCCTAGTGGCATCCCCTGGAAATGCTATGACTTGGTTTCTGGGGTCAGGAGCGGACACGTCCCAAAGCCCTGCCCTTTCCCCCTTGAATGGGACCCATATGGTCTTACAACCCAACATTCCTCCTCAGGCAAGAACACTGGCTAATGATCTTGGCAGATGGCCCAGGCCTCTACCTGATAACCTCTTGCAGTGCTGCTCCCAGAGTCTGTGCCTTTGTTCAAGTGGTTTTGATTAATGGGGGTGTGCTCACTTCCTTCAAGTCCCTTTCCTCCTGAGGAGTCATTTGATTTCCTCCCTCAGGTCTATCCTGACAATGGGTCTCCACCTCTTCAGCCTGAGGTTAACTCAAAAGTACCTGTAATTGTGAAGTTTAAGGCTCCAGTTGGTCTTTGCAAATGTTCTCCAAGTTAGAACATCTTGGCTCCCTGCCATGGTCAACTTCTAGCACAGTGGCCCTCGTTACTTAGTCCAAGATTGCAGCCAGCCCTTGCTCATGGCACATGTATTTTAAGGCTCATTTGCCCAGGATGGCGGACTGTCTCGTCCCATCTCATTATGACACATCTTGCCCAGTCCAGGAAGATGGGCAGATATTTTATTCTTTGGGTGGATGCCAGTACCACAGTCCTAAATCATTATTTCTAATTTAATTTGACAACCTTGATTTTCAGGAAGTTCTTTCTCATCTCTGACCCAAATACCTCCAGCTCAAACTTAAGATAATTTCCTCATACGCCCAGAACTGTCCTTCTCTGTAGCATGAACCCCTTTTCAGATCACTGAACCACAATTTGGGTCATTTTAGAGACCATCCTTCAGAGACCCTGGTGGTCAGTTTGGGTTCATGTGGACAGGCACCCAGGTCTGAGGCCCCCAGGTCTGTGCGCCAGGCACTGTGCTGGATGCCCCGTGGAGATTAATCAACATTCTCTTGCTACGACCCAATGAAAACAGGTATGACTAGTATTATCCCATTTGATAGATGCAAGGCTGAGTCTTGGAGGTAAAGTAACTTGGCTAAGGTCACAAAGCCAGCATGTAGAACAACTGGGATCCTATCCCCACATCTAACAAGGCTTTAGAGCTGGGAGTTGGTCCAACCACTAGCCTCCAAACAGGAAACCTCTGTGAGCATTTAGGACAGATGTCTTCCTCTGACCTTACTTCCATTTTACATTGGTCTGCACCCTAATTTTGCCTTAATCCTTTCTGTCTGCCTAAATGACCTTCAGTCATGGCCTTACCCATTCCTTCCTGCTCTTTGTTCCGTGTCAGTGTCTTTGTTCAAAGACAAGCCCTTCTCAAGGGCGTCTGGGGCAAGAGGACTTGACTTTTCTATGTCTCCATTCTTTTTTTTTTTTTTTTTTTTAAAGATTTTGTTTATTTATTTGAGAGAGAGAGAATGAGAGAGAACACATGAGAGGGGATAGGGTCAGAGGGCAAAGCAGACGCCCTGCCGAGCAGTGAGCCCGATGCGGGACTCGATCCAGGGACTCCAGGATCATGACCTGAGCCGAAGGCAGTTGCTTAACCAACTGAGCCACCCAGGCGCCCGCTATGTCTCCATTCTTATATGTAAAATGAGGATAATAATATTAAATTTTAGGATCATTATGATAATCACAGCTAATATTTTAATAAAGCAGTTACTATGTGCAAGCATAATTAAGCACTTGACATGTTTCATTTCATTTAATCCTCACAAAAGCTCTGAGTTAGATATTACTCTCCTAGAACAAATGAAGAAACAGGCTCAGAGCGGTTATATAATATGCTTCAGATGACTGAGTCAACAGGAAGAAAAACCAGGATTTGAACTCACATTTGTCTCACTCCAAAGCCTGCACCTTTTCCCACTATCCTATGGGAAAATAAATGGGTTGCTGTGTGTAGCTTGCCATATGGCAAGAAAACCAGGGAACACCAACTGTCTTGTTTCAACCCTCAAGGTCATCTCAGCATTCAAAGAAACAGAAATCTAACTCCTGAAGCCTTGAAAAGTAACATTGGTCTTTGCTAAAGGCTGTTGACCTGGAGCACAGGGTCTTGCAGCTTACCACACAGCAGCATTTCCTAAAAAGCAGCCTCTTTGCACATCATTCCCTGTCCCCAAAAGATCCCTCCTCATAGCCTCTGTTCAAACCTCTCCCATCTTCTCTTCTGTCTCCTTCCAACCCCTCTGCCTAGCTCCACTCCCTTCCCTTTTCAAAGCCATCCATTCTCATCTTCCCTTCTGCAGCTCTGTCCACCCTTCTGCTCAGTAAAACCAAAGATTTTTCAGAGCCTACCATTCTCTAAAGGGTGTAGTAAACCCATATACAAATTGAATAGGCTTGGCCTTGGCATGCTGGGCACAGAATGCACGTCCAAGGGAGGTGGAAGGAAACCCTAATGAGCTGAGGACACATTGGAGAGGGGATTAAAAAGTTGATTTCTTCCTGGGCCCCCCATTCCATCTCTTTTGTTCCCCCCTCCTTCAGTACCTGGGGGAGAGAGGAGGACGTGGAGTGATCTGTCTCTCCTTACTTACCATCTGACTCAATGCTGAACATTGTGCGAGACCCAAATGAACCCCCATCCGACCTTCCCCACTTCTCCAGTCCACAGCGGCCTTTGCTACCTTTGGTTCCCGTTGCTTTTGTCCCACTACCATTTGTCTTGCCTTTCTTGTCACCAAGCCTTCCACGGTGGTGTCTCATCTCCTTAACTAGGCTGTGGGCTCCTTGAAAGTCGGACCTTGTCTCTCCACAGTGCCCGCCAAGGTGCTGGGCTTGTGAAATGACAGAACTTGAAATGGAGACTACAAAAGATTTGAAAGGGAGGTGGCTGGGAAATAATGGTCAAGGGAGGTCTCTGAACTTTGCTGCCTCACTGTGGCGGACCGTTCCTGGGTTTTCATGCCTCTGCGGCTCTCTGGGCTTGGCCTGGTGATTTGCTTTGGCCAACAGAGTGTCAGAAGTGACGATGTACTAGTTCCAGTCTCAGGCCTCCAAAGGCTTTGGGCACTTTCATCCTCTCTGGGAACCTTCCCACCATCATGATAATAAGCCCAAGGTAGCCTACTGGAGGACAAGTGACCATGAGGAGGACAGCCAAGTCATCCCAGCTGAGGCCAGGCAGAGGACATGACCCAGGGCCACAAATGCATGAGTGAGCCCAGCTGAAGTGAGCCTGGCCCGGCCCAAATCAGCAGAACCTCCTAGCCGACTGAGAGACTCACGCACAAAACTAATTACTTATCATTAGCCTGTTATTAGAGGTTTTGTGGATGTCTGTTATGCACCATTAATGTGGCAGTAGAGAACCGATACAACTGTTTACCGGCTCTGTGACCTTGGGCAAGCTATTCACAGATTTTATTTATTTAATTAATTTATTTGAGAGACAGCAGGAGAGAGAGAGCGAGCGAGCACAAGCAGGGGGAGTGGCAGAGGTGGAGGGAGAAGCAGGCCCCCCCACTGAGCAGGGAGCCCCATGTGGGGCTCGATCCCAGAATCCTGGGATCATGCCCTGAGCCGAAGGCAGATGCTTAATGGACTGAGCCACCCAGGCGCCCCTGGGTAAGCTGTTTAATCTCCAGGCACTTCAACTTCCTTATCTGTAAAATGCGGATGCAGGAGACATTGTTGACAGCTTGCAGCTCTCTCCCCTTCCATGGATTGCTTCAGCTGAAGAGCTGCCTTACTCAAGTGTCTGCCCCCTCCTCTGGGATAGCCTACATCCAATGACTGGCTGACTTGGAAGTATAAAGTTCTGGCCCCCTTGTTCCAATTTGGGACAACTCTGCAGGGCCATCCCAGCTCTGGAGCTGCCTGTGGGGTCAGCTAAGGTTTTTTTTTTTTTTTTTTTTTCTTTCTTTCTTTCTTTTCTTTCTTTCTTTCTCTTTCTTCTTTCTTTTTCTTTCTTTCTTTCTTTTTTTTTAAAGATTTTATTTATTTATTTGACAGAGAGAGACACAGCGAGAGAGGGAACACAAGCAGGGGGAGTGGGAGAGGGAGAAGCAGGCTTCCTGCCGAGCAGGGAGCCCGATGCGGGGCTGGATCCCAGGACCCTGGGATCATGACCTGAGCCGAAGGTGCTTAATGACTGAGCCACCCAGGGGCCCCGAAGGTTTTTCTTGCAACTGTGTGGTCTCCCTACTTCTCCCTCCGCCCAGGCCTGCTTCATTTGCCCTCCACAAGGGCTGAGGCCAAGAGTGCTTCCAATAAACCTCTTCCATTCATATCTTCATCTTACATTCTAATTTCCAGGAACTCACCCATGAGAGGGTAGGCCAATGACCACGTGGTGAGTTCTAGCCAATGGGGTGAAAGCAAAAGAATCACATGGCCATTTCCTGAAATGTTCCTTATTAAGACTGCTGTCTTCAAACTTTGTTACTTGTTACCACGACTAAAAGAATTTTGGGAAACGATATACATCCTTGCATGTTTTTTAGATCTAAAATTTTTCCTTATAGTTTCAAATGCAACTTTTAGTGTATTATTAATATTAACATCAAAAAAGGATTCACTTTTATTTTAACTGATTTAAAAAATTTTAAAACATTTTTTAAAAGTTGCAAAATCAGGGGCGCCTGGGTGGCTCAGTCGTTTTGCGTCTGCCTTCAGCTCAGGTCATGATCCCAGGGTCCTGGGATCGAGCCCCACATTGGGCTCCCTGCTCAGAGGGAAGCCTGCTTCTCCCTCTCCCGCTCCCCTTGCTTGTGTTCCTGCTCTCGCTATCTCTCTCTCTGTCAAATAAATAAAATCTTAAAAAAAAAAAAAAGTTGCGAAATCATGCAATGACTGCTTATGTACACTTTCCTTGGATTCATCAGTTATCAATATTTTGCCCTGTTTGCTGTCTCCCATAACCTACAACATCATTAGGATGATTAGTATAAAACTGATCAAAACAGAAATATATGTTAAACTCACATTGAACTTAAAAGTTTATTGGGATTGTACTTCCCCAGTGAGATGGACAGAGCTTCCCCTGACCTAAATTTTTTTAGAGAGGCAGCAGAGTGCAGTTGTTTAGCTTATGAATGGAGTAGGTAGCCTGGACTGGAAGCCTGGTTCTGCCACTTATTAGGTGTTTGGCCTTGGGCAAGTTATTTACCCTCTCTGCACCTCAATCTCTTCATAATATCTATCTCAGAGGGTTGTGATGAGGACCTAATGAGTTAATATTATAAGGTCCTTAGAACTTTACCTGATATATTGTGTATGATGTAAATACAATGCATCAATGGACACATATTTATTGCTAAAATAATTAAGGTTCAGGGCAAATTAACAAGAAAATATGGATTACCAGTAAATTGGAGGCTTACGAAAGATGTATTAATGATTGTTGTTGAATGCATTATTTACAGGAGAGCACATCACAGATGATATTAAATTAATTTAATAGAAACATGGTCAGAATAAACAAATGAGCCGAGAAGTGATTGATAATTGACAGCAAGCAGGAGACTCGTACCCAAATTAAAAAAAGAAAAGACCATGATGTTTCCATCATCCAATAATTTGGGGGCAAAAGTTAATGAAAATTTTTTCTACAAGTCAATAAATGTTTACAAAAATATGAAACACTGATGTGCCTTTGATATATGTTCTTTTTATTTAAAGATGTTGTGTTCCTCTGTTGAAAGTAAATGTGAAACTTTTCACTTCCTCCTCCTTGAAGTCATGCAAATGTGCAAAGGAGAACAGACCCAGACCGGATGGCTGAGGGCGCTGGCTGGCCGCACTCTATCTAACCGCAGGCTGCTTGGTGAAGGCGCAGAGTGCGCTTCGCAGCAGGTCAGCACTGTCCAGATCCTTTTTAGGAATCATGAATTTTTTTTAAAGATTTTATTTATTTATTTGGGGGGGGGAGAGAGAGAGAGAGAGAGCGTGAGCACAAGCAGGGGGGAGGGGTAGAGGGAGAAGCAGACTACCCACCAAGCAGGGAGCCTGATGCAGGACTTGATCCCAGGACTCTGGGATCATACCTGAGCCAAAGGCAGACATTTAACTGACTGAGCCACGCTGGTGCCCACGCATAGATTAAAAAAAAAAAAAAAAGATTTATTTATTTGAGAGAGAGAGAGAGAGAAAAGGGGCAGAGGGAGGAGAGAATCCTCAAGCAGACTCCCCGCTTGAGCGTGGGGCCTGTTGCAATGTGGGGCTCAACCCCAGGACCCTGAGAGATCCTGACCTCAGTGGACATCAAGAGTTGGGCACCCAACCGACTGAGCCACCCAGACACCCCACGAATAGATTTTTAAGTAATCTCTACACCCAGCGTGGGGCTGGAACTCACAACCCTGAGATCAAGAGTCTCAGGCTCTACTGACTGAACCAGCCAGGCACCCTGCCGGCCCCTGGGGGCGCCCGGGGAGGAACCCCAGGCCTGGCCGCCTGCATGGCACTGCCGGGGGCACAGCCGGGTGGCCTGGCTCTCAGCTGGAACTGTCAGCTGGAACTGGAACTGAAATCATGAATAGTTTTAAGATGGGTAGATCGGGCATGGAGCTCTGCTATGAGTTTGTCACCTGTATGATATAAGATACCTTTAGTATTTCATTACTTTGTGCTAAGGGGTTCTCCCTCCCGCCAGTCTGGGACAACTTGGGGCACGTGGAAATTAATACTGCCATCCGGCTGCCCTGCACTAAGCTCTAACTGAATCCACAGCTTCCAAATGGGCCGTGATATCTTCCTGTTAATTTCGCAGTGTGCCTGTAAGAACAATATATACATGACAGAGAAGACATGAAGACCTAGCATAGGTTTGTGCTGATTTGATTACAAGGGGATTCACTGAAAACCATATTTTGGTATTTTCTTTGTTTGGGGCCACCAAGCTTTTTCACTCTAAGCATTATATCTTTTTTTTTTTTTTTAGATTTTATTTATTCATTTGACAGAAAAAGCGCATGAGCAGGGGGAGAGGCAGGGGGAGAGGGAGAAGCAGGCTCCCCGCTGAACAGGGGGCCCAATGCGGGGACTCGATCTGAGGACCCTGGGATCATGACCTGAGCAGAAGGCAGACGCCTAACCAACTGAGCCACCCAGGCGCCCTCTTGGCATTATATCTTAATAAAAGCCAGGACAGATGAGAGGCTGAGGCTGATGTGTTTGACAATAGCGTGGATTATTTATTTATTTATTTTTTAAAGACTTTTATTTATTTGACAGAGAGAGACAGCAAGAGAGGGAACACAAGCAGGGGGAGTGGGAGAGGGAGAAGCAGGCTTCCCGCCGAGCAGGGAGCCCGATGCGGGGCTCGATTCCAGGACCCTGGGATCATGACCTGAGCTGAAGGCAGACGCTTAACGTCTGAGCCACCCAGGCACCCCAGCGTGGATTATTTTTTTTAACACCTTTCTTTTCTTTTAGACAAAATTATTTTCTGTAGTAATCATGAAATGAAATGATTTCATTTCATGCTTACTCTTATTAAACAAAAATAGTCCCACTTGGAATCTATCCTCTTTTTCACTGTTTTAAATTTTAAACACAGATAAAAAGTCCAAGTAGACAGAGGTAAAATAACTCAATTTATTTCTTTTGTCTTTACATCCTCACTGCTGTCATCCCTTCCTTTGAATCTCCTGTTTAAACGCAGAGGTAAGTAGTTTGCCCAGATGGATGCGCTGACCTAGCATGAAGGGGCCTTATAACTGGAAAGGGGCACACTTGGCTCAGTCGGGAGGCGAGGGGCCCGCTGTATCATTGGAAATTCCAGAAGTGAAATTCTCTGTAGAATATAATGTTTCTTAGAAACACATTATAAAAAATGCTAATTTGCTAATACCTATTGTGGAAAGCCAACGGGAACCACAGCATTAGTTTAGATTTAAAACTTAGACCAACAAAATATATTTTCAGGAAAGGAATAGTTTATCATTGATGTTGTTTAGAATTGCTGGTTGAGGTGATAATAAAGAGCAGCCGGCTTTTGGTTGATCACTGTTTTAACGTTCTCTACAGTGCAGCCCATAGGCTGCCCTTGGTGGTGGGGCGACAGTTCCCACTACCCTGGTCTTGCACACCGTTGATAAGAGGTCTACCTTTCTTTTATACAGTGGCAGAACAGTGGCGCATGCCAGTAGGCTGGTGGGACAAGAGAATTGGCAGCTGCCTTGACTGCAGGCAGGAATGTTTTAGTAAGGAGGCGACAGGGAATGTGAGCTGGTGGAAATCAGTTGCCTTCCAGTGGTGCTGAGTACTTGCTGGCAGATTTAAGGACCTGTATACGCCTCAGCCAGCACAAGCCCTTGGTCCCATTTTTACTTGTTCCTGTCTCCATCCTGCTGTCTGGAGCAGATACTGCCATCCTGGATCATGAGGCTGAGGGACGCACTGTAGGGCTGCTGGCAGAGTGGGGAGGAGCCTGGGGCCTCGAGGACTCCATGAAGAGCACTCTGTATCTCTAGACATTACTCCAGTGAGAGAGAAATAAGATTCCATGTTTTCTGGGGTTCTGACACTTCCAGGGGTGGGGAAGGCCCTGGACATTTAAGGGGCCTGATATGTAAAGGACGAATAGGTGTTTTCCGAGTAAAAAGAATAAGAGAATTTCTGGGAGCAGGAAGCTCAGGTAGGAAAGTCAAGAGACAGCATGGTGAGTTTGAGGAATGGAAGGAAGCTCAAGATGGGGAAACTCAAAGTTCAAGGGGATATTGGGGGTCTTGAGAAGGAACTCTAGAAGAATGGCAAATGATTTACCCGTGCTTGTTAGCCAAGTTGGGACCTCTGCTGTTCTTGGAGGTTCTCAGAGGCCAAACCAAGAAATCCAGGGCCCTGCCTTCGCAGGGTTGCCCCAGGCAACTCCTGTTAGTAAAGAATCCTGTTTATTATCCTCTGACTCATAGTCACCTGTGGTTTCCATGGTTGCCACCAACAATAAAGCATAAATCCGGTCCTGGAGGGTGGGGTCTGCAGATGGGGCTATTCTCTCCCTTGTCTGGCTCAGCACAAGGGTCGAGGACAGCAGAGCTGCCCGGGATGTAGCAGAGGTGGTTGGTGGGAGAATGTCTTTGTCTACAGAATCTCAGGTGTGAATTTCCTTGGGAGAGGATGAAAGAAGCCGGGGTATGGAGCTGTCATCAGGACTCGGGGGTATATGCAGTGTGTGACTAAGAACCGTGCAGCCTCCACCCTTTCCAAATACTTATGGGAGGACCCCAGGAAACGGAGAGACAGGGAACCTTGGGACACAGAAGAGTCAGAGCAGGATTTGGGAGACCTGGCAACATTTTTCACCAGGGCCAAACAGGGTCTGTGCCCTATTATAGGCCAAATTTACAAATGCAAAACCAGGAGGAATGGTCTATTTGACAAGTGGTGGGGATGTACACAAAGGAACCAAAAGAAGGGGAAGCCAAAATATAGATTTTAAAAGATTATCTCATTTCATACATTTGCACAGTCTTACAGGTTACAAAGCACTTGTGTATCTACTGTCTCATTTGCTTTTCACAGAAGCCCTGGGAGGAAGCCAGGACAAAAAATGCCAATCTATTCTAAAATGGGGCTTATAGAAGTTAATTAACATAGCCAAGGTCAAATCCAGGGCTAAAATCTAGCCTTCCTGGCTCCCAATCCAATGTTCTTTTTACGAAATCATCATTTCTCAAACTTTGGCATCCATAGACCATTTTAATGGATGTCTGGTATACACAAAGTACCTAAATTTTTGATACATTTAAAAAATTGTCACAAAATTTAAAGTAATATAATGAAACATTTAAGAAGTAACATCAATGGCTTTTTTTTTTTTTTTAAAGATTTTATTTATTTGACAGAGAGCACAAGCAGGGGGAGCAGCAGAGGGAGAGGGAGAAACAGGATCCCCGCAGAGTAGGGGAAGCCTGATGCGGGACTTGATCCCAGGACCCTGGGATCATGACCTGAGCCGAAGGCAAACGCTTAACCAACTGAGCCACCCAGGCGCCCACATCAGTGGCTTTTTAAAAATTATTTATTTATTTATTTGAGAGAGAGAGTGAGCGAGAGAGTGCAAGCAGGGGTAGGGACAGAGGGGGAGGGAGAAATAGACTCCCCGCTAAGCAGGGAGCCCAACACAGGACTCGATCCCAGGACCCCTGGATCAGGACCTGAGCCGAAGGCAGTTGCTTCGCTCACTGAGCCACCAAGGCACCCCAATGGCTTTGATTTAAGTCAATGAGAAAGATATATTTGTAATCTTCACTAAAGTATTTATATTCAGCTTGATGTCAGATAGTTTGAACCATAGCTCAGATCCCATATCCCGTAGGGTTTTTGGGTTTTTTTTAACCATTTCTACTAAGGAAAATTGAAGGAATGGCATCAAGTGCTTCATCAGACAGTCCTGGGTAAGCAGATTAAACTTGGATTCAGGACTGTGGAGAGCACTGTCAGTGGAAATGGTTTGCCAGACTACCAGGACCTAGGTCTGTAAGCACATTATGCACAAAATTTGGAATATTGACTGTTTTAACCTAGGAGGTGGGGGCAAATCGATTCCTTCTCCAATCCTTGGCTTTGCTCAGCACTGGAAAGCACTTCTTGTTATGATGTAGAATTTCAAGGGTTTCTCTGTGTGTGTGTGTGTGTGTGTGTGTGTGGTAAAATACATAACATAAAGCTTCCCATTTTATCAAAGTGGTTTTAAATATATCCAATAGTATATTTTTTATTTCTTTTTCAAATAAATCAAATGTTGGGAAATAGTAAAGCTTTGATGCTGCCACTGTGCCAGTTCTAGTTTTGAGACATCCTGATATTGTATCCCCAACACTAAAATTGTGAAATTTTGGTCCTGAGTGATAGGTTCTTTTTTTTTTTAAATTTAATTTAATTTTATTATGCTATGTTAGTCACCATACATTACATCATTAGTTTTTGATGTAGTGATCCACGATTCATTGTTTTCGTATAACACCCAGTGCTCCATGCAGAACGTGCCGTCTTTAATACCCATCACCGGGCTAACCCATCCCCCGCCCCCCTCCCCTCTAAAACCCTCAGTTTGTTTCTTGGAGTCCATAGTCTCTCATGGTTCGTCTCTCCCTCCGAATTCCCCCCCCCCTTAATTTTTCCCTTCCTTCTCCTAATGTCCTCCATGCTATTCCTTATGTTCCACAAATAAGTGAGACCCTATGATAATTGACTTTCTGAGTGATAGGTTCTGACATATCACTAAGGTACATTATGTAAGTAGACCATTTGCAATTGGAGAAATGTTCTTTGTTGGCATTATCAATGTCATGAAGTGTCACCTTGCCTTTCAAAAACTCATGTAATGAAAAGGAAGCAGTAAACTATCTTTATTAGCAGATGACATGATCTTATACAGAGAAGACCCTAAAGAATTTACAAAAACACCAATTAGAGCTAATAAATAATTTCAGCAAAGTTGCAGGACACAAGATCAATATACAAAAACCAGTTGCGTTGCAATACACTAACAATGAACAATCTGAAAGTGAAATTAAGGGGCGCCTGGGTGGCTCAGTCTTTAAGCGTCTGCCTTTGGCTCAGGTCATGATCCCATAGTCCTGTGATAGAGCCCCGCATCAGGCTCCCTGCTCAGCGGGAAGCCTGCTTCTCCCTCTCCCACTCCTCCTGCTTGTGTTCCTGCTCTAGCTGTCTCTCTCTGTCAAATAAATAAATAAAATCTTTAAAAAAAATGAAAGTGAAATTAAAACAATTTCATTTATAAAAGCATCAAACATAATAAAAATACTTAGGGATAAATTTAACCAAAAAAGTGCAAGACTTGTACACTCTGAAACACTGTTAAAAGAAATTAAAGATGGTCTATGTAATGTAAATCTAAGAACATCTGTGTTCATTGTCTGGAAAATTTGATATGGTTAAGATGGTAATACTTGCCAAATTGATCTCCAGATTCAATGTAATCCCTGTCAAAACTGCTTTTTTTTTTTCCCCCAGAAATGGGTAAGCTGATCCTAAATTTCATATAGAGTTGCAAGGGACCAAGAATAACCAAAAAATCTTCTCTCTCATGGTTCGTCTCTCCCTCCGAAGAACAAAGTTGTGCAACCAAAAAGAACAAAGTTGAAAGACTCACACTTCCCAATTTCAAAACTTACTACAAAGCTACAGTAATCATGACAGTGTGGTCCTAAGGATAGACACATAGACCAATGGAGTAGAATTAAGAGTCCAGAAACAAACTCATACATTTATGGTTAATTGATTTTTGACAAAGGTGCCAAGACCATTCAATGGGGACAAAACTTTTTCAACAAATAATGCTGCGATAAGTGGATATCCACATGCAAAAGAATGAATTTGGGCTTCTATCTCATACCATACACAAATCTTAACTCAAAATGGATCAAAGATCTAAATAAAAGAACTGAAAGTAGAAAACTTTTATTTTTTTTATTTTTTTATTTTTATTTTTATTTTTTTTAAAGATTTTATTTAGTTATTTGACAGAGAGAGACACAGCAAGAGAGGGAACACAAGCAGGGGGAGTGGGAGAGGGAGAAGCGGGCTTCCCACAGAGCAGGGAGCCCGATCCGGGGCTCGATCCCAGGACCCTGGGATCATGACCTGAGCCGAAGGCAGACGCTTAACGACTGAGCCACCCAGGTGCCCCAGTAGAAAACTTTTAGAAGGAAACACAGGTGAAACTCTGTGTGGTTTCAGATTAGGCAATGGTTTCTTAGCACACCAAAAGCACAAAGAAAAAATAAATAAATGGGACTTCATCAAAATTAAGAACTTTTGTGGGTCAAAGGACACTAACAAGAAAGTGAAAAGACAACACACAGAATGAGAAAAATATTTGCAAATCATATACCTGATAAGGGTTTAGTATCCAGAATATATAAAGAACTCTTACAACTCAACAGTAAAAAGACAACCCAATTAAAAAATGGGCAAAGGATTTGAATAAGCATTTCTCCAAAGATACAATAAGTGGCCAATAAACGCATGGAGAAACACTCAACATCATTAATTATTAGAGAAATGCAGGGGCGCCTGGGTGGCTCAGTCATTAAGTGTCTGCCTTTGGCTCAGTTCAGGATCCCAGGGTCCTGGGATCGAGCCCCCCATCAGGCTCCCTGCTCAGCGGAGATCCTGCTTCTCCCTCTCCCACTCCCCCTGCTTGTGTTCCTGCTCTCGCTATCTCTCTCTCTGTCAAGTAAATAAATCTAAAAAAAAAAAAATTATTAGAGAAATGCAAATCAAAACCAGTGAGATAGCATTTCACACCCACTAGAATAGTTAAAATAATAATAATAACAACAAAAAGGAAAATAACAAGTGTTGATGAGAAGGTAGAGGAATTGGAACACTCTTACACTGCTCTTGGGAATATAAACTGGTTCAGCGGCTGTGGAAAACAGTTTGGCAATTCCTCAAAAGGTTATAGAATTCTCATATGACCCAGCGATTCCATTCCTAGGTATATGCCTAAAAGAACTGATAACATGTTCACAGAAAAACTTGTATGTGAATGTTCATAGAAGTGTTACTCACAATAGCCAAAAAGTAGAACCAACACAATGTTCGTCAAGCAATTAATAGATAAACAAAATGTGATATAGCCATCTCATGGAATATTATTCAGCCATAAAAAGGAATGAAGTACTGATACTTGCTACAACATGGGAGAACCTTGTAAACAGTGCGATAAGTGAAAGAAGCCAACCTCCAAAGACCAAATACTGTATGATTCCATGGATAGGCAAATCCATAGAGGCAGAACGTAGATTAGCATGTACCAGGGGTTGGGGGAGGGAAGGAATTTGGACTAACTGCTAATAGGGGTAGGGTTTCTTTTTGGGGTTATAGAGATGTTTTGGAGTTAGCGATGGTTGCACAATATGGTAAATATACTAAAATTTCTGGAGCATACGCTTGAAAATGGTGAATTTTATGTTATGTGAGTTACATCTCAATAAAAGTGTTAAAACAGAACAGAACAAATTCATGTGAGGACCTTTGCCCTCTAGAGTCAGAGTACTTTCTAGGCATTGGGAGGAGGAAGCAGTTTCTTCTATGTGCTGTTTATTTCTACCTGAACACATTGGAAAGAATACATCCTTGGTGACTGCAATCTGAATCACGGTGAAATGTTTCTATTTCCTTCAACATTAACTTGGATTCAGGAGGCATATTGAAGACTCTCGGTGGTTCTCTGTGAATTAAAGTGTTCCAACTGACGTTCATGTGATGCTCACAATAATAATCTTTATTGAGTCCTTGCTGTCTGCCAGACATTGTCCTCAGCACTTCATATGTATTTCTTCACTAATCCTTACCCCAGCTATATGAAATAGGTATTGTTATCATTATTAGTATCATCATGATTTCCAATTTTTAAAGGGAAAAAACTGAACCCCAAAGAGGTAAACTTTTTTTTTATTAAAGATTTTATTTATTTGATAGAGCAAGAGAGCACAAGCGGGGGAACAGTAGAGGGAGAGGGAGAAGATGGCAGGGAGCCTGATGTGGGGCTCGATCCCAAGATGCTGGGATCGTGACCTCAGCCAAAGGCAGACACTTAACTGACTGAGCCACCCAGGTACCTGGTAAACTTCTTTTATTACAACTTCAGCCTCCTGCCTTCTTGCTCCCAAAGCCAGTTCTCCATCTGTGCTGATGCCAATGTGTTCCTTTCATTCACAAAATAATCTCTAATAGCACAAAATATTTTTCTCCTGTAGTCGGGAATTTTAGAGATAAGGAGAACAAAACTTCGTTGACTATTTTGCCATCGTGTATGTGGTCCCCACGCCCACAGTGATTTCATAGTCCGTGTAGCACCTCATCTGCCAGCTATGTGATATCCAACCATGGCGTTTGATAAAGCTGCTTTCTGTCTAAGTATTTAGGTCATTAACTTCACAACTGGGTCGTCTGTCTTCTCTGTTGCTGTGTGACTTTTACCTGTATTTGCTCGGAGGAATGAGGACAACTCGGAGTGATGTGCTCTATTTCTGGTAAATTTTTAGTCTGGGAAGTGCTTTTTTTTTTTTTTTTTTGGTCTTTCTTCTTTTGCACTAATGGTTTCTTTTTTAAAAAATATTTTGTGCTTATTTTGAAAAAAAAAAATCAGTAGGCTCTGCCTGTGACTGATAAACAAGTTTTGATGACTTTGAGCCATGATTTGACATTTCACAGCTGATAATGCACTGGGGACAATGGGTGAATGGTCAAGAAACCCGAGTTTCCAGGTAATCTTTGTGGCAGCTCCTATCTGCAGTTTCTTTTTTGCTTGTTGTGCAAAATAATCACTCTTACATTTTTCTTTGTCTCAGTAGACACAGACATATTATATTCCCACTGAATTCCTGCTCACTGTGTACAGATGACATTGTTCTGAGTTGTCAGATTTATATTACTATCGTCATTGCTACTTTTATGACTCCATAAAGCACTTTTGAACCATTAATGACTTTTTATAATTTGGGGATATAACATAACACAACAGTGTGAACACACAAAGTACATTTTAAAACATAAGCAAAAGCATGCGTAAGTTGGCCCCTTTAATTAAAGCAGTCCTGAAATCTTTGGGAATGTAATAATTATTAACATAATGAGATGTCTGTGACAGCCATAATCAATGTCATATTTCCAATTTGTGAAAGATAGGGAGCAAAATTGTTTATCACCTTTTTTTTCCTCCTGAAACTACCAGTCTACAGTTGATAAAACTGTTCTTTTTTTTTTTTTTTTGAAGATTTCATTTATTTATTTGACAGGGAGAGACACAGTGAGAGAGGGAACACAGCAGGGGGAGTGGGAGAGGGAGAAGCAGGCTTCCCACCAAGCAGGGAGCCCGATGCGGGGCTCCATCCCAGGACCCCGGGATCATGACCTGAGCCAAAGGCAGATGCTTGACCTACTGAGCCACCCAGGCGCCCTGATAAAGCTGTTCTTGGAAACACTTCACTGCTCCAAGAGATTTTAATAGGAACGAGATGGGCTGCGGGGAAGGTGACTGAAGGCTGAATAGGTAGACAGAGACCACGTGAAGTGTTGAGGGTAGCCTCCCAGGGTGGAGCACATTTCCAGGGAATCCTGCCCTTCCTCCTCCGGCCCGGGAGTCCGATGCCAGAGTTACAGCCCACCACCAGGGGGCACTGTACAACTAGGGACGCCAGCCAGGTTGTTCCGTGAGTCCACCTAGAATGCTGTTGGCGACAGGCATTCTTGAACGCCACCCAAGCCTCAGCAGTCTAATGATATTCGTTTTGTTTTTCTCCTTGATATTCAGGGTTCTTAACCTGGTGACTGTGGTCAGTGAACATCTAGAATTTATATGTAAAATACGTGTCCCTGGGATGAGCTGTGTATTTCCAGTCAGAGGAAAGTTTTAGTTTTAATCAAACTCTCAAAGGGATTTGTGACGTTTCCCCTCCCGCTCCCCCCCAGAGCAACGCCATTCCTTTGAAGGTGTAGAACGTAATGCGTCCCCTTGACGGTATCGGCTGCAGTGATGTTAGGTACTAACGTGTTGACATCTACCAGTGGCAAGCACTTAATAGATGTTATTTAACACAATCCTCGAAACTACCTTGCAAGATGCCTTCACTTCACAGATAAAGAACCTGAAGTTCAGAGGCGAAAGGACCTTTTGCTCCAGGTCACACAGCTACGTAGTGGGGAGGCTGGGATTTAATTCCAGGAGCGGCTGGCTCTTGCTGTGCTCTTGCTACTCCGGGGAACACAAGCAAGTGGGACCCACTCACCGGCAAACACACAGGAGGCACTGGTGTGTGTCCAGGGGCGTGCTGGGCGCCGGGGGTAGAGGGGGCAACGGGACAGGCTTGCTTCCTGCGCTCCTGAGGCTTAGCGCCTGGAGGAGTGCTGCTGGTGGTGGTTGTGTCGGTGGGAAACAGAGTGAACATTAATGCCTGCAGCTGCAAATTAAGGAAAGTGCTCTGGAGTAAATAAATAGGGGACAGCAACACAGAAAGATGGGGAAATCTCCGGGGAGGTTGGCTAGGGGAGGCCTGAGGAAATAGCAGCTCAGCTCAGACTAAAGGATAAAACGGGCTCCTGCATCAGAAAGGATGAATACCCAACTTTTACGTCAACATGGATGGGACTGGAAGAGATTATGCTGAGTGAAATAAGTCAAGCGGAGAAAGTCAATTATCATCTGGCTTCACTTATTTGTGGAACATAAGGAATAGCATGGAGGACATTAGGAGAAGGAAGGGAAAAATGGAGGGGGGGAATTGGAGGGAAAGATGAACCATGAGAGACTATGGACCTGAGAAACAAACAGGGTTCTAGAGGAGAGGAGGGTGGGGGGATGGGTTAGCCCAGTGATGGGTATTAAGGAGGGCACATACTGCATGGAGCACTGGGTGTTATATGTAAACAATGGATCGTGGATCATCACATCAAAAACCAATGATGTATTGCATGGTGACTAACATAACATAATAAAATTAAAAACAAAACAAAACAAAACAAAACAGGGCCTCCTGGGTGGCTTAGTCCGTTAAGCGTCTTGCCTTCAGCTCAGGTCCTGATCTCATTAGGGTCCTGGGATCGAGTCCCGCCTCTGGCTCCCAGCTCAGCGGGGAGTCTGCTTGCCCCTCCCCCTGCTCCGTGCCCTCTCTCTCATTCTCTCTCTCTCTCTCTCAAATAAACAGATGAAGTCTTAAAAAAATAAAATAAAATAAAATAAAAGAGCCTGCCATGGGAAGAGGCCGAGACAGAGCCTTCCAAGAAGGGAAGAGCCTGGCCCGGGTATGCATCTGAGAGGCTGATGGCCTGGCTGAGCAGGGGATCAGGAGCAGAGGTGAGGGTGACAGGGAAGCAGAAGTCATATTTGATGTGGGCAACAAAGGCAGAAGGAAACATTGATAAAATTAAATGTCCTTATAACCTGCAGAGGAAAACCTTCCTCCAGGAAGCTCCCAACTGTCTTAAGGTGAATGCTTTGCTAGAGGGGAAAGACAGCCTTAGTCTGACAATAGCAAGGCCTCTGGTATCCGGTGAATCTTCTTTAGCATATGAAAATCCTTTTGGAACTTTCCTTAACTTTAAGTCCCCCAACCCCAAAGTATAAAATCAGTTGCCCCTCACAATCCTGGGGCAGCAACAGCTCTTTCTGCCCATGGATCCTGTCCCCGTGCTTTAATAAAATCACCTTTTTTTGCACCGAAGACAGCTCAAGAATTCTTTCTTGGCTGTCGGCTCCGGACCTCACCAAGACCTCTCCAAAAAAACGACATCAATATTCTCAGGGAAATGAGAAGCCATCGTAGGGTTTAAGACAGGGGAGAAACGCCAGCTCATTTATGTTTTTCTTATTTTACTTTTAATTGTAAAAATAAACACATAAAATAAATTTTACCATCTTAACCACTTGGTAAGTGTACAGCTCAGTAGTTTAAGTACATTCACATTGTGCAATGGTTTTCTACAAATCTTTTCATTTTGCAAAACTAAGACTCTACACCCATTAAATAACAACTCCCCCCCGCTTCCCAGCCCCTGGCAATCCTATTCTCCTTTCTGTCTCTATGAATTTGACTACTCCAGGTACCCCATGCAAGTGGAATCATACGATACACAAGTATACTGTATATTTTGGTGACTGGCTTATTTCACTTAACGTTATGTCCTCAAGATTCATCCAGGTTGTAGCCTGTGTCAGAATTTCCTTCCTTTTTAAGGCTGAATAATATTCCAGTGTATGTATGTCACATTTTGCTTCCCTAGTCATCTGTCAAAGGACACTGGGTTGTTTCCACCTCTTGGCCATTGTGAGTAATGCTGCCGTGAGCATGGGTGTACCAATATCTCTTCCAGACCCAGCTTTCAATTGTTTTTCTTTTCTTTTTAATTCCTGTTTTAGAAATGATACTATATGAGTTTGACACAAATTTCAAATGACACAAAATCACCCTGTCTGGGGTGGAGAAGGGTTGGAGACAGCCCAAAGTGCAAGGATGTTATGGAGTCCAGGTCAGCAACGGGGTGGCCTGGCCTGCTGATGGGGAACCGTGGACAGTGTTGTTCCATTTTTAAAGGGGCCACGTCAAGTCGGCAGTTGGGTATGAGCCTTGTGGGCAGGAAAGAGACTCCGGGAGTCGCGGTGACATAGATGGTCTCTGAGGTCGTGGGGATGGTGGAGATGGCTGAGGCAGAGCAAACTGGAGAAGATGGGGGCCTAGGACCAGACCTTGATGTTTACGGTTGGCTGGAGGAGGCAGCAGCTGAGGACTAGAAGGACAAGGAGGAATTGTGGGGCCCAGGGGCCGAGAGGAGGGAGTAATCCTTTGTGGGGTGGTTGCAGTGACAATAGAAGGCAGAGGAGCAGCACCCCCTGGGCTGGGCCGCACGGTGGGCCGTTGGTGACAAGAGCAGTTCCAGCCCAAGCTAGGGGCAGAGGCCAGCAGAAGGGAGAATGGGGGTACGGGAGGGCAGGCAGCTCTATCAGGAAGCTAGGCAGAAATGGGCAGTCCCGAGCAAGAGGGATGTGGAGAAAGAACAGGGGTTTTGGTAGTTGTTTGGCTTTTAAAATGCTTTCCACTGAGGAAAACAGTATGGAGATTCCTCAAAAATTTAAAAATAGAAATAGCATTGTGATCCAGTAATTCCACTCTTGGGTATTTGCTCAAAGAAAATGAAAACACTAATTCCAAAAGATATAGGCATCCCATGTCCACTGCAGCTTTATTTACAATGGCCAAGATAAGGAAGCAACCTAAGTGTTCATTGACAGATGAATTGGATAAAGCAGATGTGGTAGATGGACAATGGGATATTACTCAGCCATGAAAAAAGAATGATATCTTGCCATTTGCAGTGACATGGATGGACCTAGAGGTTGTTATGCTAAGTGAAATAAATCAGACAGAGAAAGACAAATACCGTATGACCTCTTATATGTGGAATCTAAAATACCAAACAAATGAACAAACAAACAAACAGAAACAGACTCATAAATACAGAGGACAAACTGGTGCCTACTGCGGGGGCGGGGGTGGAGGATGGACGGAACACATGGAAGGGGGTAAGAGGTACAAACTTCCAATTATAAAATAAATAAATCACGTGGATGAACAGCATCGGGAATATAGTCAATACTAGCATAATAACTTTGTATGGTGACAGGTGGTAACTACGCTTACCATGCGCATTTCATAACGTATAGAACTGTAGACTCACTATGTTGTACACCTAAAACTAATATAATGTGTGTCAACTGTACTTCAATACAAATAAAAATGAAGAAAATGAAAGAAAATCCAACTAGAAAGCAAATGCATTTATAAGAGCATGTGTGATGTTGGAGGGAAGGAT
Organism: Halichoerus grypus; assembly: GCF_964656455.1. Taxonomy (NCBI): domain Eukaryota; kingdom Metazoa; phylum Chordata; class Mammalia; order Carnivora; family Phocidae; genus Halichoerus; species Halichoerus grypus. The sequence goes on along the minus strand of NC_135717.1, from coordinate 82,584,418 downwards.
GGGGGTGGCAGAGAGAGAGGGCTAAGAGGAGAAGTTGGAGGATGGGATTGAGGGCTCCTGCAGACTGCCTGTCTCTGGGAGGAGGGACCCGTCCTCTGTGGTCTCAGGAGAGGAAAAGGGGATGGGGTCTGGTGTAGGTGAATCTGGTCACAGGAAGTTGAAAAAGCTCCTGTCTGATGGCTCCATGTTCTGGGGAAGTGAGAAGAAAGCGGTCAGGTGAAATTCGGGAGGGGCAGGGGCCAGGAGCAGTTTTGAGGGGCAAGGAGAGTGGGAGGGAGAACTTGGTTCAAAAACATCTTAGGATCAGGGGCTGCTTCTGGAGCCCCCTGGAGGCTGGTAAGGAAGAAATCATAGCAATGTCATTTGCCTGGTTGCCGTGTGTTCTCCAGCAATGCTCGACTGTGTTTGTGTGGCCTGGAGAAGTTATCCAGGGCTGAGGTTTTGTTAGGTGAGTATGATGGGAGGGGAGGGAAAGGATTGAGGACTTGTGCAAGGGAGTGAGTCTAATGAGGATCCATTGACCCTCGGCTGGTGGAGAGTGAAGAGAAGCCAGAGGAGGGGCGACAGGCTGGAGGTCTCTGTGACACCAAAGAATTGGTTTACAGGCGGTCCCTGAGCAGGTGGCCGGAGCTGGGATGATGGGACAGGTGCCTGGGGAGGTGGGGCAGTCTCAGGTACATGATAAGATCCAAGGTGTGGCTCAGGAGTGGGAAGTTGAGGGGCGAGGAATTTGTCATCAGGAAGGAAGAGGACCAGGGAAAGAGAGGCCACGGTGATGGGGACCAGGAGCTCAGTCTGCAGGGAAGGAAGGGGAGTGGCCAGGAGGCCAGAAGATGGTGCAAGAGAGAGAACAGGGTGCTAAAGCTTGATGCCCGAATTCTTCAGGGATATTTATAAGGGATGGCAGGGGTGGTGGTGGGACGTAACTTCTGGAAGCAGCCATGAAGAGCCAGAAGGACGCCAACCTCACTCTGGCCCCTAAAGTATGTGGGGAATGTGAGAGTATGTTCAAGGCTAGATTTGAAGAAGAAATACCTGACCTTGACAGGGTACGAGGCATGAAGACTGGCAGCTGACAGAGCCCTAGAAGGTGCCCTTTCTTCCTGGAGAGGCTTTAGGAGCACAACTGTCCCCCACCTCCCAATCCTTCATTTCCCTATCTTCCAATCTTTTTGAAGTCTGTTAGGGGCTCTCTGGCCTCATTTGGTGTAGAGATTTCATTCATTCCACACAAGTCTACTGAGCCCTAGATAGGCAGACTGTTCTAGGCACTGGAGAAACAGCAGGGAGCATAACATAGAAAAAGAAATCCTTGTCCCAGGAGCTGGCTGCTTAGCAGGAGGATTTGTTTAGGTTTTTCTGTTTTTTAAGATTTTATTTATTTTAGAGAGAAAGAGAGAGAGCATGAGCGAGCTCGGGGTGGGGGGGTAGGGGTGGGGGTGCGGGGAAAACAGAGGGAGAGGGACAAGCAGACTCCACGCTGAGCAGGGAGCTGGATGCAGGGCTAGATCTCATGACCCTGAGATCACCACCTGAGCCAAAGTTAAGAGTCAGCCCTTTAACTGACTGAGCCACCCAGGCACCCCTGTTTAGGTTTGTTTTTGATGCAAAAGCCACCAGCAGGGTAAATTACTCACGGGTGCTGGAATCTGGATGTGGAGTGTGTTAAGAGAGTGAGTCACTTTTTTTGCTTGGGGGTAGGAAGAGGTGGGGTGACCCTGGAAGGAGACAGAAAGAACACCAGGGGGCTTGGTGTCTGAGGGCTGGGGCTGTGACCTTGAATAAATTGTTTACTTTTTAAAAGACTTGTCCTGTTGGCTGATCTGTAAAGCAGGGGAATAATCTCTCATTCCTTGGATTGTTGTGGAATTAAATGAAAGTGTTGCCTAAATAAGTTCTTTATAAATTGTCATTATGCTATTAAGTCTTTATCTCTTTCTCTGAGTATGGACACATAACAGCACCTACTTCCCCCAGGTGGCTGTGAGCATTAAATAAAATAAAGCGGGTAAAAGTCTTAGCAAGATGTTTGGCACTCGTGCTGGGTAAATGTTGGCCACGATCATTCCTCCCCTGTTCATCTCCAGAGAATTCTTTGCTGTTTGACCACGAAGCTCCACCAGGAAGGGGAAATGGGTAATTGTGCTGGGCTGAGGGCTGGGGTTTAGGATGCTGGGGGCCAGGCCTGGGATCCCCCTGGGCCTGACATGGTGAGCAGGCAATGGGCGGTGGGGGGCTCACAAGGTGCCTCAGTTCCTTGGGGATGAAGGAGGAAGAGGCCCACTGATGAAGAAGGCCTGTGAGATTTCTAGGGGTAAGTGTAGCTGGAGGAGTGGATGGGGACCCCTGCTCTCCTTTTGCCTGCTCCCTTCCCCTGCACTCCAAAGTCCCTCACCCATTCATTCATTTGGTACATTTTCATGGAGGGTCTGCTGGGTGAAAATCCTGCGCTTCACAGTGCAGGGGGAAGGGGTGAAGGGTTGGGGGAGGTGTACGGGGATGGGAGTGGAGATTGTGGGGGAGGTGGGGATGAGCCAGCCAGACAGGCTCACTGTTCTTCGGGCCCACATCCCAGGTGGGGACAGAGGTGGATAGGAGCGGTAGGTGGTAGCCTCGGTCATTGGTCTTCTCCCTGGAAGCTAATGGTCTGGTCTTTCCTCTTGGGGGTTGCGGTGGGTGGGGAGGTGGCCCCAGCTTCCGGCTTCAATGTGGCATTGCCTTGGAGTCCCTGAGAGGGCCCAGAAACTCATCTTTTAAAAGGACAACGCATTGTGGGGGGAGGGAGAGAGAGAGAGAGAGAGAGTGAGAGAGAGAGAGAGACTCCCCGCTCAGCCGCTGGGCTTCGGGCGGAGCCGAGGGCGGGCAGGGGGCGTGGGGACCCGGGCGGCGCGTCCTGTGTGGCCGCCAGGGGGCGCCGCGGGCCGGCCTCCGGGGCCAGAACCCGCCGCGTGGGGCGGCGGCGCCCGCGGGTGACTCACGGCGGCGGTGGGAGGATGAGTCAGCTGTCCCGCGCCGCGTCCGGGCCTCGCTTTCCCCCCTCGCCGGCCCTGGCCGCGCGCACCGAGCTGGCCCCGGGAGCCTGTCGGGCCCTGGGCGCCGCCCTGTCGGCGTGCCCCCTCTCCTCGGCCCGGCCCTCTCGGGACTCATTTTGGGCCCAGCCCAGGGACTCCAGGCCTTCGCGAAGCCGGGGTGCGCGCTGGACCCCGCAGTTTTGCTTTGTGGGACCAGGGCTTCGGGAGGAGACTCTGCTCGCCTGGGCCCTGGGCGCCCCCGGGATTCCAGGGCTGTCGCCCCCTCTAACCCGCCCCCCGTCCCCCGGAGGCCCTGGCTGCCCCGAGGGGGTCCTGGGTCTGGGCCCCGGGGGGCATTTCCTGCGGCACGGGGTGTCCCTCACCCTCCCGTCGGGAATTGCTTCCCGCTAGAAGGGGCTCAGGGCTTCGCCTTGGCCTGGGCCGGGATCTGTGGGCCTTCTCTGTGTGCCAGGGCTGGGCTGTGGGCGTAGCGCAGAGGGAAACATGCCCCCTGCCAAAACCACACGGAAAGAGCCTGCTCCGTTTCTTGGGTGTGCCCGGGTGTTTTCACCTCTTCTCAGAGCAAGTCGGAAAGAATAGGAACCCCTGGGTCCTAACTGCGGGTTGAAGAAGGTGCCCCGGGAGGGTCTGGCTCAGAACTTTGGGCTGTAAAGGCTTCGGGAGATGTCGCAGAGCCTGGGCTATCAGCCTCGCTTTGGAGATCCCTCCCAGGAAGGGAAGTGACTTGTCCCAGGGCCTCGGAGAGGGAGCCCAGAGCTCCTGGGTCACCACTCACAAGGTGCAAGGAGAGTGCCCAAAATAGTGCCTGGCACATAGTCAGCCCTAATATAGTTATACGGCTAATCTTTATAGGGCACTTACTGCATGCCCGGTATTGTTCCAAGTGCTCCTCACGTATTAATGATCTTGTTTGATTCTCACAACTACACAAAGACATAAATACTATGATTAGCTCCATATGGCAGCTGAGGAAACAGAAGCTCAGAGAACTTAGGTAACTTGCACAAGATCACACAGCTAGCAAGTGCAGTGTGGGATTAAACCCAGATCCCCTGCCTTTAGATACCATGTACATGCGACTGACTTCGAATATGAGTGGTATCAGGTAATACACTGGAAATGGTTTGGGTTCGGGGTGTCTGAAGAGGACAGCCTTAAACCCAGCAACCAGAGGGAGGAGCCATTTTCCTCTGGCCTTGTCAGCTCTGCTCCTCCTGCTGGAGGCCCAAGCTCTATAGCTTTCCTGAGGTGCCACAGGCCAGAAGAGAATCGCTGAGTGGCACTCTTGTCCCATTGTTGAGCATCTGCATTGTGCCAGGACCTGGCCTCTGGCCTCCACCGTTATCCCTGCTGGTTTGGTAGACCACACTTGTGGCTTTAAGGAAAGTTACCTTTAGCAGCGTTTCTCAAATACTTGTCAACACAGTGAGGTGGACTTGGGGTTCATTAGCATCAGTTAGGGAGCCTGTTAAACACACAGATCCCTAGCTCACTGGAGAGCAGAGATTCTCAGCCTTGGTCCTACACGGATACTCAGTAAGTATATATACTTTAGGACTTGAAGAAAGCCTAGGTTCTACCCTCTAGAGATGCTGATTGAATAGCTCTGGGAGTCTGCCTGGGCACTGGGATGGTGCTGGTGCACAGATGAGATGGAGCCCTGCTGCCCCAAGGACTGAGCCAGTAGGGTTGAGTGGCCCCCGGAATCGGTTATTTTAAGAGACAGCTGTCGCCATTTTCTTGTACAGCCGTGTTTGCCAACCTCTGGGGTAGAACCCACTTTCTTCTATTTTTTTTTAATTTTCACTATTTTTAAAAATTTTCCATTAGCCAACATATAAGACATCATTAGTTTCAGATGTAGGGTTCAGTAATTCATCAGTTGCGTATGACACCCAGGGCTCATCACATCACGTGCCCTCCTTAATGCCTGTCCCTCCCTCAAAATCAAGAGTCAGATGCTTAGCTGACTGAGCCCCCCAGGTGACCCTGGTACTAAGTGTTAAGCCGAATGCTAGGTGCACATACTATAGTAGGTGCACGGCTGGGAGACTAGGGACCTACCTGTGTGCTGAACTAATCGTGTGCCCCGGGTCCTATCACTTAACCTCTCTGACCTCAGGTTCCGCATCTGTTAAATGGTCACAAGGTTTCTGTGTGGTTCAAATGAGATGGTCTGCAAAGGTGTGCTTTGCTAACTGCAAATCAATGGTGACACCATGTTATCTATATTCACTGAGTTGGATAAACTGAGCTTTCTCTTTCCTGGTTGGCAGAGTGAGGGGTAATACACCCTTTCGTAGGGAATTCCCAAGATGGCAGCAGCTGATATTAAAGTTCCTGACAACGGTACATCCTAGAAGCTTGCCTCCCTTCCTCATTGAATCGGAGTGTACTTACTGAGAGCCTACCCTATGTACCCGGTATGGAGTTAGGTGTGAGAGGGTTCTAGGCTTTTTGTTGGGAAGCAGGGCAATCCACAGAGAAAAAGAAGTGGGTAACGCTGGGTGAAAACTGAGTACCATAAGCAGTATATGCTTTGGCATTTCAGAGGGAGAGTGTAGCTTTAATGGCCAGAGAATAAATACTTTATGCAGCTAAAGAACTGGAACCAGCTCAGTCTAAGAAGGACAGGTTGGAATTGGGTGGAGGGTGGGTAAATGTGCCATGAGAGGAGCTGCAGAGCTGGGCTGAGGGGGAGGCCTGAGGGAGAGAGACTGCATTTCCAGGCCACCCCTTGCTCTGATTTCTCCTGTACCCCAGCTCAGCAGGACTGACCGGGGGCCTGGAGGCCTCTTAGGCACCAGCATCACAAAAGGGTGTCATAAAGCGCTCACCAAACGAAGCTCTGGCCCCTTCCCTTCCTTTTCCAAGCAAAAAAGGCACATCCTTCTTCTAGTAGTCTCCTCTGAAGGGAGACCTGGTGCCATGCCCCTCTAGAATCTGCCGCTCACTGGTAGCCATTTTGGGTGCGCTGACAAGGAAGGATGAATGAAGGGCTTCTTCCTCCCATCTCCCTGGCAGGGGGAGGGGCAGGGCAGCTACACTTTGATACGTCCTTGTGCGGCCAACACAGTCAAAGGTGCTTATTGACAACAGTCTAAACATGTGAGGTTGCCAGGTCACCCCTCATAGATGACTCCCCCATAACTGGCTCTCCTTCTCATTGGGTTCTCTGGCACCCCTCTGCCACCTCATTCTGTTGCTTCCGCCCCAACATAACATCATTTGTCCCTACCCGAAGGCTGCCCGCCCTCCCGGGGCTGCCACCCATTGTTCTCTTAAAAACGCTCTTTGGGAATGGAGGCAACAAGGGAATTTGCTCTGGAACTGAGGAGGAAGGAAAGAGGGACAGGAATGGAATGGGTGGGTGATGGAAAAAGTGACTTCCAGCCATTCCCAGGGCTTGGGGCTGGAAGGCGGAGCCGTGGTTGCCATGGTGATGTTCAGACAAGCACACTGCTGTTTCCCCTCTTCTCAGAACTGAATGTTTGTTGTGCCTTTTCCTTGCGACTTGAAAACCTCAAGCCCATGCCTGATATGGAGTACAGATTCCCCAGGCTTAGCTGCTTGTGCCTCAGTTTCCCAGCCTGACCAAAGGAAGACAAAGAGAGTGTGTTGGATATTCCGTTTGCCCCTCCATACTTAACTTTCCACCTTTCTCCACCTGTTCTGCACCCCAGCAGGCTGACCGTTGTGGACCTCTTCTAGTGGGCTCCCTTGCCCTCTGGCTTCTCGTCAGAGCCCATGGGGGGCACCCCAAGACCTGGAGGATGAGAGGACAATGGGACGGGCACTCATCCCCCCGGCTCACTTGCCACTGGGCTGCTCATTGGCAGTGGCCTTGTTCCTCTCCGGGAAGCCCCAGTTCCTGGCAGGTAGCCCCCGCTGAAGCTCAGACCTCACCAGCTCCTGCTTCCTTCCCCTGGCTTCTTCATGCCTCACAGAGGCCGTGGCTTCCGGCTCTTGCCAGCCCCGGGGTGCTGCACCATCCTTAGGTGGTTTCCTTCAACCCTGCCTGTCCCGCTAGGGTTAGCCCCTGCATTAAACTCTTCTCAGTTGCCCTTTTTGGATGCATTCTCTGTCTGCTGCTGAGGCTCTGACAGATCCAGAGAATGGTCTTAACAATGAGGAAGGAAGGAGGTAGTCTCAGGGCTCCTTTGTGGTCGGGACTCCGGCAGTCTGTGTGGGTGGGGTAGCCTCCTCGCTGTAATCTGAGAGGTACCCAGAAGACTGCCCAGCTCAGAAATGGCCAGGCTGAAATCCTCAAGTCAGAGGAGGACCATTTCTCTGGATTAAAAAGTTTACCTGTAGAGATGACACACTTCCTAGAAAGGTGAGCACGTTATCTAGTCATTCATTTCTCAACATGTCTTAGTTTCATCAGATAACAAGCTTGACTGTAAGCTTCATAAACGCAAGGACTGTGTCTTCATTGTGTAGACATGGATGGCATGGGGTCTGGTGAAGCTAAATATCTAAGATCTTATCTAATATCTAAATATCTGGTGTATAAATTTAGTCACCATTCAGTGACTGCTTCCTGATTCCTACTATGTTCCAGGCACAGGTCTGGGTGCTCGGGATACATTAATGAACAAAACAGACAAAGACCCCACCTTAAAAAAAAAAAAAGAGACAAAGATCCCCCTCAGGCAGAGAGACAGACAATAAATTATATGTATATATAATGTTGGAAGATGATGAGTGTCATAGAAAAATAAAAAGGGCAGGATAAAGGAGGGGCGCCTGGGTGGCACAGTTGGTTAAGCATCCGACTCTTTTTGGTTCAGGTCTGATCTCAAGGTTGTGGGATCGAGCCTGGCGTTGGGCTCTGCACTCAGCACAGATTCTGCTTGGGTTTCTCTCTCCTTCTCCCTCTGCCCTCCCCTTGCCCCCATCTCTCTCTCAGATAAATCAATAAATCTTAAAAAAAAAAAAAGAGCAGGATAAAGGGGATAAAGGTGCTGGGGCAGGTGTGACTGAAATTTAATGTAGGGTGTTTGGGGTAAGCCTTATTGAGAAGTTGACATTTGAGCAGACCTGCAGGAGCGGTGAGGGATCTCTGCAGCTATTGGAAGGGGAGAGTGATCCACACAGAAGGAAGAGCCCGAGCAGGAACCTGCCTGGCACCACTAAGACACAATAAAAAGCCAGTGTGTTCAGAGCAGAGTGAGCAAGGCAGAAGTGGTTTGCTATGACATCTTTTTGCTTCCTTTTCTGTGTCTGACCTACCTTTTAGGGTCTCCCACACTAGCCCTTAGGCCTCCAAGGAGGCCTCTGCAGAACCTCACTGAACCCCCTAACCCAATACAGACTACCTCTGTTCCCATTGTTCTAAGTAGCCAAATCTCCTGTTTCCTTCGTGCATCTGATCTCATGGACAGTTGATAAGGAAAGCAAAGGCTCCTGATAAATGCAACAAGTGTTGCTCCTAGGGGTCTTTAAAGTAGATATTTTATAATCAATTTCACATTGGTGAAATTTAATGCAGTGTAACAGATTGATGGCAACATTTCTATTTTCTATTTCTCCTAAACTCACCTTCTCCCATGGATTCACCTAATGTACAGCTACACATGGAGCAGTTTCCTCTGAAAGAAATCCAGAAATCAAATCAGTGACTTCTATACATTGGATGGATACATCAAAATGGGTAGGAAAGGCTGGGACAGACTCTTGCCATAACCCCTATCCCCCACCATGGCACAGCAACATGCAGTTGGGAGAGAACTCACAACTCCCAATTTCTCCCTGAGGAGCAGAGGGCTTGGACCCAATATCTTATATCCTAACTTTTAAGACTTCTACTTGAGGGCTAAGGTCCCAAAATACCTAGCTCTGAAAACCAATGGGGCTTGCATCTATAGGACCCACAAGGCTATAGTAAACAAAGAAATGGTCCTTAATGGGATAACCCCAGGACTCAGTGTGGAGAGAGCAGACAGAAATGTCCACCTCTGTATTTCCCAGAAAGAGGCATATTTGCACACTTTAAAATCTGCTGCCCGAGGGTCAGCCTTCTAATTTAGGACACGTCTAGGGGCTAACTTGTGATCCTCCCAGAGAGCAGAGATGGGGAGGCTGGGAGGGTTGTCTCTGTGTTCACCATCTGGCCTGCTTCAAGTAGCCTGGGTCTCCGTGGAAGGAGCTTGTGCACATGCTTGGTGCCTTGGCTTTTGCAACTGCTACCTAGAGGATGCAGCCCTTGATCACTTGGCTCTGGTGGCTGGCAGGGCTTGTGTTTGTGGATCCCACAGGACTGTGGCCAAAAAAGAGAAGAAAGAAAGAAAGAAAGAAAGAAAGAGAGAAAGAAAGGAAGAAAGGAAGGAAGGAAGGAAGGAAGGAAGGAAGGAAGGAAGGAAGGAAGAAGAGAAAAGAAACAGTTCTTTTTTTTTTTTAAATTTATTTATTTATTTTGGAGAGAGAGAGAAAGAGGGAGGAGGGGCAGAGGGAGAGGGAGAGAATCCTCAAGCAGACTCCCTGCTGAGCATGGAGCCTGATGTGGAGCTCAATCCCAGGACCCTGAGATCATGATCTGAGCCAAAATCAAGAGTTAGATGCTTAACAAACTGAGCCACCCAGGCGCCCCCGAAAAGAAACAGTTCTTAACCAGCTATCCTCCTAGGGCTCAGAGGGGGCAGACAAAAATGTCCATCTCTCAGTCTTTCTCTGACGGAGACCTATTTGCATACTTTAAAAGCTGTTACCTAAGGGTCCAGCTTCCAATAAGCTTGCATCTAAGTGCGGACTAAAGTCCTCCCCTCTGGGATACTGACAGGTCTTGGCATGCTCTAAACTGCTGGGAGCCACTAAGAACAAAGAAGGTGGCTTGGACAATCATATAGTTTGAGAGACAACTAAGGGCTCAGGCTGGACTGAACGATAAGGTTCATCTCCTACATGATACCAATCCTTCAAGACTGTTTTCACTGGGAGTGAAGGCTGTTTTATCTAATGTGTAGAAACCAATGCAAAGAGTCAAGAAAAGTGGAGAAACAGGAATATGTTGCAAACAAAACTAGGTATAGAGGGAACACAACACAACAGAGGCCATGTATGACAAGCGCACAGCTGACATCGTATTCAACAGTGAAGACCGAAGGGTTTTCCCTCTAGGATCATAAACGAGACAAGCGCTCCCACTATCACCACATTTATTCAACATAGTACTAAAAGTCCTAGCCAGAGCAGTTAGACAAGAAAAAGAAATAAAAAGCATCCAAATTGGAAAGGAAGAAGTAAAACTGTTTCTAACTGCAGATGACTTGATATTATATATAGAAAATCCTAAAGACTCCACCAAAGAACAGTTAGAACTAATAAACAAATTCAGTAAAGTCGCAGGATACAAAATCAATATACCACTGACCCTTGAACAACACGGGTTTGAACTGTATGGATCTGCTTATATGTGGATTTTTTTCCCCGATAAATATAGTATTGAAAATGTATTTTCTTTTCCTTATGATTTTCTTAATAACGTTTTCTTTTCTCGGTGGCGCCTGGGTGGCTCAGTTGTTAAGCGTCTGCCTTCGGCTCAGGTCATGATCCCAGGGTCCTGGGATTGAGCCCCATATCGGGCTCCCTGCTCAGCGGGAAGCCTGCTTCTCCCTCTCCCACTCCCCCTGCTTGTGTTCCTGCTCTCGCTATCTCTCTCTCTGTCAAATAAATAAATAAAATCTTAAAAAAAAAAATAAAAAAATAACGTTTTCTTTTCTCTACCTTACTTTAAGAATACAGTAAATAATACATATACAAGTTATCAACTATTTATGTTATTGGATTTCTTTTTTTTTTTTTACCTATTTATGTTATTGGTAAGGCTTCTGATCAACAGTAGGCTATTAATGGGGTGCCTGGGTGGCTCAGTCGTTAAGCGTCTGCCTTCGGCTCAGGTCATGATCCCAGGGTTCTGGGATCAAGCCCCGCATTGGGCTCCCTGCTCGGCGGGGAGCCTGCTTCTCCCTCTCCCACTCCCCCTGCTTGTGTTCCCTCTCTCGCTGTGTCTCTATCTGTCAAATAAATAAAATCTTAAAAACAAAAAACAACCCCCCCAAAAAAACAGTAGGCTATTAGTAATTAAGTTTTTGGGGAGTCAAAAGTTATAAAAGGATTTTCAACTGTGTTAGGGGTCAACACCTCTAACCCCTGCATTGCACAAAAATCAGTTAGGTTTCTATATGCTAATAATGAACTATCAGAAAAAGAAATTAAGAAAGCACTCCTATGTGTGGGGTGCCTGGGTGACTCAGTTGGCTAAGCATCCAGTTCTTGATTTTGGCTCAAGTCATAAACTCAGCGTTGTGATTGAGCCGCATATTGGGTTCCACGCTGGGTGTGGAGCCTGCTTAAGATTCACTCTCTCCCTCTCTCTCTGTCCCCAGCCCCTCTCTAAAAAAGAAAAGAAAAGACTCCCATTTGCAATTGCATCAAAAAGAATAAAATACCCAGGAATAAATTTAACCAGGGAGGTGAAAGATCTGTACATTGAAAACTATAAGATGATCAAGGAAATTGAAGAAGACACAAGTCAATGGAAAGATAGTCTATGTTCATGTATGGAAGAATTAATGTTGTCAAAATGTTCATACTACCCAAAGCAATCTATAGATCCAAAGCAATCCCTATCAAAATTCCAATGGCCATTTTTACAGAAATAGAAAAAACAATCCTAAAATTTGTATGGAGCCACAAAAGACCTTGCATAACCAAAGCAATCTTGAGAATGAAGAACAAAGCTGTAGGCATCCTGCTTCCTGATTTCAAACTATATTGCAAAGCTACAGTAATCAGAACAGTTTGGTATTGGCATTAAAAACAGGCACACAGATCAATCAAACAGAATAGAGAGCCCAGAAATAAACCCACACATATTTAGTCAATTGATTTATGACAGAGGAGACAAGAATATACAATGAAGAAAAGATAGTTTCTTCAATAAATGGTGCTGGGAAAATTAGACAGGCACATGCAAAAGAATGAAACTGATCCCTAACTCACATCAGACAAAAAATCAACTCAAAATAGATTCAAGACTTGAATGTAAGACCTGAAACCATAAAACTTCCAGAAAAAAGCATAGGGGATAAGCTCTTTGACATCAGCCTGGGCAATGATTTTTTGATCTGACCCCAAAGCAAAGGTAATAAAAGCAAAAATAAATGAGAGGGATTGCATCAAATGAAAAAATTTCTGCACAGCAAAAGAAGACATCAACAGAATGAAAAGTTAATTTATTGAATGGGAGGAAATATTTGCAAATCATATCTGCTAAGGGTTAGTATGTAAAATATATAAAGAACTCATACAATTCAATAGCAAACAAACAAAATCCACAAAAAATCTCCTAACTGGATTAAAACTGGCCAGACAAACTGAACGGGTATTTTTCTAAAAAAGGCACACAAATGGCCAAAGGATACATGAAAAGGTGCTCAACATCACCAGTTATCAGGGAAATGCAAATCAAAACCATAATGAGATATCACATCACACCTATTAGAATGGCTGTTATCAAAAAACCAAGAATAAGTGTCGGTGAAGATGTGGAGAAAAGAGAATCCTTGTGCACTGTTGGTGGGAATATAAATTGGTGCAGCCACTATGGAAAACAGTATGAAGATTCCTCAAAAAACTAAAAATAGAATGACCTTATGATCTAGAAATCCCACTTCTGGGTATCTATCTAGAGGAAAGGAAAACAGGATACTGAAGAGCCATGTGCACTCCTGTGCTCATTGCAGCATTATTTACAACAACCAAGGTATGGGAGCAACCTAAGTGTCCACCAGTGCATGAATGGACAAAGAAGATGTGAGATACACACACACACACACACACACACACACACACATACACAGGGGAATATTATTCAGTCACGAGAAAGAGGGAAATCCTACTGTTTGTAACAACATGGATGGATCTGGAGGGCGTTATGCTAAGTGAAATAAGTCAGACAGAGAAAGACAAATACTACATGATATTACTTATATGTGGAATCTTAAAAAGAAAACAAAGTTTTCTCATAGAAACTCATAGAAACAGAACGTAGAAAAGCAGTTGCCAGGGCCTGGGGCCTGGGGGAAATAGGGAGAGGTTAGTAAAGGGGTATAAACTTTCAGCTATAACATGAAGAATGTGTGAGGATCTAATGTATAGCATGGTGACTATAAGTTACTATAACATGTTGTATAATTGAAATTGTTAAGAGAGTAGTACTTAAATGTTCTCACCAAGAAAAGTAAAGAAAAGAAAACAGAACGGAAGGAAAGAAGGAAGGAAGGAAGGAAGAAAAGAAGGAAGGAAAGAAAGAATAAATATGTGAGTATGTGGGGTGATGGAGACGTTAATGAACTGGAATGGGGTACCCTTTCACAGTGCATATGTGTATCAAATCACCACGATGAGGTACACTTTATCTCCGACTTTACATGCCAATTACACCTTGGTAAGGCTGAAATAAAAACAATCAGGTACTGTATATGTGTGTGTGTATCAGTGTCCTTAGTTGCAAGTATAGAAGTCATTCCTGTTGTGGTCGGAAAAGGAATTTGTTTTGGAATATTCGATTCCCCGGGGAACCTCGGGGAGGACCAGGGAAACTAGCTAGCCGTCTACCGGGACCCTACCTCCTCTGACTCCATCAGAAAGGCCCGCCACCCTCCCTGGTCACGGGAGGTGCATCTCAGGTGGCCCACGCTGGCCCCCAACCCCGGCACGGCCTCTCCAGCAGCCCCCAGACGCCGGTGCCTGCATCTCCCCCATCAGCCCGACGTGCGGACCACGGGGTAGCCGCCTCCTTTCTCTCTGTCTTCACCTGCAAGTGAAACCTCACTTCCTTGCCTCTGGTTGGTGGGGCACGGGTCACGTGACTGCTACCTAGCTCCAAAGGAGGCTGCTAAAGCAAGTTTTCCGACTTCTACCTCGGAAAAGGGCAATTCCCCAAACACCGGGAGGGTATTCAGAGTGTGGGGCAGCGAGAAAACAGGACAAATGTCCCCCACTGTAAAGCTATGTGGGGGCTGGGCGGTGAGGGCAAGAGAGAGTCACAGGCTCCATCTCTCTGTATCTTGTGTTCTCGGTGGCAGCCAACAGAGCTGGACTCTGGCGAACTCAAGTCAGGGGATTTTATTGCAGGGAAGAGAGAAGAGGAAAAGTGCACGGAGAGGGAAAGGGGTAAGAGTTATCTGTGGAGCGTCTGTGTGCTTTGTCCCGCGCATTCTTTCTTTTAATTCTCTTGTAACCTTGTGAATTAGATATTGTTGCTCTCTCTTCACAGGTGAACCTCAGCGAGGTTAAGTGACCCAAGATCGGATAGCTAGGAAGTAGCAGATGTAGAAATCACATTGAGATCTTGCTGATTTAAAAATCCCATGCTGTTTCTGTGGTTTGTTTTTCTTTATTTTTGTGTGCGTGGATTGTCCAAAATCTCCAAATATTTTTCCGACTGCTGGAGGCTGGCAAAGGCAGGAAGTGGAGGGTGGCCGCCCGAGGCTGTGGCGGAGGAGGAGAGAGGAGGCGGGGGTGTGCCTGTGTGGGCCCTTTGTAGTCAGGTATTTATAAACCTGGACCTTCTCCCTTGTAGCAAATATCGGAGCTATTTCTTCTGGCTCTTAGACTCGGGGAAGGTATCCACACCACTGTTCACAGGAGCTCATCCAAGCGAGGGGGTCAGGTGAGGCCAGGCCAGCCTGGAGGTGTCCTGGAGGCTTTTGGGGTGTACCATATGACCAACCTGCCCTCAGGCCTTCTGAGAGGAACCATCTTGAGCCAGGGGCCTGTGGTGAGGCTTTGGTGTCAGGACAGTGCCCACAAGGGACTGATGGTCAGTGATGGGCTGGGCCTTCTGACAGAGAGGGGGCACAAGCAGGAGGCCGCCTAGAAGGAGGGGTAAAGGGACAGCCCACCGGAGAGGTGATCCGGGCTCCGGAGTGCGTGGGTCCTGAGCACTGTCCCCTTCCTGAATTAGAAGGCCCACCGTATGGCTGTTCCTGGAATCCTCAGAGCCTTCTTGCTGTAAATTCCTTACAAAAATCCCATCCGTTTGAGATCTAATTGAGTGAGAGTGATGGTGGCAACTGGGAGATGCACGAGGACGGTCCCAGAGCCCCATGTGGTCTGCCCTGCCGCATTCTCAAGGCCTGTGCCTGAGGCCTATGGCCGCCCACACTTGGGTCACTGGTTCCTGTGGTTCATAGCGATGCCTTGGGGCAAGAGCCTGATGTAGGGGTAAGATTTGGACCAGAAGCCAAGGAGGGGAGAGAAAGGAAGGGCCAGGAGGACCGTGGGGAGGAACGGTGAATTTCCAGTCATTGCGTCCCAACATAGCTCAGTTGTGGGCTGTGTTTTAAGTGGTGTGTCCCTCATCATAGTCAAAGCACTAGTTTGTATTTCAAAGCATATATTTACTTATTTAACTATTTTAAAATTCCAAAGGCACTGAAGGGAATACACTGAAAAAGCTCCCTCCTCCCCGCCTGACAGCTCCCTCCCCTGAGGGAACTGTTGTAGAATTGTCGGCCTCCTTCCAGAAATGTTTTAGGCACATACAGGCAGACACATTCACACCCACATCCTTTCCCCCCACTTACTACGTAAGTGTTAGCATACTCTTCCCATTGTCCTGCACCTTGGTTTTTCACTTGTGAATCGGTAACTCGAGATCGGCCCTATAACAGGGCTCATTTGCATTCTGAAGGCCTTTTGCCCTGGTGAGCGGGAATGGCATGGAGGGAGGGGTGTGTACGTGTGCGTGCGTGCGCGTGCTGAGTGCACAAGTATTTGTGTGCATTTGTGTGTGCGCCAGCAACAAGGCCTGCAGGACAGAGTGCAGAGGTCCCACTCAGAAAACCTGGCTCTGGGTCTAGGATCTCACTACCAAGCCGGGGCCTCAACCCCCCTCAGGCTGATTCCTTCCTGCAAAGGGATAACAGGAATATTCCTTGGGGTTGTTGAGGGATGGACTGAGGATGAGGTGAGAAATTGGCCTGTGAATTGTCAAGTCCTATGCGGTGAAAGGTTATTCTCAGCCTGAGTCCGAAGTGGTTTCCTCCATTTTCCTGAAGGGCAGGTTGGACCTTCTCTGCTTCCCTCTCACCTACCTCCTCATTTTG
Source organism: Halichoerus grypus (assembly GCF_964656455.1). NCBI lineage: Eukaryota > Metazoa > Chordata > Mammalia > Carnivora > Phocidae > Halichoerus > Halichoerus grypus. Next base: position 82,568,271 of record NC_135717.1, on the reverse strand, counting down.
AGTTGGTGGCACCATCTCTACCTCAGGGAGTAAACAGACGGTCTCCTGGGTCTCCCACACACACCCACCTACCCATTTATGGGCATTTACCCCACCTCACCTCCCTCCCACCCTCTTTTGGGCACCTGAAATCTGACTCCTCCCCTGCACTCTCCAAATCTTCAAACTGTCCTCTGGCTCCTTCCAATCAGCATTTAAATGTGCTCAGATTCTTTGTGTCTTAAAAAGTAAACCCTCCCCCCAATCGCCTTCCACTGTTTTCCTCTTCCATTTCAGAGTTAAACTTTTTGAAAGATTAGCGTAGGCTCGGTTCCTTGCCCTCACCCAGTTTCATCCCCTCAGCCCTGTGTTTCTTGGTCAAATATTTATTGAGCTCTATGTGTCAGGTGCTGTTCTAAACACTTACATGTACTGACCCTTTGAATCCAAAGAGGTTGATACTACTATGAGCCCATTTTACAGATGCGGAAACCCAGGCTGGAGAGGTTAAGTGTGATCACACTGAGTGCAATCCCCACATAACAAGTAAGTAATTCCGGTTTCAAAGCCAGGCCATCTGCCTCCAGAACCTGTGTGCTTAGCCGCATCATTACCTGCATCCTGTGGGCAGTGTTCTAGTAACTGATTTGTGCAAGGTCCGTGACCTCTGCTAAAAAACAAAATCCAGCCAAGTAAATTTGAAGGTCTAATTGGCTTTATTAAGTGTTTTATGAATTTGGTAGCATCCTGTCTAGCAGGCAGAGGGGAGCTCCCAGGAATTGTACACAATGGAGGGTTTTTATAGGAAGGAGGGAGGGGCAAGACTGTTACTAGCAAAAGCAAAGATTGTTTCAGGCCAGGTCATCTTCCTTCCTTTATTTATTTTTCTAAGTCATCTCTAAACCCCACATGGGTCTCGAACTCACAACTCCCGAGATCAAGAGCCACTTGCTCTACTGACTGAGCCAACCAGGTGCCCCCAGGTCATCTTCCTTTAGGGAGAAGGGCAAGGGGTCTCTTTAGGTGGATTTCCTCATCTTCTTTTGAAGGATGGAGAGCGCCCATGTGACAGATTACCTCATTGGAGCTGACCAGAAAATTCCAGATTGACTGATTTAAAATTCCACTCCTGGAGAAGCTGAAACTGCAGTTAAGTCTGGGTTTGCTGTCCTGGGGGCAAGTGGGTTTCCCAGTGTCGCACACCTGGGTTCACATCCCAGCTCCTCTACATATTGCGCTGTGATCTAGGGAAAGTTCCTGGACCTGTTTCTCAGTGATGGAAGTTACTTGAAAGTGCTCAGCATGATGCTGGTGGGCCAGGGTTCTGCTCGTGGTTCTGTCCCTAACTGTCCTGTGCAAATAGCCTCTCCCCTCTGTGCCTCTGTTCCCCGTCTGCAAAACGAGAGCAGTGGCCAGAGTGTTTCCAAGGGCCCTTCCGTGTGTAAGCCTCTTTGGCTTGAGGGATACCTCTCAGATTTTACACATTCGCCACAGCGGGGACCGTCTCTCCTGGAGGAAGAAGATGGTGAGGTTTCACCCAGCAATCCTATGCCCACAAGAAAGCAGGCCCCTGCCCACCAGAGGAGCAATTAGGGAAGTTGTTTATGCCTCTTAAAAGCTGCTTCAGAATCGCATAGACTCTGGCTGCATCCCACCAGCGGGGAGGCAAGAAGAGCTGATAAGACCCAGAGCCGATAAGACCCAACTTTTGTGCAAAGCTTATCTCCTTCCAGTTTCACAGTAACCCTGGTCACAGCAAAGACTGTGACCACACACTTAGAGCATGCTGGATATGGTGAGGGGTTTTATTAGGGTTCTCCAGGGAGATAGAACAGGTAGGATGCATCTATATACCTAGAAAACCATTTGTTTTAGGAAACAGGCTCATGTGATTATGGAGGCTGGCAATTCCCAAATCTGCATGGTGGGCTGTCAGGGTGAAGAGCCAGGAAAGAGCCAAGGTTGTGGTTCATGTCCAAAGGTCACCTGCTGCAGAAATTCTTCTTGCTCAGGGAGGTCAGGCTTTTGGTTCTATGCAGGCCTTCAACTGATTGGACGAGGCCCACCCACACAATGGAGAGCAATTGGCTTTACTCAAAGTCCACCAATTTTAATGTAAATCTCACCCCAAAACGCCTTTGCAGAAACACCCAGAATAATGTTTAACCAAATATCTGGGTACTGTGGCCAAGCCAAGTTGATACATAAAGCTAACCATCACAGGGGCCTTTCTGTCTAATCCCTGCGACCTGGGAGGTAGTTATTGGGATCCCTATTGATGAAGAGAGAAAAAAGACTCCGAGAAATGACAAGATTAACTCAGGGCCACAGAGCTACAGTGGCATACAGTCATCAAGGAGTCATCTCCTCTTTACTGGACCCAAGAATGCTTTCTGGGTGAGACACTGGAAAACCAACATGCAGCGGACCAGAGCAGAGCTATGTGAAGTCGCGTTCGACCCAGATGGAAAGTACGCACACACTTTTACCAGAAAGGAGGCGGCTGGGCACCTGAGTCATGCCACCTCTCCATACCAAGATCAGATTGCCTCGTTCCTTCACCTCCGTTGTGGAAAGTCCAGTGTCTTCCTCAAGATTTCTCGGACTGCCAGGGGTGGAGGCTGGAACTCATTCTCTTGGTCAGTTGGCCCTGAGTTCCTGCTTCTGCCCAGGCAGCGATCTTACCACGACTGACTCGGCAGATCCTGTTTGTCAACCTCATAACCTTTCCCCTTTCTTTCAAAACTCACCTCCTCCCCACCCCACCATGAAGTGTCTGTGTGGCAGGTTTTCCTGATGGCCTGGGGAGATGGAGAGGAGTTACAGAGCAGCCGTGAGGACTACAAATTGGGTATTAGACTGCGTGTTCTCATTCAGGCCTCTCGTGGCCATTTCTACAGCCTCAGCTCCTGCTCTCTGTTGCTTGGCATTCCCCCTTCCTCATCTTCCTTCCTATGCCCTCTGTTGTCACCATCCTCTTCCTCTCAGAAGTAAAATTAACTCCCTCACATTTTCTTTCTTTCTTTTTTAAAAAGATTTTATTTATTTGAGAGAGAGAGAGAGAGAGAGAGAGTGCACACAAGTAGGGGGAGGGGCAGAGGGAGAAGCAGACTCCCTGATGGGCACGGAGCCAGATGCGGGACTTGATCCCAGGACCCTGAGATCATGACCTGAGCCAAAGGCAGACACTTAACTGACTGAGCCACCCAGGCGCCCCCACATTTTCTTTCTTAGGGAATTCCACTTTCTTTCACCCAGAATGTTCATTTTGGCTCCAGGCCTTCCTCCGGGGGTCCTGGGCGCGGGCAGATGCTTTCTGAGAATTCTCTGAGTCAGCGGCTGCCTTGTGCTCTTGCGCCAGTAGGGTCTGGCTCTTTCTCCCGCAGGAGCGGGGATGAGACAGTGTCTGAGGCCAACCGAGGCGCTGCCCTTCCCAGGACTGGCCAGGTGAGGCCACCTCCACCTGTCTGGCTTGTGGCCGGTGAAACTCTGTTGCGAGGACAAGTCCCCACTGGACCTCAGCTAAAGGCTGCAGCCTCTCATCCCACACAGCTCTGTGGTTTTTCTCCCCTGTGACTTGGCCACAGTGAGTGGGCACCCTGGCCAGAGGGCAGGAGGGTTTGGTCTGAAATGGCGCTTGCCAGACTCTGAGCTCAGGTGCACCCCCAGCATGAAGCCCATAGTATCCCTCTCCACTTTGGGCTCTTGTATTCAGAGCCCCTCCTCTGCCTCCTCGGTATCTACATGCCCTGTCCCCTGTTATGGGCTTTGAAGGCTGCCCATGAAGCACTACAGAAGTCACATTCCCAGGCTCTGGAGGCCTTTGGGTTCCCGAAAAGCATGGGGGTATGGGACGCTGGTGCTGGAGGCTTTGGAGGCAAACAGACATGCTTCAGTCCTGACTCCCATCTCCATGACTTACTGTGTCAATTTGGGCCAATCTCTTAAACTTTCTGAGCCTGAGTGTCTTCATTTGTAAACACGGGCATCACAACACCTTCATGGTGAGGGCTGCTCAGAGGACGAGGAAGGTAAGACAGGGCACGGGCTTTGCACGAGACCCCCATGTTCAAGGTCAAGGTCCGGGGAGCAGAGAGGCTGGCCCTGCCCTCTATAGCCTCCGGGCCCTCAGAGGAGGGGGATCTCCCCTGGCGCCCCCACCCATCCCCCAGCCTGGCTCCCTTGGGCTCTTAGAAAAGCCTCACTAGATCTCCATTGGGAGATTGATCTGTGGTTCCAGCCAAGGTGGCTCAGGAAGGCAGCGGGGACAGCATCCCCTGTGTGAGCCTTGCAGGCCGACACCCTGAGCCCTGGAGGCCCAGAAAGCTCATTCGTGGAGGTCAAGCTGCTCCTGCTTCCCTGAATGACACCCCACAGCCCTGGGCATGGACAGGGGCCCTGCTGCCGTTCTCTGTGCGTACCCATCTATGTGAGCTGGTAAACTGCACCCCGTGGCAGGGAGTCTCTGTCTAGGCGGGCACTTAGGTCTCTTAGCCAGTGTTTGGACCGAAGAAGAGGGAAGGAAAAAAATCAAGTTCAGGGTATTTGTTCAATAATTTTTAGGGACACATGCAGTGCACTGGGCAGTACCACCTGTAGACGGGCCTGGGCTTCACTGCCCCCTTCCCGCTCCAGCGGGCCCTCTGGCCCTCTCTACGCCGTGCATGAACTTGGTCCAAGGAGCTCTGGGACTCATGCCCAGGGGTCCTCCGGGGGCTCTGTAGCCAGGCCTCAGCCCCAGGAGAACAGCCTGGAGTCGGCTTGCTCCTGCTGGCGGGTGTGGGATCCCAGAAGGTTGAGTTGCCGGAATGGTGCTGACATGTTGATTTTGTGTGACTCAAACTGTGTATCTAGACAGTGGCCCAGAAAAGGAATATTTGCCCAGGACCACCATGCCTCCGCTGGAGGGGGACCTAGCGCTGGGCACCTTGCCACACACTAGAACAAAACAATGTCCTGCCTTCCAGGAGCTTCTATTCTGGTCAGGGGAGGCAAATCGGGGTGACAGGGGCTATGGAAAGCAAGCAAGCAGGTTAAGGCAGATAGGAGTGGAGGTGCGCACCTGCTCGGCCCGCGCTGGAGGGAAAATGATGAGGATCTCAGGTGCACGCCAGAGTCTGCAGGCGCTGGTAAAGACTGGCTTTCACCCAGAGAGGGCAAGCCACTGAGGGGTTTGAGCCGAGTACATGCTCTGACTTATATTTTTAAAAGGGTGACTCCGTTCATTCGCGGTCAGTGCTATGTAGTATCTCATCATGCAAAGGGAAGAGTTTAGTTATCTGCTCTCCTTCCGATGACCTCTTGGGCTCTTCCAGCTCTTTGCAGTAATGAACAGCACCGTTGGGAACATTAGCTGCGTGCGCCTGTGCAGGCCTTTCTGTCGGGCAGATCCCCTCCCTCACTGCTGCTCCTTCCTGGTCTCCTTTGCCCCTTTCTCCTCGCCCGCCTGACCTCCTGGCCCTGTCCTCTCCCTCCTGTTGTCACTTATTCATAGGTCCTCTCATCCAGACTCGTGGCTTTCCTCTCAAGTATATGCTAATGTCTCCCAGTTTTTGCTGCTGCCCAGAACCAGCCCTCCCCCACTCCTGAACTTCATATATTGAACTTCTGACTAGTCTTTCTCTACTGGGGTTTCTAACTCTCGTGTCTAAAATTCAACTCCTGATTCCTTCACTCCCCACACCTCCTCCTCAAGCCTTCCTATATCGCATACCCTTCTCAGGCCCCCAACCTTGGAGTCATCCTTGACTTTATCCCATCAGCAAATCCCATTAGGTTTACCTTCAAAATGGTGCCCACTTCTCACTGCCTCCGCCCCTACTGCCCTGGTGGAAGCCAGCCTCAGCTCTCACCTGGATTAATCCAATAGTATCCTAACCTGCATCCTCCTCCTCCTTGGTTTTCCTACCATCCATTCTCCAACCAGAGCGAAATCTTTAAGACATAAATCAGATCAGAACATTCCCTCTGCTCGAATCCTGCAATGACTGCCCATCTCATTCAGAGGAAAACCTGCCATCCTTGGAATGGCCTATGAGACCACCTGCCCTCTTGCTTCCTTCTGACCTCCTCTCCTGTGACTCCCCCTTTTGCTCACTCCGCTCCAGCCTTGCTGGCCTCTGTGCTGACCCCAGGACCTGTGGGCACCCTGCTGCCTTAGGCCTTTGCACTGCCTGTTATCCTGAAAGAGCTTCAATGTTCATGTTTATTTGCTTACTGTCTGCTTCCTCCCAATAAAAAGTTCTTTGCAGGCAGGGCCTTTGTTTTCTTTCCTGCTGTGTCTCCAGCATCTAGAACAGTGCTTGGCACAGAGTGGACAGTTATTTCTTGAATGAATCAATTAATGGATTATTATTATAAGAGCTATGTAATCTAAACCAGATAAAGAGGAAGTTACATCATGGGGGTGAGAGGCAGGGAGAAGGTGATAAGATCAATGGTTGGGAGGCCCTGGGTAGGGTTGGGAGATTGTTGGATCCGGGCTATGAGAGACAATGAGTTTCAGTGACAGGGAGAGATTAAAGAGTGTGATACCTGGATTGAGTGGAGGAAGGTTCTCCGTTCTTCTACCTCATTGGCTACTTCACATCAATCTCCTTCATTGGTTTCTTTCTTTCTTTCTTTTTTTTTTAATAAATAAATCTTTATTTTTTAAAAAAGATTTTATTTATTTTTGTGTGTGAGAGAGAGAGAAAAAGAGAGTGAGCACAAGCAGGGGGGAGGTGCAGAGGGAGAAGCAGGCTCCCGGCTGAGCAGGGAACAAGATGTGGGACTTAATCCCAGGACCCTGGGATCATGACCTGAGCTGAAGGCAGATTCTTAACTGACTGAGCCACCCAGGCACCCTCCTTCATTGGTTTCTCTTCAGCTTTTCGATTTCCAAAACTGGAGTGAAGTAATGAAAAAGTCTAGGGCAGTGTTTTCTAAATTGAGAGACATCATAAAATTTAAGTTGGTGCATCTATAAAAATGAAGTAGAACAGAATAGAAAATAGTAGAGCACAACACGTGTGGCAAGGGTAAGTATCATATTATAAAACTCTATTTCATTTATGTATGTTTGGATGTGGGTATTTATATATGGTGGGTGTTATACGGAGTCACGTGTATGGTTGGGTCATGGACAAACAAGTTTGAAAGCCACTGGCCATGCGAGTGGGTGAGAAGGTCAGACAACTAACGGGCCAGGTCGTTGGAAGGAGTTTATTGTGAACCCTGAAATCACCAAGACTTTACAGGGGTAGTACCAGAGAGAAAGATACTTTACCTATGATAAAGGGTCCAAACTCTTTAAGAAATGTCCTGGGAGTCTGTCGATGATTGCAATGAGGTGGTGCTTGCTCCTTGCTCTAAGACTTCTCGTTCTAATCCTTTCCTGTGCTTCCCCAGCCAGGAGCCTGATGGCTCTTTTTTCCTCACCAGCATATTCCAACCTGCCTCAGTAGCCCTAGCAACCTGCTCCTGACTCCTGGGTCACAGCCCTAGGGGCTGGTCTCCTCACTCATCCCTCCACTGTCTCTATGCATGCTCACTAGTGATCACAGCAATACAATATCAAGGTGAGCCTTCATTCACTGAGCTCCTCTCTGTGCTCTGTAGGAATCCTGCAAGGTACAAATTCCCCTTCCTTTTAAGGAAGAGAGCCGGGAGTTCAGAGGTTAAGTGACTTGTCCAAGGTCACTCAGTGGCAGAGCCACGATTTGAACTCAGGTCTGTTTTCATAGGGAAGGCTTTGCAATGTAACCCCGCAGCCTCCCTCAACAGCTGATCGATTCCCTCTTACAGACCGTCCTCACAGCATGACATTCAGATTTCACGCTTCAATACAACTACAAATCACTACATTTCATGGAGGCTGGGTTCTACAATTCTGACTCCAGTTCTGATATGTGGGTTTTTTTTCCCCTACACCAAGGAATTGTCTGACAGCAGTGGGGTGTCCTACAATTCCACTCAATTCTGACACCGTCCACCTGGAGACAGCAACAGATGCCACAGGATGAGGGCTCAATCCCACAAGAGTACCCCCCCCCCAGCTTCAGGCCCCAATCGCAAGCCCAAATTGTTACTTGTGCCTCTAGCTGACTGGCTATCAGTGGGAGGTTCCTAGGATCCCCTCTGTGGATTTGATTGATTTGCTAGAGCTGCTCACAGAGCTCAGGAAACCAGTTTACTTCTTAGATTACATGTTATTACAAAGGATGTTAAAGGATATGAATCAACAGCCAGATGAAGACATACACAGGGTGGGGTTTCCAATACAGGAGCTTCTGTCTCCATGGAGTTTGGGGCCCAACACAGTGGCACGTGGATACGCTCTTGTTCGCCAGTGTGGAAACCCTCCAAACCCTCTCCTTCAGGGTTTTTATGGAGGCTTCAGTACATAGGTAAATTGATTAAATCATTGGCCACTGGAGATTAATTCAACCTCTAGCCCCTCTCCTGTCCCCACATGTCAGGCAGGTGGGACTGAAAGTTCCAACCCTCCAATCACATGGTTGGTTCCCCTAACACCCAGCGCCCACCCTTGGGTGCTGTTCCAAAAGTCACCTCATTCATATAACCGCAGGTGTGGTTGAAAGGGGTTTATTATGAATATCGAGACACTGTTATTGTTCTTATCACTAAGGAAGTTCCAAGGAAGTTCCTAAAGGAGCTCTATGCCAGAAATGGGATACAAATACATATACAAATACATATTTCTTTTTTTTTTTTTTTTTTAAAGATTTTATTTATTTATTTGAGAGAGAGAATGAGAGAGAGCACATGAGAGGGGGTAGGGTCAGAGGGAGAAGCAGACTCCCTGCCGAGCAGGGAGCCCGATGCGGGACCCGATCCAGGGACTCCAGGATCATGACCTGAGCCGAAGGCAGTCGCTTAACCAACTGAGCCACCCAGGCGCCCTACAAATACATATTTCTTATGATAACTCACAACGTCACAGGTTCTCTCACAGAGTGAAATGTAAACATCAAAATTCTTTTGTTTTTATTTTTATTTTTTAATTAATTATTTTTTAAAAGTAGGCTCCACGCCTTGCATGGAGCCCAACCAATGCAGGCCTTGAGCTCATGACCCTGAGATCAAAACCTGAGCTGAAATCAAGAGTCGGATGCTTAACTGACTGAGCCACCCAGGCTCCCCAACAACAAAATTCTTGAATGGCCTCTGTTTCCACTGAATGCCAACCTTGTACCCAGAGCTGCACTGGGGTCATAGGGAAAGAGTGGAGGCTGGGCCCTGGCTTCAGGAGGTTACAATCAGGAGACTTGAGACCTCAGAGATTCTCCACATTTCACAAACGACAAAACTGAGGCTTGAGTCATAATGCAGGAAAGAATTAGAAGCCATGGAACAATGATTAAGGATTAGTCATTTATAAACTCCTAGGTCACTCCTCATCATTTCTTGAAGTTTTTAGTACCTGGTAAAAAGTATCTCCAACACTATCCCTATAAAATCTTGGTGGCTTCAAAATCCAGGTCTCCTGCCCAGTAGTTTACACCTTCCACAGGTTGAGACGATAAAAGGAGAGTATGGGACATCGATGAACCTGGCTCACAGTGTTAGGGCCCTACCTAATCACCAGATCCCATCCTATTCCAGGTGTCCAGGGGCCATGTGCCCCAGGTGAGGCTGCGACCCTTCCGAGTCCTGGGCCTGGGCCCTGGGGAATGAGTCTTGCTTAGTCTGACCCACTTATGGTAATTCCACTCCACTTGCCTGGATTTAAGAATGAGTGTGTAGGGGCGCCTGGGTGGCTCAGTCGTTAAGCGTCTGCCTTCGGCTCAGGTCGTGATCCCAGGGTCCTGGGATCGAGCCCCGCATCGGGCTCCCTGCTCGGCGGGAAGCCTGCTTCTCCCTCTCCCACTCCCCCTGCTTGTGTTCCTCCCACTCTCCCACTCTCTCACTGTGTCTCTCTCTGTCAAATAAATAAATAAAATCTTAAAAAAAAAAAAAAAAAAAAAGAATGAGTGTGTAATCAAAGAGGGTGGTGGGAGGAGGAGCAAAATGGGTGAAGGGGAGTGGGAAGTACAGAGGTATGGAGTGAATAAGCCACAGGGAGGAAAGGCGCAGCGTGGGGAATACAGTCAATGGTTGTGCTAGCCTTCTATGGTGGCCGATGGTGGCTACACTCGTGGTGAGCACAGCGTAGTGTACCGACGCGCTGAACCACCATGCTGTACCCTCGAAACTAATGTAACATTGTGCGTCAACCGTACTTCAGTTAAGAAATTTTTAAAAAGAATTTTTAAAAAGTACGAGTATTGGGGAAAAAAAAGAATGCGTATGTAATCTATTTTGGCCAGTGAGATGTGAGGGGATGTCTTCTGAGGGAATTTGGGGAAGAATTTTTATGTTCTTAAAAGGAAAAGACATACTGAAGAAATATTTTCTCTTCTATTCTTTAAATACAGATGTTGTGGGAGGAGATGAAGCCTTGAGTTGGTATGGCCACCTTGTGACCACGAAGGCACTCGCTAGGGAGAAAGCCAGGGTGCCGAGGACGGCCAGCCATGGAGCTGCTCTCCCTCTGAATTTCTTGCACGTGAGTAAATTCCTCATTGGTTAAGATTTTTTGAGCTCAGCCTCCTGAAACCTGTAGCCCAAAGCATCTTAACCAGTTAAGGCCGAGTGTGGCATCAGATGGCCTTGGCTGTGAGCGCCGTGCAAGGTCAAGCAAAGCAGGGGTCGGGGCAGCCCGAGCTGCAAGCTAGCGACCGGAAGTCTGGGTTTAATGCAATACAAGCTGTTTTTCCCTGTGTCCCTGTCAGTGCGCAGTCCCGACCAGGTGGCCTTTTGTGTGGTCATTCGGGGACCCAAGATCCTGTCTTCCTTCCTCTCTCTGCTTGGGGTATAGCCGCCAGGTGGGGGTGGGGAAGGCACACCTGCTTCTTAAGCCCTTCTGGCTGGAAGTTATACTCATCACCTGTATTTTTATTTCACTGGCTAGATGGAGTCATGCAGCCCCTCCTGGGTGCAAGGAGACTGGCGGGGCAGCCCCTTCCAGTAACAACTGCATCCTCCACGAGGAGAGTAGGGACACCTGAGAGTCAGCGGGCCCTCTGGGCTGGAAGCTCTGATGGTGGGGTAATGAGGGAGGGTCTGGGCCTTGAGGGGGGAGGGACCCGGTGAGGGGGGAAGGGACGGGCTTTCAGTGGGTGGTGGTGGGCACAGGGTGTATTAAGGGAAGAAGCTGATTCAAAGGGGACCTGGTTGGTGTAAGGGCTGCATTTGGGGTGGAGAGGTCTATAAACTTGAAAAGAGGGAATGAGACCAGAATACAGAGGGCCTCACATGTCTGTGTGCCCAGAGTTGAGTTGGGCTGTTATGCAGATGGGCTCTATCTGGGTCCCTACCTGGTAAGCATCGGGATTCAGGATGAAGCCCACAATATTCCATGGCATGGATAAAGGAACAGCAGGCTTTATTTATTTATTGAGGGGTGGGGAAAAAGAAAATGTACAGGCCCAGGGTCAGCCAAACTAAGTTGTCATGTTCTAGTAGAGAGACCCTGGCCCTTTTTATAGGGCAAATACAAAAGCAACCTTGTTAGTGAAAAAACCCACGGGCTGCTTGGGGCCAGCCAGTCTGGATGTGGGTGCTCACTGTTGACAGTAGGGGACAACCTTGGCTCCGTGGGATAGTAAGTTGTGGGAGGGCTGAGTTTGGGGCAGCCCCTCCCACTCGGAGAAGGGGAATCCTGATCCCAATGAGCTCTGTGTCCATGTAACATTGCGGGAGGGGTCAGAGCCCTCGGATCTAGTAGTAACAAGGCTACTTATTGTGCACCTACTATGTGTGAGGCACTTTCTATTTCCACTTAGTAGGCCCAACAATCAGGGCCTTGGGTTGTAACCTTACAGCCACTCTCTTTTGTCTTGCCCTGTTCTTAAATTGTGTGCAGCGGAAGCAGTTCATTTTTGTCCAGGACGGATGTGTGGCAGTCTTAGGACTATCCTGGTGACTTCTGGGTAAAGTCCTACAGCGACTTTGAGTTGCAAAACACAGTTTTCCTTCCAGAATTACAAGGTTTAGTCACAGGTCATAGTCAAAGCTTCCAATTATAGTTAAAGATATGGTTGCTTTCCTTGGGCCTGGAAAGGAGTGTGCCCAGCGTCTCCTTTCTTGCTTGCTCTCCTCTGCTCACCTAACTGCATTTTCTGTGCTCCCAGTTGGAGAAGGTTTTAGCTATCCCAGGCCAATGATCAGAGGCATAGAATCAGCTTCTCCGCAGCCCTCTGGGTGCCAGCAGCAGTGGGAACATGGCCCCTCCTCTGGGCTTCTGGGGCCTGATAGCCTTACCTCCTCCCTCTGCTCCCCTACCCTGTGGTTATTACTTCTGCAGTCCCTCCTTCTCTTTTCTGATTTTTCAGAATAGATGTCCTTCACCAACTCCCTGTATTCAATTCTTTCTGATGAATTACCTATTTTAGATTCTGTCTTCTTGGTCAGACTCTGATTATACATTGGTTATTTAACGATATCCAACCAGTCACAGTTGAAAGATGTAAATTATATTAAATCTAACAGTGAGTTATTTATGGAGAAAATGATGTAACATTTGCTTATGTAAGCCAGGGTTTAATAAAGTACTGCTCTCCCTGGGAGAGATTTGTACTTGCCTGAGTGCTATGACCTTCCTTCTCTGCCTCCACTTTTAACCCAGAGGGCGCCTAATATGTCATTCATGGACCAAACTATGAATACACCTTCCATCACATCAGCATCATCAGTAGGATCTGGGAGTGAGGAAGAGATGAGGGACTCTACTCTGGTCCAGAAGGAAACGAAGCGGGCAGCCTGATATAAAAGGTGGTGGCCACTGAATTTGAGTGTAGATTTTTCTAGGGCTAGTGGGGGCAGGAGACACGGCAGAAGAGATGAAAAGATGTTCCCCTGGGTCTCTCTTGACATCATGGGGTTGGATTTGTTTTCAAGAGATTCAGAGGACTCCTAACTTTGATTTGCTGAATATCATCTTTACATTTCATCTTCATTCTCTGGTTCATTTAATTACTGATAACTCCTTTAAAGAGGAAGAAAAATGGACCAGGGAGAGTTTGCTCCTCTTTAGTTCCAAACCAAACCAAGGTAGCTCAGTAAATGCTGCTGCCTTCCGTCCAAATGTCAGAGTAATTGTCTGTTGTTGCTTCCACTCCTCATTGTTTCTTTGGAGTTGTGTGCTCCTGCTCTTTCTCCCTCCTCTTCCTCCCATCCCTCCTCCTCTCAACCTCTCTCCCCTCCTCCTTCCCCTTCCCTCCCCTTCTTTTTCTTCTCTTCTTCCCTCCCCTTTCTCCTCCTCTTCCTTTGACTTCCTCCTCCCCCTTCCTCTCCTCCTTCTCCACCTTCTTCTCTCTAATGATTTTTAACAGACTTTGTTTTATGTGTTCCACAGTTTTGGTCAGAAGCTTCACAAATTTCACCACCTTTAGTGCACTCTTAAACAAAGCTATAACTTTACCATCAACCTTAATCAAAGCTGAATCATCCCACATGTCTGAATAGTTACTCTGAAGGCATACAAATTGGTAAGGAAGAAGGAAAACTCTTACTATATGCAGATGATATGATACTGTATATAGAAAACCCTAAAGACACCACCCAATACCTACCAGAACTGGTAAGTGAACTCAGTAAAGTCATAGTATACAAAATCAATGTATGGAAATCTGTTGCATTTCTATACACTAATAATAAAGCAGCAGAGAGTGAAATTAAGAAAACAATCCCACTTACAATCGCACCAAAACCAGTAAAATACCTAGGAATAAGCTTAACCAAGGCGGTGAAAGACCTGTACTCTGAAAGCTATAAAACAGTGATGAAAGAAATTCAAGATGATGCAAAGAGAGGGAAAGACATTTTGTGCTCATGGGCTGGAAGAACAAATATTGTTAAAATGTGTATACTACTCAAAGCAATCTACAGATTTAATGTGATCCTTATCAAAATACCAACAGCATTTTTCACAGAGCTAGAACAAAAAATCCTAAAATTTTGTATGAAACCACATAAGACCTTGAATAGCCAAAGCAATTTGACAAAGAAAGACAAAACTGGAGGTATCACAACTCTAGATTTCTTTTTTTTTTTATATTTTCAAGGATTTTTATTATAAATTAAGACAGGGAAATGGGAATATAGTTGAAAGAAGTTGTGGGGTCTAAGATGGGATTTATTTTTAAATATGAGAGTTAGTTTTTTGTGACTGTATGTTGATGGGAGTGAAAAAGGAGTAAAAAATGAGAGTCCACAGCTTTCTGTGAATGAGCACAGTGGATGGGAGCAATGTATTCATGCTGGCTGTACTTGGGGCAAAGAGAAATCCATTCCCTATAACGGTGAGGGGAGGCATGTGCAGGGGCAGATTTGGTAAAGGGATGGTGAGGAAGAAGTGGAGGAAGTGACACAGAAGATGGAATAAAATGACTATTTCTCTATAGAAATGAGTCAGAGAGGAGCGAGAAAATATAAATGTGTCCTTTGAGAGAGCAGGAGATCATCAGAAAAATACGATAAGATAGTTAAGGACCCAGTTGAGATCTGGGGGTAGGAATTTAAAAGGTATCAGTCAGCCAAGTATCAGTCACCACTGCTCAGATGTACATGTGGTGTAAGTAGAAATCTAGATGCAATGAGGGTTGGGATATTGCTAAGAGAATACAATAGAGAAAGAGAAGTCAAGGGACAAATCAACTTATATTACAAATGGTAGTAATTGTAACAGTATGTTACTGGCATAAAAATAAACACATAGATTAATAGAATAGAACAGAAAGCCCAGAAATGAACCCACAATTATATGGTCAATTAATCTTTGACAAAGGAGGAATGAATATACAATGGGAAAAAGAAAAATGGTGTTGGGAAAACTGGACAGCTACATGCAAAAGAATGAAACTGGACTGCTTTTTTTCACCATACACAAAAATAAATTCAAAATGGATTAAAGACCTAAATGTGAGACCTGAAACCATAAAAATCCTAGAAGAGAGAACAGACCGTAATCTCTCTGACATTGGCTGTAGCAACATTTTTCTAGATATGTCTCCTGAGGCAAGGGAAATAAAAGCAAAAATAAATTATTGGGACTACATCAAAATAAAAAGATTCTACACAGTGAGGGAAACAATCAACAAAACTAAAAGGCAACTAATGGAATGGGAGAAGATATTTGCAAATGACATATCCAATAAAGGATTAGTATCCAAAATATATAAAGAACTGATGCAATACAATACCCAAAAAACAAATAGTCCAATTAAACATGGGCAGAAGACATGAACAGACATTTCTCCAAAGAAGACATCCAGATGGCCAACAGACATATGAAAAGATGCTCAACATCACTCATCATCAGGGAAATGCAAATCAAAACTACAATGAGATATCACCTCATACCTGTCAAAATAGCTAAAATCAAAAACTCAAGAAACAACCAGTGTTGGTGAGGATGTGGAGAAAAGGGAACTTTCTTGCACTGTTAGTGGGAATGCAAACTGGTGCAGCCACTCTGGAAAACAGTATGGAGGTTCCTCAAAAAGTTAAAAATGGAAAGGAATCACACTACTGGGTATTTACCCCCAAAATACAAAAACACTAATTCAAATGGTTACATGCACCTCTATGTTTATTGCAGCATTATTTACAATAGCCAAACTATGGAAGCAGCCCAAGTGCCTATCGACTGATGAGTGGATAAAGAAGATGTACAATATATATACATGATGGAATATTACTCAGTCATAAAAAAGAATGAAATCTTTGCAACAACATGGATGGAGCTAGAGAGTGTAATGTTAAATGAAATAAGTCAGTCAGAGAAAGACAAATGCCATACGATCTCATTCATATGTGGAATTTAAAAACTAAAACAAACGAGCAAAGGAAAGAAAAAGAGAGCAAGACAAACCAAGAAACAGACTCTTAACTATAGAGAACAAACTGATGGCTACCAGAGAGGAGGTGGGTGGGGGTTTGGGGGAAAATAGGGGATGGGAGTTAAAGAGTGCCCTTATTATGAAGAAAAAAAGAAAAAAAAAAAAAAAAAAAAAAAAGAATCATTACTCTGGCCTGCATGCCAATGAGTAGCCTCCAACTCCTCATGGAAGTTCATGGAAGTTGCTACCACCCAGCACCACCATGGCAAGAAGGCTCAAGAGTTCTGTAACCAGTGTTTAGATGGATCCATAGAAAATTTGCATCTGGCACCCTACTGTGGAATCTTATATCTACTGTATCTTGATGTCTGAGTTGAAACTTCCATGTTACCATCCTGTTACACACAGATTAACATTTAAAATTTTTTTAAATTAATAGACTGTATTTGTTAGAGCAGTTTTAGGTTCACAGGAATATTGGAAAGTACAGAGAGTTCCCAAATACCTCCTCCTCCCCTATGCCCCTTACACATATAACCTCCCACACCATCAACATTGGCATCAATGTGGTGCATTTGTTACAACTGATGAACCAATGCTGACACACGGTCATCACTCAAAGTCCATAGTTTACCTCGACATTGTATATTCCCTGGGTTTTGACAAATGCATGATACCATGTATCCACCATTACATATAGTATCATACAGAATAGTTTCACTGCCCTAAAAATCTCCTGTGCTCCACCTATTCATCCTCTCTCCCTTCCTAATGCCTGGCAACCAATGATCTTTTTACTGTCTCCTTAGTTTTGCCTTTTCCAGAATGTTGTATAGTTGGAATCAGATAGTATGTAGCCTTTTTAGATTAGCTTCTTTCACTTAGCAATATGCACTTAAGGTTCCTCCATGTCTTTTCACAGCTTGTTGGTCCCTTTTGTTTTTTAAACACTTTCAATTTTCAGAACTTCCTTGTGAGATATGTTGTGTCAGCTCTTACACACGAAGAAACCAAGGTCCAAGACCATGCTAGTTGAATGCTAGAATGTAGATCTGTTTTAGTGTCTCTCTCTGACCTTTCCCCCATAGCCAATGGGCTTCTCTAGGCTTGATTGAGTATTGTGGTCCTGGGCACGTCACTGCCTCTTTTTCTTTGGTCCTCAGTGTCCCCATGTGTTAAGAATGGAGAATACTCCTCATGTTTCCCTAACTCCCAGGGTAGTGCTGAGGGTCAGTTGGATAGCCCAAACCCTGCTATGAGATCTGTGGGTACCAGTGACTGTCCCTGCAGGGTGTGTTGGAATAGCCCCCCAGGGTCCCTCACTGCCTTGCTTGGCTATGTCAGTTCTGGCTCCTAGAGCCCTGCAGGGTAGTAGCGATTCCACATTGGGATAAGATCTGATTCTGCCTGCATTGGTCTAGGGGAAGCAGATGGTTTGGGGAAATCTAATTTAAAAGTAAAGAAATTGAATTAGCTCTCCAGGGGTCTGCTGGCCAATGCTTGAGTAAAAACTATTACATTAGCCTCTCAGGCCTCTCCAACCCAGCATTAAAACTGAGGGCAGGTGGGGTGGGCTGAGGGGACAAGGAGAGAACTTAGCTCGGTGGGGTAAAAGTCCTTAGCCTCTGATGATCCCTGGCTTGGGACTCATGAACCTGTAGCTGCCTCTGCCATTAACTTTCCATGGTTCACAGACCTCTCTGGAACTTGCCTTTCTCAGAGACCCACACATAAAATCCTACCTCTCTTGGGGTGTGGTCACACTTAAGGAGAACATCCTCACCAGGCATATTTACTCTGAGAATTCCATTGCAGATCCTCTTGGGGTAAAAACTCTGTGGCAGGGCTCATCTAGGGTGGCTGACCTAGGCATCCTTGAGCCAGTTAGCTCTGACCAGGAAAGTGGTCCCAGGGAGTCTTTTCTGCCTAATTTCCTGTGCTTGGAACGCCATCCAAAGGGCATCCTGAACATTAACATTGCTCCCTTGGCCACAACCATGGGACCAGGGATGGGTGCCTGACAAGAGATGTCAATGGGGTTGCTTCTTATTGGACAGTGCCAAACTAGTCATTAGATCCTTTCTGCTAAGGGAGCTTGAATGTGAGATGCAGGGAGAAGCAGAGATGCATATGCAGAGCTGGGATGAGCCCATCTCAGACCTCTGCTAGGCCTGTTGCACCATCCAGGCTAGAAGTACAAAAATTCAGAAGTTGTGGTATGACTGCTGAGATGCTGAATATCCTTTCAACAAACTCTATTATTTAAGGGCTGGGGTGCTCTTTTCATTGCATCTTGAAGAGCCCAACAATGGCACTGAATATGAAAAAAAAATGCAACAGTTTCAGATATAAAACATTATTTTGATATATTTTTGGGTTGCCCATAGAAATATTCAAGGTTCCTATTACTTTAACCTTGATGAGAGGTCCTCCCCTCACTCTTGCCCCCCTCCGCCCATAATGAAAAGAAAAACATATATAGAGAGCACTGCTTTCCTGATGGAGGGGCCAAGGGCAGGCGCTCCAAGATGGGCCACTTTGGCATGAACATTATTTTGAGCTAAAAGTAATCAAAACCCAGCAGATTCAGGAAAAGCTCTCTACCTCCCCCTCAACTAACTGTGTGTACCAGGAAGAGAGCTGTTAACAAAGATTCCTCTTTACCAAAGACACTTACCTACATAATAGGGCAACCTTTGTTTTCCAAACATCTCCTTTCACCTCCCTGGTCTTTTTCCCCTTTGTACCCTCAGACATTTACTCCTCTCCTTAGTTCATACAAGCATCATGTTGCCTGTCTTTGGAATTTCCATGTCTGTGTGGATTCCCCAAATGTACGCTATTAAATATGGCTTTCTCTTGTTAATCTGTCTCATGTCAATTTGATTCTTAGTCCAACTGGAAGGACCTTGAAGGGCAGAGAAAAATCCTCCTCCCCAACACTGAATATTTGCTTGGAGACTTACATCTCTATATAATTTTAGAGATGGGAGGCTTATAGGAGTTCCTCAAGGCCCCATTGTTACAGGAATTGGCACACCCCATCTCCAGCTTTTCCTGGAGCCTCCTTCACACTTTGGGGCCCACTACTCTGTTGGACAGCCCCAGCTTCTACGGAGTTTTCTTTTTATTAAGCCAACATCTGTTCCCTGTGAATTCCACCATGAGTTCTCATTGCGGCCTCTGGGACCACATATGTCCCTGGTCCAACTTACAGTCCTTTAGATATTTGAAAACCAAGATTGTTGTATTGTAGGTTTCCCCCACCCTGCCCAGGTTAGAATCCTTTGGTCCTTCACTCTCCTCTTGGATGACATGGTTTTAGGCCCCTCCCCAATAAGGTCTCCCCTACCTCCAGGTCTTTGTAGTAGGCTCCCTCACTTTTTGAGGAGAGGCCCCAGATTGGAGTATCATACTGCCCTGGGGCCTGACTCCTGCATCCGTGGTGGCTTTATTATCTCCCTCCATCTGGACACTTACCTCTCCGGATGGAAGCCAAGACAGCCTTACTTCATAGTTTTGGCTTCTTTTAAGTTTGTGGTAAGCTGTATTTCCTTGCCTTTTTTTTTTTCAAATGAAATTCTTTCTCCATCCTGCATTTATGTAATGAGTTCTTCCAAGCAAGTGGTTCCAGTATGTTCCTGTTAAATTTCTTCCTATGATATTAATCCTGGAGACGCCACTATGTGAAATGTGCAATAAGCCTGGGGACAGAGAACTGGATTCAAATCTGTATCCAGTATATTAACTGTATGATCTGGGGGCAAATACTTAGCTTCTCCAAACCTCAAGTCCTCTAACTTTAAAATGGAATAAAATACCGGTAACTCATGTGTCCCTTTCCCATCTTCTTTGTAGCTGAGTACTCATGTGACAGACTTTGGTCAATGAAGCACAAATGGAAGTCAGCTTCCGAGCTTTTGGGGGAAGCTTTTGCATTTTAGATAAAAGGGGTACTTGTAGCAAGGATTTGCCCTTCTCCTACTTCCTGCTGTGAATGTAGAGATGGTTGGAGCCCTGGCAGCTGCCTTGTTGACAGAGTGAGGGAAGCCAAGAGAATCACAGAGATGGCCTCTTTGTGAGTATTCAGCTGCTAAATCAACACCTGTGGTTGCCTCCAGGCTTAATGCATAAGGGAAAAAACCCTATTATCTAGCCAGCCAAACATGCACTTAACTTCTTCTTCAGCTACAAGTTTAAGGGATGAGGAGCTGTGTTAAAACATATGTAGACTGCTTGATTTCATTTACTTACTATTTATTCCTCGTAAGATATATCCTTTGGGTGTCATAATCCATTATTCCAGATCCTGAGATCTCTTTGAACTATAATTTCGTTACTCACATTACTGGGTATTCCTCAGAGCTTTGTGAAACCTGTAATATTTAATCGTATTCCAAGTTATTTAAAACATTGACCGGATGGGGCAAAGCAGCCCCCTCCCCCCTCCAGCCCACCAATGGATCTCTCCCCTTGTATGGGAGTGTTCACCCAGCTATGGATCTGCCTGATTGTGCTGGAAGACCACCCATACTACTCCATCCTGTGCCCAAGCAGCTCATGAGATGCCCTCATTTTCAGTGAAACAAAAATACACTGCCCTTCCGGAGTGTCCTAATGCACTAGTTAAAACTCCTTCTGCAGGGAAGTTGCAGCAGCATGGAAGGAGTGCCAGATACCTGTGGTCTTGCCTCCACCCTAGCACCACTCAGCTCCACCCTAGAAGGCGTGGAGTTCGGGAATTTTAAAGCACTTTCAGTCCTTGAAGGGCACCTTTAATAACCTTTACTATCCACCTGTTTATATTCAAATTTGCTGCCCCTGCACTGCCTTTCACAGTTGAACCAGGAGGCCGACACACCCAGGTGTGTATCCATTCCTCTTTTGCCCAAGGAGGTTCTTTCTGGACCCATAGCTATTATTGCTATTGGCGTCTATTGCCTTTTTTTTTTATTTTAAATTTATTTATTTATTTTTTTTAAATTTTATTTTATTACGCTATGTTAATCACCATACATTACATCATTAGTTTTTGGTGTAGTGTTCCATGATTCATTGTTTGCGTATTAACACCCAGGGCTCCAGGCAGAATGTGCCCTCCTTAATACCCATCACCAGGCTAACCCATCCCCCCACCCCCGTCCCCAGTCTATTGCCTTTTTGTGACCTAAAACTTCCTGAAGGCCTTTGTTCCAAAAGCCCTTCAGGCCCCGAGAGCTGTGGCACATCTTGGTTTTGCCTTAGTTGCAGAGCTTCAACTAGACCCATCCACCAGGAGTCCGGGTGAGCTCGTTGGGCTGGACTGAGGGCAGCGTGGACCAGCTGGCTTCTTTCTGGGTGTCCGCCAGCTCTCAATGATCCCTCCTCTTCTGGTCTTAGGTTCAGTCTATAGGTCAGAGGGTGGCTCAATCTTTACTACATGTACCCCTCCACTGAAGTCGGGGATAGATATGGCACTGAAAACTGGGGCAGATTTTCTCTCTGGAAATTTCAAGTGAGGCTACTGGAGGTTGTCTGCATAAACTTGGGGGTTGAACACCAGCCCTTTTCCCAACCCATGTGGACTGAGTAGCAGAGACAAGTGGTCTCTTTGGCGAGCAGAACACAGCACTCAGAAGTGCAGAGCTCCAAGAGTTCCTAGTCCATGGTTCTAGAAACTTCCTATGGCTCAACTGTGTTTCCACTCTTGGGTTCCAGGAGTCACCACTTGTGTTCCTAAGCTGTCGCTTAAGCTAGTCAGTGGGCCCATTATTTATGACAAACTGAGAAGACAGGGTATGACCCTAAGGTATTCCTCGATTTAAGTAGTAGCAAGCCTGGTATAATCTGACCCCATCCACTCTTCAGCACAGAAGCAGAGTGGAAAGTGTGTAGATGGAACCTGCTTTTCCTAGAGGGCACTGGCAGATATTAGAATTAATCAGGGATTGTGATGCTGACTTAAGACAGGCTCATTCACACTTTCATAAAAAGAACAGTTGACCTGCAATTTCCACATTGAAACAGTACAATTAGCCCTCAAATGCTCAGATTAATAAGGCTCCTGGGGCCACAGAATAGCAATGAGATGCAAGCTTTCAGGCCTCCCCTCCTCGCATGGGAGGCCTGAAAGGCAATGAGGCATTTTGCAGCTGCTTTTTTTGCTGGCTCCTATCAGCTCCTCCAGCTCCTGGCCTGTGTGTGTTTAGCTCCAACACATAGGGTCCTGGCCTCTGCAGGACCCACACCCCCCATGAGAGGAACAAGAATTGACACAGATTTGTCTGTCTTCACGGGTGTTAGCTCCTGGTTGAGTTCTGGCCTGTTCTTGCTCTCCCCAACTACATCCAGCTGTCCTTCCTATCTGACCTGTGACCACAGGGCTTCAAGTTCATGTCTGATGCAAAGGCAATGGTCTTAAAGAGACTGCCGAACCAACCCTAATGATTGTACAAGGTCAAATCTATGCAGCAAATTATACACACACACACATAAAATGTAAATTATAATATTTAACATTTAATATTCTGCCTCCCTGATCAAACACCCTCATTTATTCAACCAACCAATATTAATTGCCGACAAATATTTATTGAGCACCTACTACGCACTAGAGACAGTAGGTTCCAGGTGCTGGGGGTAGAGCAGTGAATAAAACAAGTCCCCCGCCATCAGGGAGGTCACATTTACTGTTCTCTTCCCGAGATACAACCTGATGTTACAGGAAAGAGTCATGGGCTAGGTTCTGGTGTGGACTCTATTAACAACTGAGTGATCTTGTGATCAAAATCCCTTCCTCTCTTGCTTTCTTCATTAGTCAAAGAGGGAGACCAACTTTCCAACCTATTTCTCATATAAATGTGGTTAGAAGACATTTGAAAAATAAATATCTTTAAAAATATAAAGGAAGCAAAAAACAAAAACCGGTCCAGGATATTGTCATCATCATTTATTTATTATGTATCAAATTGTCTTCAACATAAGTTACAACCTGATTAAGTTTGATAGACATTTTTTTTTATCTCTTTAAAGACAAAAAAATTCTCTTTATGTACAATATCTTCTGTCTAGAGTCTAGCAAATATAGTACCTTTCATTGCAGGATTTCTGCTTAACATAATAAGCAAAAACAACCAACGAAAAAAATATAAACCAAAGCAAACCAAATCCCCAAATTTCTCAACTACAAATACCAATATTGAATAAAGCATTAAAAAGACAAACATGGAATAACTTTTTTGTTTAGAAATGCAGAATGAATACTAAGGTTAGTGGCAAAAAAAAAAAAAAAGTCAAAAAACAAAAACAACACAACACCAAAAAACCCCACAAAACCCCCCAAACCCCCCAAAACACAAAAAAACCAAAACTGCAAGAAAATAACCAACAATCTTTAGGGGTGGACCTTCCTGCTCAGGGGGGGCAAGCTGACTCTAGACCATCTCTCGGCTCCTGCGGATAGCACAGCACAGGATCATACTGAAGATCATGCCAAATATCTAGAAGACAGAAAGGAACATGAGGAACAGGGCGGCTTTCCGGAGGGAAGGGTGAGGGAGAGGAAAGACGTGAGTCATTTGGGCCAAGGCAAACAGGAATAGTGACCACAGGGCCAAGCATGCTGAAGGGTGCCAAAGGAGGAGAGACGGGGGCTGGGTAATGGGAAGAGTCACTGACTGCTGGGATTCTGCAGGTCTGTGGCCACTTGCTCATGTAAACTGCACAAGCCACTTCCCTGAGGAAACTTCCAGAATGTGACAAATAAGCTCAGAGCTAAATTTAATGCTCAAAGGCCAGATACTCCAATGATCCACACGGGCCTATACTTTCCATCTATGTGTGTGTCTGTGTTTTATATTCCATTTTAAAAAGTATTGTTATGGCTTTTACTGAAAGCGGCCTCAAGCCTTTCTTAGGTGCAAATAACCCCCAAGAAAAGGAAGCAATTCTCACTTTTGGGATAGTCTTACTGGGGCAGAGGAGGGCTAAGTCCCCTACACGGTTCTTATCACTTCCTCTTGGGGCAAGGGGGGTGGTGACCCAAGGGAACCTTGGTTGCCCTTAATGGTTTCTAGGGGCCGATTAGCAGGACAGTAGATTATCTGAAGCCTGGAATCTTCCTTATGGCTGTCCACCTTTGGATGCCTTTCAGACTATGGTGTGTGTTTGTGTGTGTGTGTGTGTGTGTGTGAGAGAGAAACAATTCCCATCCATGTAACTTTTACTGAACTACTTTCTTGGGGAAAGGAAAAGCAGGCACATAACAAAAACATGTCCTGAAGATGATCCCAGGATAACTAATAGGTCTGGGTGACCTACACCCTCGCTACTCAAAGTGTGGTCTGTGGACCAGCAGCACCGGCATCACCTTACATTTACCCCTGAACCTTAATGGTTAAGACAACGCATTCTGGAGACACACAGAGCTCAAATCCCAGATGCTTCACTCATGAGCTCAGAGGCTTTGATCAACTCAACCTCTCCATCTCTCCACTCCCTAGTCTCCCACCTCATAGGTGTGGTGAGGATTAAATCAGTTGATAAACGAATTGATGTATTAACACAGTGCCTGGCCAGACCGTGTGTTTAATAGATGTTAACCACTAAGACGCTCATTCCCTCCCGGTGTCCTCAATACTCACCATCACCACGGCAATCCCGATGCCCACCGCGCCGATGATGTGGAATTTGTTCTGGAAGACCTCTTTTATGGCCTCAGGGCAGGGCTGAGGAGGGCAAACCAAGACTTAGGTCACATACAATCCCTGCTCCGGCACACCTCCTCCCTCCCACAGCACCCATCTCATGCCAGGAGTGCTGCAGGTCCCAGAGAAAGGGCTGGGGACGGGAGTGCCCAGGTGTCCTGGCTGGTGGACAGAAGGGAGAACTGAGGGATATGGAGGTGGGTCCCTAAAGTCCCGGTAAGAAATAAGGGAAGGAAGAAGGGTAAGGCCCTGCTTTGGGGTCTAGCTCATATCAGGCCATCTGATTATTCTGAAGTGTGGACGTTAGCTCCCACTTCCAATCAAGAGCTGTCGATACACCTAAAAAGCGAAGAGTCCAGAAGTCAGAGCACACCCAACCCGCTGGCTTGAGGACTGGGGGAGGCAGAATGTGAGGCAGCAGCGAGCAGCTCCGGGGCCCAATCATTGCAGGCAGCTAGAATACTCTGTTATTTCCCTGCTCTGGTCCTTGTTCTGCTGCCCCAGGCCAGGGAGGAAAGAGATGGCCCCACCGTGGGTCCCTTTCACAGGGGCGAGAAGTAGTTCTGGATCACTCAGATGCCTGTCCTCCCAGAACGAGGGGGCGAGATTTCACGACAACGCTGCTGGGATTTGTCCAGAGCAGCCAGGCGGGGGGCACACGAGTTTACCTTCGCTGCGATGGTTGACAGAACATCCTTCTGGGGGCAGATGTCGGAGATAAACTGTTCCACTCCACCAGCCAGACCACAGCAGTTCAACTGCAGAGGGCAGGGCAGGGATGGGGTGGGAGAGACGAATGATGCAGGTGACCGGTACACAGACCCAGGGGCTGGTGCGCCCAGCCCCCTGTGCGCACCCGTGTCCCGACGGAGCGTTTGCGGAGGTGACGTACCGCGTAGTGGATGGCTTTCAGGGTGTCCCGCTGGGGCTCGTCCTTGGACTTCAGCTTATTGTAGGTGTCCTTGTAAAACTCCTGGACTTCCTTAATCACCTGCGATGGACAGACAGGGCATTTTCTTGAACAAATGTCACCCGTTCCATCTTGTTCATGCTCAGCCAACAAGATTCCTGACTGAAGCCACCAAACTGTCCTGCCTCTCCCAGGGCCTCCGGGGCCCTTCTCGTCTCCTCCCACATCCCTAACCCACTCCGGCCATTTTCCCTTCTTCCCTTGTACCTTTGGCGGATCCCTTCCACCCCACTTGGCGCCTTCCCTTCCACTTGTGAACAAAATGGACTCTCCTCAATCTAAGGAACAGTAATAGCCAAAAAAAAAAGAAAGAAAGAAAGAAAGAAAAAAGAAAAGAAAAAAAAATCCTACTCCTGACCCTACTAGTTCCTCAGGCTTCCATTTTTTTCTTCTTCATTTAGAGGCTGTGTGAGTTTTGGCAAATTACTAAACCTCTCTGTACCTCCGTTTCTGTGTACGTGGAATGGAGATTACAGCAGTCTGTGCCTCAGAGGTTATGGCGAGGATTTACATGAGATATTGCATGTTAAGCCCTAGCACAGTGTCTGGTACAGAGTAAATTTGGAATAAGTACTAGCTATTATAATATGATGGACAATTGTTCTCCTGTACCTGGGTACCTGGGTATACCCTAGTTTAACAAACGCCTGTCCCTCGCCCCCCCATCCCCAATCAGTTAACTGACCAACATCCAGAATCTCTCCTTCAGCAGCTTCCACTAGCATCCCTTCCTATTTCTACGGTTGCAGCATTTATATCTGGATAGTTAAATCTCTCCCTCTCTCTCTTTAAACAGGGTTCCAGCACCCAGTCTCCCTGCACTCCCTGCTGCTGAACATGCCAAGACAGCCCTTTCTAAAACAGTGTTCTGACGTGGCCCGTCCTGGCCCACAACTCTTCAGTGGCTCTCCGTGGAGGCCCACATTTAGCTCTCTTTAAAGGAAAGTACTCAGGGGGGCACCTGGGTGGCTCAGTTGGTTAAGCATCTGCCTTCGGCTCAGATCATCATCTCAGGGTCCTGGGACTGAGCTCAACGTCGCGCTCTCTGCTCAGCGGGGAGTCTGCTTCTCCCTTTCCCTCTCCCTCTGCCACCCCTGCCCCACTCGTACTCTCTTTCTCTCTCTCTCTGTGTCTCTCAAATAAATAGATAAATAAATAAAATCTTAAAAAAAAATAAAATAAAGGAAAGTACTCGATCTCCCACCAACTTTCCTCCTGAAATCCTCTCATCCAAAGCTCAGGTCGATGCCTGCTTCTCCACGAAGCCAGAAGAGGTTTCCCTTTGGCATGCTACCTTCTCCAACCCCATGGAACTTCTGGATATAAATGACTTCTGTGACACTTATCAAATGCATATCCTTCTCCCACACGTAGGTGGCAGTTGCTTCAAGAGGGGCCCACGGCTTGCGCATCTCTGGATCTACATGGGGCCTGGCCAGCACTTGGCTTATAGTGACACATATTCAGAGACTAGATGAAGGGGCAGGGGGGTTCAGCCCACACAAAGCCTTGTTTTCCTAAGCCATCTTTGCAGAGGAGATGGGGGCAGGGCTGCTGAGTTGTGAGACACACATACACATACACGGACCCAGTGAATCTTTCCTGAACAGCTATTATGTGCCAGAACCATCCAGGGAACCGGAAGCAGTGGTTGGCACGACACCCACATCCCCTGCCCCGGGGGGGCTCATGCTCTGATGGGCACGTGGGAACGTGGTGAAGTAAGAGGCATGTGTGATGGCTGAAAGCTGACCCAAGTGGCCAGCTGGGACACCCTTCCGCCCTCATCACTCCCACCCCCAAATTCCCAAACCTGTATCACCCCCAAGAGATCTTACAGGAGAAACCTACCTCATCTTTGTGGGAATATCCCCAGATGGCCGCAGCTATCTCAATGGCAAATATCACCAAGAGGAAGCCAAAGAACTAGAAGGCAAAGAAGGGGTAGGATGAGGAGAAATCCCAGCCAGCCAATGAGAGCAACCAAAGGGTTTCTGGAGAACGAGGGAGAACAACAAGTCTCTATGAGTCAGGAATCTGGGCAACAAATGAACAGCCTGGAAAGGACGGGGAAGAAGTTTAGGGAACTGTGAGCGTTAAGCCGAGGAGAGGAGCGAAAGCCATAGTAGGAAGAGATTCCTCAGGAGGAAAAGAACAGGGCACAGCCAACCCCAAAATTGGTATTTCTAAGGTGTTAATGAAGAGTCAGTGATAAAATACCATCGCTCACTCACAAAAACCACAGGGATTTGAGGAAATAAAGAAAGTGAATACACTTCGGAATTTGAAGGAAACGGTAACAAATTTTAAAATAAGAGAAAGCAAAGGTACCTGTGGATTCAGGGGAAAAAAGCAAACGCGGTCCTCGAAAAAGGGGAAAACAAAGTCCTGGCATTTAGTCGCCTAAGGGAAGTGATAAGACAGAGAAAGGAAGAGGAGCAAGGCATCCTTGCAGGGGAGGAGGACAAGATAGCTGCCTGGCTCGGAGGCTGGGGCGGGGCCTGCAGTGGAGGAGCTGAGGAGAGCTCAAGCCCTTGGGGTACCCTCTGCACCCCATCCCACCCCATGTGTTCTATGAGATCTTGGGGGCGGGGGCCTAGGGGTCAGAGTGGCCGCAGGGAGCGGAAGGGGTACTCACCAATCCCAGCATGCACTGGGACTCTTGCACGGCCCCACAGCAGCCCAGGAAACCCACCAGCATCATGAGGGCACCGGCTCCAATCAGAATATAAACTCCTGTGGGGAGAAGGGAGAGGACAGAGGGCAAGGCATGGAGTCACTGGTGTGGAGGCCCAGATATGTCCTGCAATTCCTTTTTTCCCTCTGTAAGATTCTGGGCCGTGCCCCATCCTTATTGCCCCTCCCTCAGGAAAGAAGTGTCCCGTCCTTAAAAACTGCCTCCTCCATCTCTTCCCACCAATCTCTCTTCTAGGACCCGGCCCCATCAAGCCCTCACTCCCATCTTACCCTCACCTTCCTGGAAGGTACTCACAACCCCCTAACCAGGACAAAGAGATCCACAGAAATCCCCAGATTCGGCTCAGGACACAAACTGATCCAGTCTGTCAGCTGTTTCCAGCAAGATGAATCCACTCACACTAATTAAAATAGACCCTCCAGGCCGGGGCTGACTTCCTGGGACTCCGATGAGCCCCGGGCTGGCCTCTCCCTGGACCGAAGAGTGTGTCAGCACAAGCCTTCAGCAGGAAGGGGTTCTGTGCACTCAGCCAGCCATGCTCAGGGTGGGCCAGCTCTGCCTCATTCCCAGAAGGGATGCCTCCCTGCCCTGCTTCCCGGGGGCAGTGAGGCCCGCGCGGTCAGTAAGACCGAGGCCATGTGTCGGCAGAGGTATAAGTGCTTTAGTGCACAGAACACCGGCCTGGTGTCAGAAGACCCTCGCTTTGATCCCAACTCTGCTATTAACTGCTGTGTGATCTTGGCTGAGATGCTTTCCCCCTCTGGGCCTCGGTGTCTTTATCAGTAAAATGAGAGCCTGGTGGCTAGGAAATTTCAAAACATCCCTTAGAGCACACTGGTGAAGAGGTCTTACAGTTGCAGTTCATTTGTTCCAGGTGAAGGGTGAAAAGGATCCTCCTTTAAAGGGAGGGTGAGGACACGGTTTCTAAGTCCTCAATCTGAGTGAGAAGGGCAGTGACTTCTTCCCGGACCCAACGCAGTGCAAAACCCTGGGAGGGGAACGCAGTGGAGCCTGGCCCTTGTCCTTCCGCCACCCCCCAGGGAATGCCCAGAGGGGTCTTGCAGTTCTACTCTGCAGAAGCCACAGCCGTCCTGCTCGCCAGCGCACAGGCCCCGTGGGGAAACTGGCAGAGGTCCCGGGCCTTCCTGTCTGGCAGGCGAGTTCTGTTCAATCTGGGGAGGGGCTCCTGTCACGTGGCGAGAGCACGTTTGAGTTTGCGAGCTAGCTGTGACCCTGGGACAGCCACTGCACCTCTCCGTGCGACAATTTTCTAGCTGCAAAACGGGGGCGCTAACGATGCCTACCTCAGGGCTCGCTGTGCAGACGAAGGGACAGGATCCAAACGTGCCCAACAAATGCTAGCTGCTGTCATTCTGAATAATACGAGGGATGGATGACAATCACTCAGAACCACAGTGATGCATTTTTATATACTTGCTGATCCCTCCCTACTCACTGGGACTAGAGAGACTTCCCCAAAGTGCTGGCCGAAGCTGAGAGAGAGTGTTTGTGATGTTTCCACACAATGCACAACAGGATAGTGCAGTGAGAACCTTGGCAGGTGTTACAGTGACTTCACCGTCCCACATCTGCACCCCTAGTCCAGAGCCGAGGCTTTGCAGGCAACAAACCATGCAGCCCGCCTGCAGCTGAGGCTCCCGGGCAGCCCCGAGTGGAGCGCACACAAGGGAGCATTTGTGTCTCTCCTCTTTCCCCCCCATCTGTCGTGATGTCAAGTCACGTGGGTTTACTGGCAAACCCCTATGTCGTATGAATATGGGTATTGTTCCCTTGCATGCCCGGCCCAGACTGGGCATGGGGACAAATGTAGCTTGTCCTCGAGTCAAGTCCTAGCCTCCTGGGCTGTCCGATAGTGTGAGGTGGCGGGCCGGACTCGGACAGGCAGCGCGGCCCCACGCACTGCACGGGTGTCGCGGGAGGGGCGGCCCCGCTCGGCTCTAGGCTCTGCCATGGGGACACCAGCGAGCTGAGCTGCAGCAGTCAAATGGCCCCGGTTTCTCCCCATCTCATCGGGGCAAGGCAACGAAGGATGAGGTCACTCCTCTGAGCTCCATAGCAGGGGCTGAATACATAGGGGGTATTAAGAGATCAAAAGGATCTGCAAGCACATGGAATAGAGTCGAGTGGGAATGGACAGATGGACATGTCTTCTCTAAGTCCAGATCCCGGTTTGTAAACCGAGGGGAGTTGGGCTGGCAGCAGTAGTGAGCTACTAAAGGAAAAAGCATTTCCCCATATGAGAGAGAGAGAGAGAGAGAGAATGCAATTGATTCTCTTCCTAATGGCTTCTTGGTTAGTGGTAAATACTCATTCTTGGGCTCAGCAGATGAAGATTGCAGGACAAAGGTTGTTGGTGTTACATCTTGCTCGGACAGCTGCAGATGTGGGGTGTCTTGGCTTCACCCTCTCCGGTTGGGGAGGAAGATAAGCAATTCCCTGGGAGCTATTTACAGGCATTTTAGCAGTGGCCATGAAACTAGAGGGTGGCTCCGTTGCAACAGCAGCCCCCCCCCCCCCGGAAGCCGTGGGACCACTGGAGGGCTTGGCTGCTTCTCAGCAGGGCCATGCTGGGCTTCCTCTGGACAGGCTCCTCCTAGCCTACACCCTGAGCTTGTTGGCAAAGGCTGCCAATGAGAAATGACAAAGCGTTCCCCTTTACAAAACAAGTGAATGTTAGCTTTCTGTCTGACTCATGGAAAAAGTTATTCGTCACGGAGCCTTCTCCAGGATTACTGTATTAATTTGCTTGGAGGCTGTTTCTTCTTTTTTCAGGTTGACATTATACGGTCAGAGAAAAAAAGCCTTTGGTAGAGCAGAAGCATATGCCAGGGTGTCCTTTATACACAACACTGAGCATTCTTTTCACCTGCGTATCAGGGCTCTGGGCTTTAGCTCCAGAGGGACACATCAGCCCCTGGCCATTGCCCCAGCCCCAGCCCCCATTGCCCCAGCCCCAGCCCCGGCGTGCAGCTTACAACAACAGTTTCTGGTCTCCAAATACTCGATCAGGGGTTCAAAGGAACCCTATGCTGCTCCCCAGTGGCTCTCTCTTGGTCCCACTCCCTCCCGTAGATGGCCGTTGACACTGATAAGCACCACGGTGGTACTCCATTTGCCAAGCACGGTACTTCTCTATCTTGGAGAGGTGTGGGTGTGTGAGCTCTGCCCGTCTCAGGCTGGGGAGAACGGGGTGCAGAGCAACAAAACAAAGTGCCCGAGGCCGCAAGCTCACTGAGGGCAAAAGCCATGTATCCTGGAAACTGTCAGGCACCTTGTTATAAAAAGAGGAATGGTCCCAGGGAGGGGTGGATGGACACCCACGGCCTCTGGCTGGAGCCCCCAGATGCCCTCACTCAGTGGCTATGGTTCTGGAAGGACACCAAGGAGTTAAGAAGGGCTGCTGGCCTGGGACCAAGAAAATGAAGTTCCCCAACACGTTTGCGGCCTGGGATTATGGATACTGCTGACGGGCTGAATCTCCCAGGACCTGAATTGGAGAGAAGGCCCATATAAGGCTGTCAGACGTTCTGGATTCACTACTGACTGTTGTGAATGTTGGAAAGTTTCTTTTTTCACTTGCTTTTCGGCCTGGTTATGCATTCTTTCTCTATTTTAAAAGCCGTTGTTGCCCTCCTGGAGAAAATCCACCCCTGGGTCCTTCAGGTTTTCTGAAGGGTCGGTTGTGTGGTCAGGCTGGCCGGTGGGCTGCCTGGCAGAGGGTGAGGGCCCCCGTGCAAGGTACAGTCACCCCATGATGCCCAGAATATTGGCAGGGGTGGAGCTGGTAGCCTGCCAGAAGATGGGGCACGGACCAATACAAAGGCTGGTGTCACAGCTCAAGGGGGAAGGGGATCCAGAGAATGAAGCCTCCTTGGCCCTCTGCCCATGAATGACGATGACTCCGTTTCCCAGCGCACTTGGTGGAGGGCAAGGCCCAGCCAGACCCCAGTGGTCACTTGTCTGACTGATGCTCTAGTGTCACCTGCATTGCTCTCCTTTGCTTGGGCTTCTGCAGGCGGAGAACAATCCCAGAGCTGAGCCCTTTCCCAGGGAAGCAAAATGTCGATATTCCTCTGCTGCAGCTGAGGGCAGGGGCCGCTGGCCTCCAACTAGGGATCCCTGTGTGTCTCTCTCTGGGACCGTGCCTCTGGTCACTCCGGCTAGGACCACTGGCCATCCTGCATCCTGTGATTCCCAGGCAAGCTGTGGATCCTCCAACCACGGGCTCATCACTCTCCGGCCACCCTGCATCCCTTCCCCACCTGTCATCTGCCGGCCAGGGCTACCAGCGCTGCAGGCTTCCCGCCCCCCAGCTACAATCTGGGTGAGGTCAAAGGCCAAAGGAGCCTCCACCCTGCCCAGCACCCCCAATGGGGAACATCCAGTTGGTAGAGAGACCGTCTCTTCCTCCATGGGGAGTGCTCCCCACAACCTAGCACGGACAATCCAAGCAGCAGCTTTCGTAGGCCTGGGTTCAAATCCTAGCCCTGCCTCTTGACGGGTACGAGCTCAGGCAAGCTCTTTAACCTCTACGCCTTGGTTCCTTCGTTGGTAAGATGGAAATCATTCCATGTACCCTAAAGACTTACGAGGATTAAATCACGTAACAACACGTGTGAGACAGTGAGCAACACACGAAGAAGGGGTTGTCTTCCTCCCGATTCCTCCACTCGCCAATGAGATCCTTGCCTCCTACATCTAAAAACACGGGGAATTAGCCAGAGTCCTAGAAAACAAAAGATGGAAGCCAGCCAGGCCCTCTGCAGAGCGCAATGGCAGCCAAGCAGGAGGCCAGGCTCTCCTCAGGACACCGGCCCCATCGGCTGCCACCCCCTTCCACATTCCTGCGCAGATCTGCTCTCCTCTCTCCCCCAGAGGGCCCGCAGCTCCCTGGCAGCTCCCTGGCGTGACAACGTGACAACGAGTGGGCCAGGAGGGCGCCAGGTCCCCCTCGGCACAGCACCCCTGTGCTGCTCCCTCTCCACAGGGCAGCATTCCAGGCCCCCCTCCCCCGCCACCCTGCAAAAATGCTGTTGCTAAAACAAGTCAGGGCACTCTAGAGACCTACTCCCTAAAAACTCGGCGTATGAGTGTGTGTGCGCACGCGCGTGCACATAGTTTCTTTCAAAAAACATACTTGTGCTTTTCTTTCCCTCACTTTCTTTCCGGAAATAGGGAGACACACCCTAAAAAATCCCCAAAACAATAGCAACGGGCAACACAAGCAGGGAAACGTCCACAGGGCTGGGTGCGTGCAGCCAAGTGGCCCATGCAGGCCTGGCTCAGCTGGCGTCTGGGAGGTGGGAAGGGGGTCCGTGTGCCCACCAGCTGCCGCGTCCTTCCAGAAGGCCTGGGGTATGACTCTCTTCAGGCTGTGTTCTCCACCTTTTTTTTTAAATAACTTCTTTGGTGGGTGGGAAGGAAATGACCAAACTTACACTTTGAGCCTGATGACATGGCAGCATCGTCCTAAAAATAGGGGGCTGCTCTTGTTTCTCGTAAATGAAGTGTTTCCTATCCCCCCATACAGAAACAGCTGCGGATTTCAGATTTCGTGAGTTGACTAGAAACCGGGGAATTGCACAGTTTGACAAGCCTCAGCGGTGGGCGGAAAGGACAGAAAAATGCTAGAAAAGATGAAAAGATGCCCAGGAGCCACATGTAAGCTGGTAAGTCTATTTGTGTCTAAGCTGCACACCTTTGCCCCAAAGCAAAAGCAATTTAGGAAACAAACGAATAAAACCCAATACCCAGGGCATTTACCAGCACCCGGGGTCTGCCGGACTGGCATCTCTGCTAGTCTCTTATTCATTTTGACTGTATGATCCAGGAGGCAGGTGTTTTGGGGTCTCAGAGCCCCTATCTATCTGCACAGTGGGGAGGACTCACCTCTCCTACTCCTGGCACTCTGGGTCCCCAGGACAAAGTTTTCTGAATTAAGGAACTGAGCAAGACTACGAAGACACGGCATTAAGAGAGGGTCTGCACCTTGGGCAGAGCCAACTTCCTACTGGGGGCATATTCAGGATGCCAGACTTAGTCATCATGTTAAAGAAACCACATCAGTCAAATGCAAATTCGTGGGCTGGACTGCACCAAGTGTGGCTTGAAAGGGACCTGACAGGCCAAAGGGGCCAGAGCAAAAATCTTTCCCAAGGCCAGTCCCTGGATCAGCACAGAATCTCCACAGTTTGAGGAGGTTCTCAGTGCCCCCGTCCCCCTCACCTGTGTAGAAGCTGGAAGGCTGACTGTCTTGCTCGAAGATGCTCTTGGTCTGAGAGTCGAATCGGAGCCATAGTCCAACGGCAAGGACTGCAATGCCGGCAAGCTGCAAGATATCCCGGATATGGGCATTAGTCCTGGCTGCCAGGGGGGCACCGTGCCACGACACCGGAGGGGAGACTTGCAAAGGGCTCTGGGAGCCGCCTCCATCTATGCCTCTCACCGTGCACCTGCTAGTAACAGCAGCCAGTGCGGAGATCAATCCATTTGCTAAAAATATCAGCCAGCTGGGAACAGTCACCTCCCAGCAGCCCAGCGGCAGAACGGGCCCTTTACGGACACTGGAATACTACACAGCAGTGACAACGGACCACTGTCAGCTACGTGCAATACTGTGAGTGCATCTCATGATGCCAAACAAAAGAAGCAAGGCACACAAAAACACATACAGTGGGACCCCTTACAGTTAGAAAGTGCTCTACTGCTTAGGGGTACGTGTAAATGACAAAGGAAAAGAAAAAGAAAGCGATTATCCTGAAGTCAAGTGTGTGGTGCCCTGCAGGGGGAGGGAGGGCACAGCCCTTGCAAGGGCAGGGTCTAGGGCACTGGTAATAGTCTAGCTTTGGACTTGGGTGGTGGTGCCGTGGATATTCACATCATAATTAGGCTTTACACCGTTGGTGTTTCATGCACTACCCTGTATATGTACCATACGATAAAAAAGAAGACAGTTGCTCAGTGGGCAGTCTAGCACCCACGAGGGCAGCCGTGATGCCTCACGAAATCACACGGCTCAGTAAGTGACAGAGCAGAGTCTCCCCTGAGTGGCCCACATTTGTCCTTTCCTTTTCACGCTGGCAAACCTGACAGGCTGACCTGCCCCGTTCCAGGTTTTAGGCGCACGCTTCCGAACGAGTAATCCTTATAAACATCAGGTAAGACACGTCTGAGTAATCTCCCAATTTTCCGAAAATCCTGTTTTATAGGTGGGCAAGTTGAGATACTGGACCCTGAAGGGCAGACTTTCCCACTAAGGAATACAACCAAGGTGCCAAATCCCGGCCCGGCATTGTGGAACTAGAGGCCTGTGCAGGAGGCCCCCAGCAAAGTGGTCCTCGACCCCCAGTGCTGAGCTGAGTTCCCCGTCTCTCACTCGGCCCGGGGCTTGCACGGGAGTGACTCCCAGGCTGCAGTGCAGGGCCCAAGGGACAGTGGCTCACCCTCCTCGACAGAGGCGCCCTGTGTCAGAGCCCTGCTCCTGAGGGAGCTTGGCTCTCTGCCCTGGGAGCTGGGACAGCCGCGGTGCAGTGTGGCCAGGCCTCTCCCTCTGTAATTGTTTGCTCCTCTCCCCCCCAGGGCTCGGCCATGGGCGCAGATGTGATGAGTGGAGGTGGCGACAGCGGACATGACGACCCAGGGCCGCGGCCTGCAGTAGGGTCAAACCCTTGCCCATGCCTCCAGCACTGCGTTTCCACAGCGAGGCTCAGGAATTCCTGGCTCAGAGTTCTATTGCCTCAGTTTTCCCATCTGTAGAACGGGAATGGTGACATGTGGCCCCTCCTTGCTATTTCAGTATGGCTAGAAATAAAGGAGATGATACTAGAAGTCCTTCCGAAGGAGGTACCACCAAGTGGGCTTTGTGAGAATAACTCGATCAGCACTCAGGTCACCAGGGTCACACTCCTCCCCGAGGAGGACAGTCATTCAGCATCTCCCCAGACCTCTTAGCTCTCATCTGATGGAAGGCAACACCACACATCAGTAAGTATGGAACATAAGGTGCCCCATAGCTACACAATGCAGAGAAGAAAAACTCATGGATGCCAGGTTTTCCTTCTTATTCACAAAAGACTTGCAGGTGAGTGAGGGGCTCCTGGCCTAATCCAAAGACAGCAGACATGGCTCTGGGAAGGGGGGGAGATGTAGGAGTCACTCCCCCATTTCTAGCCTGGGTACCTTGGTTCAGACTGGGTTCTCCTGACTCAGGAGTGCCACCGTTGGGGCAGGGACACGGTGGGGCCCAGCTGGGACATGCCCGTGCTCTGAGTCCAGGACAAGCACACACTAAGTGGGTCCTGACTGTGGTGGTCAGGCCCTGGCCTAGCTCCCCTGGGGTCCTGGAGAGTTAAAGGAAAGAAGGCAATGCTTTCTCATCTCCCCACAACATATGGAGGCCCAATGAGAGCCCTGAACAATGGGAGACTGAGGCTGCTGGCCTCCCTGTGCACATGACCGTGTTAACCTGAGAATGCTATAGGCAGGGACTTCCCATGCACAGGAGGGAGGTCTCAATTTCAGTCAGCGCTTGGACACAAACCTTGTCCTCAGTCCTCCCTCTTGCCCTCATCTTGCTGGTGCTATTGCTGAGAACGCCTGGGACCGAAGAAAGGCCTGTGCCATTTATTGTCCTTTCTGCTCTATGCTTTCTCCATTATGCGCAATTATTTCTCTTTGGGAATGATTCCACAGATAACAACAGTGGTACCCAAAAAACCCCTGCAATGGTCAGGCCTCTTCCATTTTACCATTTCAAGGAGCCTGAGCCAAATCTGTAGAAGTCCGATCGTTTACCTGGTCTACACACACTGGTGGCGAGAAGGACATCATGCTAGAGAACTGGAACCAGGAGAAGAAAGACTTCAGGTCTCACCCCGGCCAAGGACATGGCCAGAGAGAGTTGGGGGTCCCACACATGTGGACCCTACCCAAAACCTAGCATCATGCTGCTTGGTTGTCAAAGCTACAGCATTTCACTAAAATGAGGAAGAAAAAGCGGCTGGCTCTGGAGAAATGGAAAAAGCAGTGCTTGATCTCAGTTTCTTATGCCTATAAACTCACAGAAAGAGAGGAGGAGGAGGAAGGTTCAAAACACCCAGGTGGAAGGGAGGGTCAGGGGGTAGGACTGGGAGCACATGGTTCACAGAAATCAGAGGAGTGCGCTTACAGCCTTTTTGGATTGAATTACTGAGTTAATTGGCCTGAGGGGAAGATATGTAAGCCATTAGCTGCCCTATTTTCTGGAATGCTATGGGAGAAATTGCTTCAGTCGGCAGGGTCATGATGGATGGCTCGGGGTCACAGGGTCACATATAATTGGCACCACCTAATAATGGCTCCTGGGTGTGCAGGTGGCACTATCTAAGGAGCTCTGGAGTACTTTCTAGAAGAATTCACTTTTTGGTGTGGCACTGGGGGGTGCCCCAGCCCCCCCACCTGGCTCTTACCCCTAGCTACTTGGAATACTAGGAGAAAACAAATGGCAAGAACCAGAGAGAGCTTTAACTTTGAAAAAAGGGCATGGAGTCAATTATGAAGGGACTCCATAAACTACGAAAACAGGGGTCCGGGAGGCCAAGAAGTTACTGGTTTCCACCCGGGTGAATGAGCTGACCTGTGGCAGAAACGTGGGCCACACCGTTACCATGGCTGCCATCTTGCTTTTGCAATAATGCAAGATCTGAGCAGGTCTGATGTAGACGCTCAGTGAGCCAATTCCTGCTCACAGGCCCCCCCCCGAAAAGGACAGCAATCTGTCCAAGATCACCAACTGTGTGGTAGGGATGGAAGTGAAAAGTCCAGAGCCTCGACTCCCAGCCCGAGGCACCGCAGAGTCTACCTGGTTACCTCGTTCCCAAAGGAAGCCAAAGGGAAACATTTAAGTTTTGCCAAGAAAAGCTTCTTTGCCCCCAAATGGGCCCATCTACCTGACAGTGCAGACAGAAAACGGAGAGCTTTTCCCCACTGTTGTGTTGGGAATGCTTGAATTCCTCATGCATGTTTGTTTTTCTTAGAAGATAGCCAGGAGAAAAACCTAAATTGAGGACATTCTACAAAATACTTGGCCAGCACTTCCCAGAAGTGCTAAGGTCATCTCTGAGAAACCAGGGAAGACCCGAAGTGTCACAGGAAGAGGATGTTACTGGTGAAACAAGTGAGGCCCGAGGGAGCCTGGTTTAGGTAATAGTAATGTACCACGTTGGTTTTTTCTTAGTTGTGACACATGCAATGTGGTCCTAGAGGTGTTAACCATAGGGGGAACTGATGGGGGAGTAGGGGGCTCTCTATACTCTCTTTGCAACCTTTCTGTACATCTGAAACGGTTCTAAAACTAAGCTGGGTTTTTTTCTTTCAAAGCCTATCCTAGGTCTATCCTAAAATTCGAAACAGAAACAAACCCTCTCTTCCTCCAGGCTCACTGCTCCCTTCTGGTTGCCCGGTGCTCTGACACCTGAGCTGGTGGCTTATCCACCTCCAGGTCCCCAGAAAGTAGTTGCTATATAACCCAGCCTGTCTCCTGCCCTCCATGCCTCCCGCCTTCCATGTGCGGCAGCAGCCAATTCCCTGAAAGGCTCACGTGGCTTAGTTGCTCAGTTGTAAGTTTTTTTTTTTTTAATATTTTTAAGATTTTATTTATTTGTCAGAGAGCAAGAGCACAAGCAGGGGGAGCAGCAGGAGAAGCAGGCTCCCAGCTGAGCAGGGAGCCCAAGGTGGGGCTCGATCCCAGGACCCTGGGATCATGACCTGAGCTGAAAGCAGATGCTTAACAGACTGTGCCACCCAGGCGCCCCTCAGTTTTAAGTTTTAAGGCGTTAGCTGTGGTTCACCTTTTCTGATCTCTCAGCAGCATGACACAATTGAACCCTGAGCCCACCTCCTCCTCAGCTGTCCCTTAGATGGAATCACTCAGGTTCCCAAATAAGTCTCCTGCGTTCTCGCCTCTGCTCATACCAGCCCCTCCCCCTGCAAGGCCGTCCTGGCCACTGAGGCCCGCTGCTTCCCCACCAAGATGTCCTCAGCCTCCTCCCAAGGAAACGCAAACCCGCGAGCTTCGCGCATGTTCTCTCCAGCGCCCTCACACGCGCCTTTCCTCTCGTGGGTGTGCTGGGCTCGGGTCTCGCTGAAGCACAAGCTCCTTCAGGGCAGGGCTGTTTCTCAGGCTTTCTAGTCCCTTGCCCTGTCCATACTTCGAGCATAACAGTGAATAAATTATCAGTCAATCAACAAATAATTATCCCATCAATAAGAGGATTACTTCAAGGGGACAGAATCTCTGAAACTCCCACCAGAAGCTCCTCTCTCTCTCTCTCCCCTCTTCCCTTCAACAAGCCTCCTTTCCCACCTGGCTTTTCATCCAGATCTCACTATAAAAGTCAGAAACTGCCAAGAACAGTAACTTGTCCAGAGAAAATACTGAGAAAGACCCACGAGGGCATGTGACGAATATCGCAGTGAGACTTAGGGACAAATCCGTATAAAGTCTTTTGAAAATGAGACTTTATGAAGAGCCCATGAGTCACTGTCCTCACCCCACAAAGAAGTCCAGTTCGACACTCCGGTCTTTGATGAGCGCACAGGTAACCCTGTCACCTGGGGCTTATGCTGGTTCCAGGGGACACGAGAACCCAGCAGTGCACCCACTCAGGCCCATGGCGAACCGTTTCCTGGTCATCCCCTCTGCCACCACTGAACGCACACCTCGCTAAAGGCACCCATGGGAAGATGAGTACTTCAGTGAGTCACCCCACAAACCTGGCTGGACGGTCAGGCCCGGAAATCTTATGCTAAAACACGCCTGGAGTTAGAGGCAATGGCTTTAATGCCGAAGGCAGATTGAAAACAAATCGAAGTGTAACGTCAGTTAGGGGCACCTCGTTGCTCCGGACCCTATGCCGAGTTTGCAAAGCTGGCTCTAGTTAGGGCCTGAGGAAGTGTTTACAGACAGGCAGCCACCCTGACGGAAGCACTTGAAGAAAGCCTGCAGACAGATGTGACAAGAAGGAAAAGAGCAGCTGTGGTGTGTGTGTGTGTGTGTGTGTGTGTGTGTGTGTGTGTGTGTGTGTGTGTGCGCGCGCGGCCCTGCAGCCCACCCCCTCAGGTGGAAAGAGCCCTGTTTGCCTCGGACAAATCCCACTTCAAAGAAAAATCTTCTCATGGTGAACAAACTGGGTGGTCTTGGCTAGGCCCCCCCTTTCCTCCTGGTGCCTTCTTTTCTTCTGTAATATGACCTGACTGG
Organism: Halichoerus grypus; assembly: GCF_964656455.1. Classification (NCBI taxonomy): domain Eukaryota; kingdom Metazoa; phylum Chordata; class Mammalia; order Carnivora; family Phocidae; genus Halichoerus; species Halichoerus grypus. Next base: position 82,527,800 of record NC_135717.1, on the reverse strand, counting down.
TCATACATTTGTTTTTAAAAGACAAAATATTCATTATGATGTCTCTATCCAACTGCCTTAGAAAGCCCAGAAGGGGCAGAGTGGCTCATTCTCCACATGCCGTTTCTCCGAGGCCGGCCTCAGACCTTAGGTAGTCCCACTGGCACTTTGCTGGGGTTGGAGGCAGGCAGCAGTTAAGGGGCTAGGGCTAGGGCTAGGGGAAATGGGCTGCTTGCTTTCCCGCTTCCCATTGTCCTTCTGGAAAAGCAATGGCCATTTTGTGGCTCTGGTGAACCTGTGGTCAGGGCGATGCCGTAGCATTCTTCAGTGAGGGGCAGGCGGCCTCACAGAAAGAAGGGCAAAGCAAGGAGGTGGCGGCCCCGGCTCCGCCCTCTGTGCCACCCAGGGCCTGGTCTACGTGCGCCAGGTGTCAGAGGCCCCTGAGGGGATGCCATACGTGCGTCCATAGAGTCCCCCATCCCACTAGGGGAGTCTCTGGCACACTTCTTTTTTTTTTTTTTTTAAAGATTTTATTTATTCATTTGTCAGAGAGTGAGAGAGAGAGAGGGAACACAAGCAGGGGGAGCTGCAGGCAGAGGGAGAAGCAGGCTTCCCGCCAAGCAGGGAGCCCGATGTGGGGCTCGATCCCAGGACCCTGGGATCACGACCTGAGCTGAAGGCAGGCGCTTAATGACTGAGCCCACCCAGGCACCCCTCTGGCACACTTCTGCTGAGAAGCCCTGGATTTGTGGCCGGCCGTGGACTCTGGGTCTCACTCTGCTCTGCCACCTCAGTGCTGTTTGACACTAAGCACTTTCCTTGGCTTCTCCACACCTCAGAGGTCTCATTTGTGAAAACAGATCGCATGGCGCCTGCCTTCCCTTTCACCTAGCTGGGAGGGGAGGACTGAGCGAGGTGAGGCACACACAACACTCTGAAAGCCACGACGTGGCACAGCCGGTGGGATTCTGTAGGGAAAATAATGCCAGGAATGAGAATAATAAACCTGGAGAAAGACACAAGACGATAGGGGGGTGATTCATGGCACTCGGTGGCTCTCGGTTGTGTCCCTCTACGACCTGAGGCGGCGGCTGGGCAGGAGGGAGCAGGGCGATTTAGGACACTGGGGTTCTGGTTTCTGTGGGTCTGCACGAGTGCCCTGCGGTGGAGGGACGATGGATAAATTTACCTTCCCCACACCAATAACGCCTCCCGGGAGCTCTGTGAGGATGCGGCAGGAATGGTAATGCGAATTACCTCTGTGGGAAGGAGGTATTTGTGGACCAGAAATGGAGGGGATGTTACCTCTTCACTTCCCTCCTTCAGAAAGATATGTACCAGCCCCGGTTGTTATTATTTATTTTTTAAAAGGTACCAAGCCTGGGAGGCCTGTAGGCATAGTTGCCCATGGCACCCAGGAAATCAGTAACGGACCGAATGCCAAGGATGTGAGTTTCCCCTATCAGCCTTTTCCGGGCCCCAAAATACCAGTCACACTTTAAGAAAACCTCAGAAGTGGAGATAAGGACACAGGCTTCAGCATTTAAAAACAAGTCAGGCCACCCAGACCTGTGGGCTCGGGCCTCACCCATCTCCATGGCAACCCTGGCTCACGGTGGACTGCCAAGCCTCGGATGGGCTGATTCACTCGTCAGGAGGCCGGGCCGGGCCCTGGCGACAAGCACAAACAGGAGCCCAGTCCCTACCACCTCTTCGGATCCTCTGCTGGCACCCTCCTCTCCCACCTCCTGACGAAGGCTGAAGCTGTCATCTTTGGAAGGGCACGGGCACCCTGCGGGAGCCGAGGCTGGAGTCCTCCGGGACCCGGTCCCACCGCAGAGAGAAACACCACCAAAAACGCAACTCTGCTCTACTGAGCAGGAAAAACTGCCATGCCTTGCCTTCGCTGAGGATCCCAAGTTACTTCCTTGCAGAATTTGAAGATATCAACATTAACTTTAGTTTTGTAGAGACGAGTCGGAAAAAACCCTGGAGGTGACGGTCCTGGAGAGTAAGTCCCTCTGTGAGTACGGTCATCCTGGGGGTCATCTCGGCCCTCTGGACCCCTTCTGCTCTGGGGCTTTTACCGAGCCACCGAGGGCAGAAGCTGGGCCACTGGGGGGGCGCCTGGGTGGCTCAGGGGTGCCTGGGTGGCTCAGTTGTTAAGCGTCTGCCTTCGGCTCAGGTCATGGTCTCAGGGTCCTGGGATCGAGCCCCACATTGGGCTCCCCGCTCAGCGGGAAGCCTGCTTCTCTCTCCCACTCCCCATGATTGTGTTCCCTCTCTCACTGTGTCTCTATCAAATAAATAAATAAAATCTTTAAAAAAAAAAAAAAAGAAGCTGGGCCACTGGGAAACATGTGGTCCCCAGACCAGCAGCATCACCTGGGAATTTACTAGACACGAAAATTCACTGTCCCCATCCTAGACTTACTGAATTAGAGGTGAGTGGGGTGGGGCCCAGCAATCCCGCCAGATGATTCTGATGCTCCCTCATGTCTGAGAACCAATGCTCCAGGCCTTTATATAAGCACCGAACAATCGGAACCACATGGAGAAGCTTTCTCTGGGGGTTCTGAACCTGGAAACTAGCTTTCTAAATGCCAGTGCTGAAGGGCAGGAAGGCATGGAGGGGGTGGGTGGGGGGGTGGTATGAGCTCTCACGGGGCTCCACCCAACATGGGGCAGAATTTCGCCATTCCAATTTACACTGCAATCCGGAGAGTGGGGGCTCAACCGTCCCACCTTGCGCTGTAGAGCCATGGGACTGGGCCTCAGGCCACCTTGAACTGCTGCATGGTGACAGTTAAGGGGGAGGATACAGGGCAGGTAAACAGGAAGGAAGCAAGAGGTATGAAAGAGATAATGGCTGGACAACTCCATCTTGAACCCACTGAGCTTGGGCATTCATAGTAAATGGGTCAAGTTAGAACCTGCATTTGGCTTCCAAAGAAGTATATTCATTACACAGGCTCAGCCCTGTGAACTCTCCTCCCCAAGAAGCCACAATGATTCCCACAGCCTCCGTAGCAGGGTACTCTTGGTAAAAACTTCCTCCTGATTTCTGCAACCCGCATTCTCCTCAGGCTGGGCTACCATTACGTGTGAGTGGATTCTTTTCCTCAGCCAACCCTAAATCCTAGGGGGAAATTTTTTTTTTTTTTTAAAGAATACATGCAGAGGCTGATGGGTAATGACGTTGTAGGCTAGTGTTGAGTTGACTTTTGGCAGCCTTTCTGCCATGAGCAACTCCTTCAGAGGCTAGACAAAGGAAACTCAGTAACATAATAACAGGAGCAGTTATTCTCTATGAGTATCCATGCGCGTCCCACATTACAGGCGGTGACCGACGTACATCATCTCATTTAATCATCTAATCACCTTTATTTTAGAGATGAAACAGGTTCCAAGAGGTTAAGTAACAACTTGCTTGAAGAGAGACAGCCTGCAAGGGGCTGTGTTCACACTGAACCTAATCCACATAGACGACTCAAAGCTCCCCTCCTCCTGACACTGTGCTCTCTCCCTGCCCAGCTGGGGAATGGGAAGACTGGGAACCCCTAATAACTATTCCTGGGGGACAAGAAGGTCCTCCGGACATGCTGAATTTGACAAAATGCTCTGACCTAAACCTTACCTTGCCTGCTACGCCGAGGCGATTCAGACTCAGGGCACCGGCCCCCGCCGAGGGGAAAGCCAAGAGGGACAGAGTGCTGACCACTAACTTCTTGGGGTTTGTTCTCTCTCTCTTCTTCCCCTCCCCCTCTGTTGAGGCTGGGAAAGGTGGTGGTGTCAAGCCCACCATCGCCGGGTGATGAAAAGGCACCCCCTGGGGCCAGCTCTACCTTCTTTTTCCTCCCTGTGGTGTCCACATAGAAGCCGTGGCGACTTTGGCCCTGCCCCGCTCTGGGGCCTGGCTTCAAGGTATCAAGAGAGTTCTAGATAAGAGGAATCGACCTCTTTTTGAGAAGCATGAGAAGTGAACAGGAGAGGTGCCAAGGCTACCCTTCCTGGTTTGGAGGCAGAGCAGATTTCTTCTTCCCTATGGCTTTAGGTAGACTCCACAAGGTGGGGGGGGGGGGGTGTTGCCAAATGGCCCTGATGCCGGGGCCACGGCCAGCTAATTGTTCAAAAATTGGGCCCTCTCCTCACTCACCTTTCCCACACTGGGGAAATCTCTGAAATGGGCATTTTGTGGACAGTTGGAAAGAGGAGTTCTCGAATTCACCTTCTGAAAGGGATGCCTTTCGTGGTAAAGTTTCAGCCCGGAACAATCCTGTGTGAGGCGGCTTTACAGAATTGAAGCAAGAAGACACAGAGGAGTGTGAGTGCTTAGGACAACTTCAATCTCTGAAACGTTCTGAGAGGCCGTGGTAACAGTCACTGTAGCCATAGCTGCCCAAACCAACACCTGAGCTCTTGCTCTGAGCCAGGCACCTCGACACACTTTACGTTAAATACGCCATCATTTCTAACAACCCTAAGACTTCGGCGGTATTACCTTCATGACTCAAATAAGGAAAGTGAGGCATAGGGAGAGTTGCTGATTTGCTGCTTTCCCAGCAGGAATCTGCATTTTTGACAACTCCTCCCACCCCAACCACTGTGTGCTGCTCCCTGACGGCACGTCGGGGCATGTCGGGCGGGCACACCGGGAGGTCAATGACAAACCCAAGCATCCCTGAGAAGCCAGGCCCCTGGGGAGGCACACTTCTGCCTCTTGTGACCATTTACTGCCCTAAATACAGGCAGTATAAAAAATGTATAAATACGGGCAGTATAAAAAATGATGACACCTATCCCATCACCTATATAATTCAATACTTTAAAAATTGGAGTTATAAAATAAATATAATGAAGTTCAAAAAAGTGCTTAGTTTCCCCATGATTCCTCGGGCTTACCTGCATTGCTGATGTCCTAAGCACCCGCTTAGCCTGTTCTCTGACCTTGCAGGGGTTCACTTTCTGGGGATACTGTGCACTTGGTTGGGGGGGGTCTCCTGGATGGAGGGGCTCAACAGCTACCAGCCTACGGGTGCCCTCAGTTTGCTAAGCATGGCTCTTTGGGGCCATGGTGTATTCCAGCCTGGCCTCAGGGGAACATGCCCTATGGGAGCAACAGCGGGATTTCCCAGGGAGAAGAGGAATATGAGGGAGCTAGATTTCTACAGTAAGGCCCTGCTGCCCCTTCTGAATGTAAGAGGGCTGGTAGGACTGCCTTATACCCTTTGAAGTAGTTAGGAACATCCCAGCTGGAGATGAGGAAACGGGCTCAGAGAGGTAAAGTAACTTGCCCAAGGTCACAGAGCAGGTATGGAGCAACTTAGCCATCAGCTCTCTCCCTCTGTCACATGCATAGCTCGGGCCATGCAGAGGTCGGGTACTTGACTGCCTGGCTCATCCCTGGTGGAAGGGAGCTAGCGAGGTCCCCTCTCTGGGGTGTGGCAGGGGATGAAGGGCCTTGTAGGCTTTTTGTCAGCACACCTTTATGGTAATTAGGCAGCGACCTGGTCTGAACAAGTTCAAGAGATGACAAATCCTCCCTTCCAAGGACAAAGTCAGCATCATTTAAAAACCAGAGCCCTATTCGGCCCAAAAGAGAAGAAGAGTTTCAGCTAATATGGTGTGTTAATATTAAGTAGTTTGGGGATGAAGGCTCCAGAGGGAGGGCCTCTGCCCAAGATAACCTCTTTCTAAACAAGGAACCTCACTGCAAGTTTCCACGGCCTGTTTGCCAGACATGGAGCATACATCAGCCAGCCCATAAATCTGGTTTCTGCTGAAAGCAGGCATTCTGATCTTAACCAAAATCATCTGATGTGGGGGATTGTTTTGGGGATGTTTTGCTTTAAATTCCAGAATACCACACATTTGTTTTCATTGTGTATGCCTCACTAAGATGCCTGGCGATTAGACACACACACACTCCACTCTTGTTTACACACTTCAGCCATGTGGACCAGCTAGCTTTCATTCCATTGGCGGGACCGGTTACCACTTGCCTGCAGGGCCCCGAGTGGTGGGAGATGCCCCTTTGTTTATACTTCTGAAGCAATGCCACGTGGCGTGTGGACTGGCGGTGCGGGCAATAGGCACACTGAGCACCGCTCCGTTAAATGGCCCTCCTTCCCCATCATGGCGCGTTCTGAACACCAAGCCAGGGGAGGGGCAGGAGCCGAGGTCTCCAACTGCTGCGTCCGACCTATCGTCTATCCTATCCCTTTGCCATGATCTCTGCCTTCGTTTCGGGTCTCTTAATTATAGCTGCCGTTTGCACAACACGGGTTTCAGCTTGTATGCAGATTTTTGGGATAAATACAGTACAGTTCTATAAGTGTGTTCCCTCTTCCTTATGATTTTCTTAATAATATTTTCATTTCTCTTGATTACTTTGTTGTGAGAATGCAGCATATGATACATATAACACACAGAGTATGCGTTAATTGACGACGTTATTGGTAAGGCTTCTGGTCAACAGTAGGCTATTAGTAGTAAAGTTTTGGGGAAGGCAAATGTTCTAAAGAGATTTTTGATTGCATGGGGGTTGGTGCCCCTAACCCCCCACACTGTTCAAGGGTCAACTGTATTCCTGACCAGCGAGCCTGTAACACTCGCTATGTGCTACACCCCGCCTGCAGCACTTCACCTGTACTCTGTAATTTTCACAACAGACCCACCAAGTAGGTAATATTCACTTTCATTTTTTAGCTGAGAAGACTTGGGCACAGAAGCAGCTCATTGGAGATCACATAGCAAATAAGCCGCTGAGCGAGAACTCGAACCCTGGACAGTCTGACTGCAAAGCCCAGATTCTCAATTGTTCTGTGGAACTGTCTTTTTCATCAGTGTCATTAATTTCAGAATTTTTCACTTTTGTCCTGTCTCCCTCCCAGCCATATAACTGATCCCATTTCAAAAGTGCACTTTCTATCCATAAAGGATCCCAGGGGAGCCCACCTGAACTAGCAGAGGGCCCTACCTTCTCAGGATGGGAAGGCACCTGCCTCAGCCACCTGGCCTAGAGGTGCCACCTGACCCTGGCCTCTCTCTGAGGCCAACTGCCTGATGGACGGAGTCTAGAGAGAGAGAATGCGCTTTTTCCTGCTGGCCTCTGGCCCGAGAACTTCATCCATGCCCTTGCTGCACTGGCCAGAAAGTCAGCGTGGACACAGCACTGCTCTGGGAAATAGATTCCCCAGAGTAACTTGGCGTGTTTTCTTCTCACCCCAGCTTTGCTACTGCTGCAAGCCTCACAGTGCAGACATGGTTGCAGCTGCCCACTGGCCACCGTCCTTGCGGCCCCTATAGGAATGGCCCCAAGGGGAGGCCCAGAACCCTACCCTTTCCCCACAGCACCATCCTGCCACCAAAGGGCACGAGCGGGCATGACCACAGGCCTGTGTTACAGCCCTGGCTATGGGGTCCTGGGAAGCACCTGCCACAGGAGGAGGATAATGCCAGCTTCTCATCCTAATGGGCCCTCCCCAGCACTGGGAGAGAAGCTAATTTCCATTTGAAATAAGCTTTCGGGGTCTCTTAAGGGTTATCTGTCTTAGGGAGTCAGAGCGACTAGACTATGGTGGGAGTGGGGGAAAGTAGAGGATGAGAAGAGGTTCTGAGGCTGGGAGAAAGGAAGCTTTAGAAAGCCCGAGCATAATAACGGATTTAAATCCATAGCCCCGTATCACGAGAAGCAATGTGAGGCCTTCACATTGCATCGGGGCGAGCGGGGAGAGAGTCTTAGCGGGAAGGGTTTCTTGTCTCTCTGGACTGGAGCAGGGCTGCTGTGGGGGTGAGGGGGCCTGCTGCCCACTACAGGGGGACACCGATGTGAGCTGGGCGTGAAAAATGGCGCACTGCAACTACTCCCCTAGACGGGGAGAGGGCATGTCGATTCGAACCTGTAAATAACTATGTCTTAGTCCGTTCAGGCTGCTGTAACCAACGACCATCGATCGGGCAGCTTAACAACAAAAATTGTTTCTCACAGTTCTGGAGGCTGGGAAGTCTGAGATCGAGGCACCAACAGACCTGGTGTCTGTGAGGGGTTGTTTCCTGGCTCACAGAGGGCTGTCTTCTTGCTATAATCTCACATCCTGGAAGGGAGGAGGGTGCTCTCTGGGGCCTCTTCTTTTATAAGGGTACTAATCCCATTCACAGAGAGCTCCATCCGCGCGACCTAATCACCCCCACAGGTCCCACCTCCAAATACCATCACACTGGGTTTTAGGATTTAACATATGAATTTGGGGGGAATACAAACATTCCAATCTATAGCAAACTGTCTTTTAAAAACACCAAACTTCCATTGACTTGCAAAGCAATGAGTTCATAAGTATGATTTTGCTGATCTTTTTTTTTTTTTTTAAAGATTTTATTTATTTATTTGTCACAGAGAGAGAGCACAAGCAGGGGGGACAGCAGGCAGAGGGAGGAGGAGGCTCCCCGCTGAGCAAGGAGCCTGATATGGGACTTGATCCCACGAACCTGGGATCATGACCTGAGCTGAAGGCAGATGCCCAACCGAATGAGCCACCCAGATGTCCCTTTGCTGATCTTTCTATATCAAGTTTTAATAAATCAGTTTATCATTTATCATGCTATTGCTTCAATCAATGTAGGTTTAAAAATAAAACTAGAATGTTATAGAAACCTGTTTTGATTTCAGTAAAACTGTCTGATTTACTTTATTGTATTTTTAAGTCCCAGTCAAGGATTTTCTGCTATGATCCATGTGCTGTATTGTTTTTATACTTGGACACTGACATGCAGCTCATACTGGGAACAGAAGCAAAGGGCTATGTCCTGAGCAATTTGGAGGTGAGGGATTGGTAGAAGTCATGGGCCATTGGCCTGCCTGGTCTAAGAGGTGTACACTGGAACCTGGAATGTACGTTGATCATAATAGTAACAGGATTAAGCTTTGAAGGGTGACTCTTAACAGAGGCCAGCAAGAGTCACTGTTTCAGCATCCCTGCGCAATGCCTGGCAAGAGGACTGAACAAGAAGGACCTTTCAAAACCAGATTTCTGATTTTCTCCAAGTCAATAGTCCCCACACCTCTCCACCCAGGGATCTTTGCTAGAATCAAATGAATCCAGGCCCCTCTCCATCAGAGGGCTTCACCCTCCCCTGCTATTCAACCAAGCTGAGTATCATCTCCTCAGGAGTCCAAATCCCCAAACAACGTACTACCCCCCCCCCCCCCCCGCCCCAATCTCCTCCCTTTCCAAAGTCCTCAAGGACAAGGCCAGGGAAGGTTGGCTGATCTTAGTCTCCATTTGGTGGGAAGGAGGCAGAGGGAAAGACAGAACTCAGTTCTTCCTAAACAAATACAAATTACCCAAGCTACGGGAAAACCTAACCCAAGAAGCAAAACTTAGCTAGAAGCTCATAAAGTTGGATTCTTCATGTGGACTAGAAATACAGAATACTCATTAAATTAATCCAGAGTCAAAGCCACTCCTTGGGCAATGATTAAGCTGAGAGTCAGAGCAAGTATGGGTGGGGAGTCTAGCTCTCCAGTCTAGGCTGCTCTTGATCATCAGGGAACTTAGCCTTTCTCAAATCACCCTGTATTCTGCCACACAGTCCCTGGGTAGTGGCGAGGCAACCCCCTGCTCATGGCTGAAGCACGGGATTTCAGAACAGAGAAGAGGTTGCTTGGAAACCAAGAGAGAAAAACCAATATGAGGTGTTCATTGGCCTCCAGAACACAAGCCAAAAAAAAAAAAAAAAAAAAAGAAGCAAAAGCATTTTTTGTGGAGGCAGGTCTCATTGATTTTGTGGAATTCCCTAAAAAGGTTAAGGTCCATGAGTCTAGGATGATGGCACATAGTACTTAAAAACGATTCAGGGCGCCTGGGTGGCTCAGTTGGTTAAGCGACTGCCTTCGGCTCAGGTCATGATCCTGGAGTCCCTGGATCGAGTCCCGCATCGGGCTCCCTGCTTGGCAGGGAGTCTGCTTCTCCCTCTGACCCTCCCCCCTCTCATGTGCTCTCTCTCTCTCATTCTCTCTCTCTCAAATAAATAAATAAAATCTTAAAAAAAAAAAAAAAAAAACGATTCAGAACAAAGTACTTTTTTGGGGTGGTGGTGGTGGTTGGGGGTGGGGGGGGAGTTGGAATTACTGGATGGATGTAATTATTATAAAATTATCTCATCTGGAGACAGGATGCTGCTTTTCACAGCTGCATGCCATCACTTGATGGAAAATGAAAATGTCCCTGGACCAGCATTACTTTTTCCACAGAATGAAACAGGCAAGTGATCTCCCATCAGACTTCAAAAACATAAATTAAAAAAAAAAAATGTATCGTTAAGATTAGCCCTTCTGGTCTCCTGAATTCCCTCAGTTGCAGAGGACATTTCCGAGTAGTTGAGAACACGGGGCCAACAGGCTCTTGCCGAGTTTCAAAACCCCGGAACAAGTAAGTCATTGCTCTCCCGTATGGAAGAGATGGAGAGACGGTTTCTGCACAGCTTTGGTTGAAAAGACCTGTGGCAGGCCCAGAGGCAGTCCCACTGAACCCCCCGCCCGTCCCCCAGAACTGGTGGGGGGGAATGCAGAATATAAACATGCACCTCCTCAAACTTCACTCTCTTCTCCCCAGCTGGACACAGGTCTATCGAGAATACTCCTGGTCTACTAAGGAGACAACAGGCCACAGAAGCCACGATGACCCATGACCTCAGGTCCCCTACCCTCACCCACAGCCAGGCACACCCAGGAAAGAACTGTCAAGGCTTGGGTTCTTTAGAAGAAAAGGCGCTTTTGCCAGCTCAAGGTGTATTATTAAGTTCCAAACTGTGCGACCCAAAGCCACACCTCCTTATAAAATGGAATTGAACTGGAAAACAAACACGCAAATCAAACATGGGACACCCAGCACTGCGTTTAACAGGGAAGATTCACCTCTAATACAAAAGGGTGTGAGAACACAGACTTGTGACATTTGAAGCCACAGAGGACTCAGTTAGCAGAGTTAGTTAGGTGCTCTGGCAAGGACAGCCCTCCACGGGGCTGCTTATCAAAGTGGTTCCAAATCCCAAAACCTCTTCCTTTGAGTACGAAAGAGTAAGGTCTGGAATGGTGCCATGGGGCACTTTGAAAGGTAAGGGGTAGGGTGTGTGTGTATGTGTAGAGGAATCCCCCATCCCCCCCAAATCAGGAGCTGGAGCTTCGCTACTGACAACCATTGCAGGGAAAAGCGAGGGGCAAGCCATCAAGATTCCGGGCAGGGGAGAAGTCCTCCTTTCCTTAGCAGATGCAGACACCTGGCCTCACCTCACCTCTCCCCAACCTGCCAGCCTCGGTGCAAACACTGCCAGCCTTACCAGAGCGCCCGCTGTCTGTGTGCCAAAGGTGGGGAGCCATTTTAGGCAACGGTCCCAGCTGCTTGCTCAGCCCGATGCTGAAGGCCAACAGCTTCTGGGGGAAGCAGCAAGTTGGGTGGGAGGGGCTTTTGCCTCTGCCTGCCTCGCTAGGTCCGTACCCTGCCCAGACCCAGAAGCCTGAGGTCTTAGGGGTTCTCTGCCGTGTAGTTTATTTTCAGGAGTGGGGCCACCCCACAGTCAAACGTGGAGCCGCACATGCAGTGGAGTGGGTGTCCTGAAGCAGGAATCACAGAGGTGGGCTGGATCGCGAGGATGCAGGAAGAGAAGGCGGGGGGGAATGTGTGGAGTGTGGATGCCTGCCTACATCCCTGGCTTCAATTTCCACACTTCTTGGGGAAGGGCTCCCACCCTCTCCACCGCCTCAATCTACTTTCTCAACTGTGGCGTAACAACAGCTTGGGTTGGAAGTTTACTGTGTCTGGGGTTAGCTACTATGCCAAGGGCATCCCATACATTGTCTTGTTTAACCCACGGCAACTCTATGGGGTAGACGCCAGCTCCGTCTGCTCATGGCGGCGGGAGTGCTGAATCCAGAGCCGTGCACTGACCAGTGCACAGGACTACCACAGATAGCTGAGGGCCAGGAAAACAGAAAACCCCCAAACAGAGGGACCCCACCCAGGGCAATAGAGGGAAGTGTGAGGTTAAAAGGAAAGAGACCAAGAATCAGGCCTCAGAGGTAAAGACCCAATGAAGCCAGGCTCCGAGGACAAGCCTTAGTAGCCCCTGTGCATTTCCATCTCCTGACTCGGGTTTTGGGTTGTGTGGGAAAGTGCTGTTTCTGCAGGCACTGGGGGTGGGGCTGGGCTCACAGACTGAGCGAAAGGGACCTTTGGTGACCATTTATTTCAACCCACTGGTTTTACAGATGAGCAAACGGAGGTCTGGAACACAAAAGCCACCTCCCCAAGGTGTCAAAGTGACGTAAGGACAGAGCTAGACTAATACCCAGGTCCCTGTCCAGATTTCCACTATTTTTTTGGGGGGGGGGAAGGCAGGGCGGTCTAGAGGAAAACAGAGAAACAACTGAGAGCCAAGAAGTTAGCGTTGTGGGGGTGTTGGATGAACAGACTGGTTGCTGCTCTGGCTGTGAGCATCAGATGCCCTACTCGGGGAGGGCAGGCTCAGCTGTCACCCAGGGTCCCATGGGGCTGAGGCCGGGGCCCGCGCAGAGGTGTATCTTCTCCCCACCCTGATCATCCCACTGCCACTGAGGTGGGTTTCTTCTCTCTGGGTCCCTGCTAGGCCACCCCTCTCAGCATCCTTTGTTCATGAGGTGCTGGTGGCTCCTGGCCTCACAACTCCTGTTTTTCAAGGCCCACATCAGATCCCAAACGCCAAGTTTATAAATTTCTGGTCTCAAGAGAGAAAGGTAACTGGTGCCATCATAACAACCCGAGCCGTTCCCTTTAAAGGTATTTTTGAGAGCTTGTTTCTGCCCAGCTGGGCATGGCACCAGGTTGGGATGGAAAGTAGCTGCACTTTAAGCTAACCAGACCTGCCTTCAAACTTACTTTCGATGCTACACATGACCCTGGGTAAGTCACTTAACCTCTCTGGGGACTGGTTTCCTGGTCATCGGTACCATGGGGATAATGCTTCCTGCTCTGGCTTATGTCATGGGACTTGGAAAAAGCCTCTGCAGACTGTAAAACGCTGCACAAGTGGATCCTGATACTCCTTTATTCTATCATCTCTACAGGGACCTTAATACAGGACTACTGAACAATTGTTAATTCAGGAAAACGTAGCTTATTCCACCCCCCCCCCCCCCGCTCATTACCAGGTCCCCTTGTTGATTTTGTGACGGAGACAGAAGAGGATGGGACTCAAGTCAGGGACCCAAGGGCTTGTGGTATTGGTTTGGTCTCTGGGATCCTGGGCCATCACCCCTCTCTTGTTCTCTGATTCCTCACTGTGACTACCAGGGCTGGACTGGATGACCACTGAAGTCATTCCTAATTCTGGACCCAAACATTTCCAGATTCAGTCATGTCTGTTTCAAATGACATAGCTGACCAGCAGCGCTGGTCCAGGCAGTGGCAGCTCTGAATATGGGTGGGGTGGTGGGCTGGAGACAATAAGAGACTGAGCAGATACCAGAGGAGACCTGGAGCCTCCCATCAGGCTCCTGCATGTGCCACACGGCAGAAGGGGTGTGTGTGGGTGTGTGTGTGTGTAATGAAGGCACATGGCAGTCTGTGGTTCCTTCCTGGCCTGAAACCCTGATGCAGCCTAGGCAGATAGCTGAGGACGAAGCAACAGCCTGGCAGGGGAGATTGCGCTGGGGAGGGAAGAGGAAGACTCCCCCCAAGGACAGGGGTGGGGTGGGGCGTGGCTAGCCTGCCTTCTCACATTCTTTTCTGGTGCCAGAGGTTGGTGAGAGGAGGAAACCAAGCCTGGGAGAGAGCTGGCTGGCTGTTGGGGGCTGGTGGGAACACCAGGAGGAAGAACTGCCCACTGCCAGGGAGGGGTCTCCCTAAAACAGGCCAAGTGTTGGGCAGGGGCACATCTATGTGCCATCCTCATTAGAACATGTGTTGTGTATGTTGACTCTTGCAAGGGCAGGTCAGTCTCTTACCTTCAGCTCCGGAGGGAGGATGAAAATCTCAAGAGGTTTGCCCCAAGGTTCGTGGGGACCCCAGTGACCAGCTCCCGGGGAATAAGTACAGTATATCTTTTGTTACAAGGCTCTGGTGGCAAGCCTGTTTCTACAGCCATCTCTCTAGTAGTACAGGGGCTGCCTTTCCAAACCCCTTCTGTCCATCTGTGTGCAGACTCAGGACACCAAGGTTCCCTATTCCTTGCTTCTTTCTGCCTCTGGGTGGTCCCTTAATCCCGCAAGAGAAGGTGTGGAGGGGACATCCCCCTTTCCGCTGCCTGCCTCAGGCTTTCCATTTGCCTAAAGGCTGAGTGCGGCCAGCAGTGGGAGTCCTACGGCTCCCGGCCCGGCCCGGCGCCCTCTCCAGGTGAACCACTCTCCGCGGCCCCGCCTAGCCACTGGGTGGGCCGGCACAGGGGTGTAGGCGAGGCGGGAGGACCCGGGCTGGCAGTGGGCGGATGGCACCTCATCTTCCCCCGGAAATGGAGAAACACAGGACTAAAAGCGCCAACAGGCATTTGCCCCACCTCTCCCCAACTCTCCCAGAGTTCTCTCCAGTTCTGATACTTATCGCCTTTGGGAGAAAAAAAAAAAAATCAAGACAAGCTAGTCTTTCAGGTAGTTTCGAGGGAGTTCCGACTTTCTCACGGCGGGCTCAGAATCAAGCCTGCAGGTACCTCGAGGGTGGAGGGGGTCTCCCACTCTCACTCAGGGACGGGGTCCCAGTCCTCTCTCCCTCTCCCTTTCCAGTGTAAAAGTGTCAACAGCTCTGGGCTGAGCTCTCCCCGCTCCACCGAAGTCCGCAGAGCGCCCGCATCCCCCCCTCCTCGCGGCCCCCGCCACTCGCGAGACCCCACCCAGATCGCGAACCGCACTGCCCGCCACAGTCCTCCTTGGCCAGGGCCTGAAGTTCCCAGAAGAGGGGTGCTCCGTTTCTCCCTGACGCCTTCCCCTCCTTCACTCGGAGGAGCTGAGGGGAAGGGAGCAGACACGACTCCCACCCCAAACCCTCGGCGAAAAAGAGGGCCAGGGCCGGTCTCCACGCCCCAGCTCCCCAGGACCCCCCGCGTCCCGCCGCCGGCTCGGCTTCGGAGGAGCCCCCTACGATCGTGCCCGCCCCGCTCGTCTCCGGCCCCGGTCGAGGAGCCAGCTGGCGGCCGCGGTGCCTCGTCTCCTCCCGCCGGGAGTCCACCCGGCGCGGGCAGTGCCAGTTACCGGCAGCCCCGACCGCAGACAGGGTCCCCGGGACGAACAGGTGGCTCCGGAGAGGAGCGCGCGGCGGTCGCGCTCACTCACCCAGAAGATGAAGTTAAATCCGAAGAGCAGGTATTTGACGCACTTGGTGCCTCCTTTGACCGGCATGGTGCGGGCTAGACTGGCCTGGGCCGGACTGGTGTGGAAGTGGGAGGACGCGCGGCCGGGACGGGGGGCACCGCACTTCAGACCGAGGCTTCGGCGGCTGCGGGTGGGCCTCCGGACTGCACTTTTAAAAAGTGCCACTCCTTACTGCGCGCGGTGGCTGCGGTGCGCATGTGCCGCGGACCCCGCCCCCGGCCGACCCGGCCCCTGGCCCCACCTGCCCCGCCCATGCCCCGAGGCGGGCTCCAGCCCAGCTTCCGGGGGGACTCGGGGCTCAGCAGTCTTGGAGCCCGCACTCCCCTCTCCCCTCCTGCCTCCGGCATAGCCCTCTCCCCCACCGAGTTGGCCATACCCTCCTTCCCGCCGCGGACCTCCCCCTTTCCTCTCAACCGTCCTGGGATCTTTCCAGGCTGCCCCCTCCCCACCCCCCCGGCTTTTACCTAAGAGTTCTATGGAGGCCTTGCCCTTCAGTTCTCGCTTTGTTGATTCTGGTCTTCCTGCCTGAGCCCTCTACTTGGAGACCTTTCTCGGGTCGTTGGGGGTTGGGGTCGAGTCCCCTTACTCAAGGCAGCCTGCCCGCGGAATGAGGGCTCTTCTTGCGCTGGGCTCGATTTGAAGGGAAGCTGCCTGGCTTTATTTCTCCTTGAGGCGGCTCCTTGCTCCTTCATGGAGGACACTCTGTATTTGGCACAGCTGGCAGTCCAGGTGGGAAGAGAGGTTGGAGGCTTATGGGAGTAAGTTTCAAATACGATTGCCGAACAGTAATATGGCTGAGAGTCAGATGGTCCTGCAGTGCTTCCTGGCCTTGGGGTTAGATGCCCTGAGAGAAGACAGAGTTGGTAGCCAGGCTTCTGTTCTTGCCTCCACCTTCCCTCTTGCACTTTGACCTCCAGATGCTGAGGTCTGAGCCCCTTTCTCCTCTGCTCGACAACTTTCTGTAGCTCCCCACATGCAATGACCCAAGTTGAAATTCCCCATCTTGCATTCTCTTCCTCTTGTGTCTGTGCTGAACGCTGCTCTACCTGGCCCACGCTGCCCTCCTCAGCTCCCCACCTCCGCGTGGCCTAGCCCTGCCTTTGGCATGTGGTATGTGCCTTCTGGCTGCCTGGCCCTACCTTCTTCAGTTGTAGAAACTCCGAGGCTCCTCCAACATTCCTCTACTGTTGCTCACCAGAGGATGAGGAGATTCCCTCTTCTTTTGAAGTCCCCAAACCCCTTTGTATTTTTTTTTTCAAAATGAAGTTTCCTTTAAAAAAGCAAGAAACATCAGAAAATACCAACAAGGAAAAAAAGAACATAAGTCAAATTTCACCCACTAGAAACAGGATGTTGCCCTTTGTAGCTCTTATTTTGCTGCTTATTATCACTCTCAGTTGTCTCATTGATTCATTCAAAAACATTTTTCAGGATCTACTCATAAGGGAATCATTAGGGGCAGGAGCTGGGTGTCCCCCGGTGGAGGGATTCAGGCAGCCAGACGATGGGGGAGAGTACGGTTTGGGGCTACAGAGATAGGGTTGGGGGCTGAGGGAGCTCAAAGGAGGAGCCTCTGACACAGACTGGGAAGTGATGCTGCAGAACCAAAGGAACAGTTGTTTCACAGGAGAATCAAAGTCTGGGGCCTGGAGCTGTCTGGGGTCTGGGTTGGAGCTCATAGCTGGGGGAGGTACCGGGTAGGTAAAGCTGGAGACCCAGCTGGTGAGTTGAGGGGGGGCCTCCCCTTGCTGTGTGATTTAGGTTGATGGCTACCTGTATTTTAGGCAGTTGGGTGGAGGAGGGCAGGAGGTGTAGACAGCAAGCCCTTTGAGGATAAGGACTATTGTTTGTCTGTCCTGACCTTGGCTCAGAGCTTTGGGGGATTATGAGGAAGGTGACAGGTGATGTGTTGTATCAGGGGCCCTGCAACTGGGTAGTATGAGGGGAGCATGGGACACAAAAGATGAGGTGAGGACATGTGGAGAGCAGTTAGGAGGCTCTAGAATAGGTCAGGTGAGAGAGAAGTGAACAAGATGGGGTGATGGGGTGTAGGCTAGACAGTGCAGCAAAACCAGAAGAGAGGACCGTGTGTGTGTGTGTGTGTGTGTGTGTGTGTGTATGCGTGTGTAGGCGGGAGGGGTGGGGGAGATCCCAGCCAGAATAGCTGGAGGCAGATTATGGGGAACTCCATTCACGTGTTCTAATGCTTCTTGGGAACCTACTGAGAGGAGGCACCAGAAGCAGAAAGACCAGGGCTCCCTTCAGTGTTGCATAATACCAAGAGCGGCTGAGTGGAGGAATTTTGGTAATGCTTCACCTTCGTCACTCACCCTAATCTAGTGTCCACTGAGGATGGTTGGGGCAGGGCAGTATGTGGGGGCGGTAGAAAATCAGACAATGTCCCATTGTGCCGCTCTCAGGTGGGTGTTCCCCGGTGGAGGGAGAACAGGTGGAGGGAAAGAGGATTTTATCTTTTGATATTCCTCTCTCCTCTCCTTCCCTCACCCCCACCCGTTAACCAGTGCAGGTGGGAGGAGCTAAATATTTAAAATATTAAAATATTAAAGCTAAATATTTAAGCTTATAAGAGAAACTACTTGGGTAATGTGCATATTGAATGAGGTAATCCCCTAGGAGGGCTAAGTACAGTGCCTGTCACACGCCTGTTACTGTTACAGAAGCAATGGAGGGGGGTATGGTGAAGCTCCAAATTACATACAATCAAGGGGGTCCTTATAATGTGAGTGCAGCGATCTGAATTCTTGGTCCGACCCTTTGGTTTATTTTGGACAAGTCGCTTCCTGTCTCTGGGCGTCAAGCTCCTCACCTGTAGAATGAGCATTTTGGATTAGGAGATGGCGGGGTCCCCTCCATTCTGACAATCTATGGTGCAAAAAGCCTCTGGGCCAAAGTGTGTTTATTACAGGCAGTTAGTTCCACAGGCAACCAGGAAAGGGAGAGATGGAAAAAATATGGTTTGCTTTAGCTGGAAGGGGAAAATCTGGGTAAGCCCCTGAGTCAGAGATCACATGGAGGCAGAGAGGGCTTCCAGGCTTTGTGGTGCTGGGAGTGGGGAAACTTTCCCTCCCTTCCCTCAGGGCATCCTGTTTCTGGAAAAACCCGGGTTCAGGCTGAAGGTCCACTTTGGCTTGTGTGCGCCCTCTGGTGGTAAGATTTGAACCCTCGGGGCCAGGCGAGCTACTGACCTGCCACACCCATATCCTGGGGACTGCTCGCTGCTGCTCTGGGAGGCAACAGGCAGGACCCACACTCTCTCTGGCCGCTTACTGCCCTCCTGGCTACGCCACGAGGGATCATTTTGGGGCCTGTTTTCTCCCTGCTGCTGCTACTGCAGCATTTCACCCTGCTGACCATACCTTCTTTCTGGACATTTCTCCCTCGGTGTCTCTGGTGCTGTACCATCTTGGTTCACGCCCTTCCTTCACTTCCAGAAACTTCTTTCCTGCTCCTCTTACTAACCTCAAATGCCACCACTTCATGAAGAACACCCCAGTCTTTTCCTCCATGGATTACCTTGTTTGAATCTCCCTCACACGTGACTCATTGACCTTCATCATGTTCTCTTGTGGGTACACATTTTGGTGGTGAGCTCCTCTAAAGTAAACTTCACCTGATTAATTTCTGTGTTCTCCGTAGCACCCAGTCCCTTGCTGGCCGGTCAGGCACTCTGCAACGTGTGTGGAGACACTGCAGAGGAGTGGGCCTTCCTCAGGCTTTGGGCCTCTGACCCTCTCTCAGCTCTCGCTGAGCACTCACCCCCTCTCGCCATTTCTCTTTGGAGCTGACCTCTCCCTAAACTCATCATGGTATCCAAGGGCCTGTTGGGCAGTTTCACTTCAATGGCCCCTCACGCCCGAACCCCCCAAATCTGTGAGGAGGTCACCTTGCATGCCAGAGGGCGTTTCGCCCCCGGGATTAAGTTAAGGATCTCGGGATGGGGAGGTTATCCTGGATTACATGGGTGGGCCAGGTGGGATCAGCGGGAGTCCTTATGAGAAGAAACAGGAGGGCCACAGCCAGAGAAGGAGACGTGAAGGCAGAAGCAGAGGTCCGGGTGATGTGGGGGCACGTGCCAAGGAATGCAGGCAGCTGCTTCCAGAAGCTGGCCGCAGCAAGGAAGCCAATTCTCCCATAAAGCTGCCCCCGAAGGAACAACTCATTTTAGACTTCAGTCCTTCAGGACTGTAAAATGATGTGTGTTATGGTAAGCCACTAAGTGGGTGGTAATTTGTTACAGAAGCAATAGGAATCTCAAAACAAATATCCAGATCAGAGTTCATGAGCTTGAGAGCCTCCCTGCCCTGGAGGCCGTTCTCCTCACCCTCTCATCCGTCAGCCCCGAGATTCACAGCACCTGTGACTGCTTTGCCCTCCAGCCCCACACCTGCCTCTCGAATGTGGCTCTTGCTTCCAGAATCTCTCCCACCACTTCCGGCAGTTACCACCAGGCTGCCCAATTTAGAGATAAGGAAGCAAGCCTAAGGCAGGAGATGGTGATTTATGGCCCGAGATCAGGCCTTGGGCCTTCTGCTTCCAGCTCCGGGTGCGTTTCTCGGCCTTCATTCCTCCTGCCTCCTGTAGGCCAGGCCCTCAAAGCTCTTCCTCAGCCCAAACAACTGTCCTACCCTCCTCCTGACCCCCTGTCGTCACTTGTTCAGTCTGCACACATCGCTCCACCCATTGTCTTGCACCATCGACGGGCTTGAGCTGTGCTGGGCTGCTCTCCTCCCAGCCACACCTTTGCATTGCAGTAAACACACACCCAGTCAAGGTGGGCTGCCCACGGATAGTGGGCAGTTCGTGAAGATGCCATGGAGGGCTAGAGGAGGGATGACAGACAGCTCACAGGCCAGAGAACACCCTTCTAAAAACCCTTTCTGGGTGTCTCTTTCTGCAGGCTCCCATTCTGTGGCAGCTACTCTTGCCTTGTCCCCTGCCCCGCCCCCCCCCAGCTCAGGCGCCACCAGCCAGCCTTCTGTCCCCGTGGAGTGGTGGAGCACTCACTCCGTGTTTCCAGTTTGTATACTCCACTCCTACTCCCCCAGCTCAGCAAAGCAAGTCATATTTCTCAGGATCTGTCCTCTTTAGGAGCCTGGGAGTGGGGAGGGGGCCGGAGGTAATGAATATTTAATATACTTTTGTCCTACTCCTAAAGCTTTGCTTTGTTCCTTCCTACTCAGTGTTCCTGCTTGAAAACCTCCTAACTCCCCCTTCATCGACACTGTTTTCCTGAGCACTTTCACCTTCTAACAGGGTGGAGGCTTTTCTTTTTTTTAAAGATTTCATTCATTTATTTGAGAGAGAGAGAGAGCAAGCAGGGGGGAAGGGCAGAGGGAGAGGGAGAGGCAGGCTCCCCACTGAGCAGGGAGCCCGATGTGGGACTCGATCCCAGGACCCTGGGATCATGACCTGAGCCTAAGGCAGATGCTTAACCGACTGAGCCACCCAGGTGCCCAAGTGGAGACTTTTCCTAGGATGTGTCCTGTTTATGGTCTGCCTCCTCCTGCTGGAATTTAAACTCCACTAGAGTGGGTGGTTTGGACTGTCCTGTTCGGAGATGTGTCCCAAGTGCCTTGAACCTGACACACAGTAGGTGCTCAATAAATATGTATTTATTGAACATACAAAAAGCTAATGTTCCAATTCTAAAATCATCACAAAAGCCCTTTACCGTATTTACAATTCTGTCCTTACTCTTGGGAGACTGTGTGCCCTCCCGTGTCTACGCCTAAGTTCCCAGCTCCTCTGTCCTCAGCCCCAGCTCCCGGCCCAGGACCATCCTACTCTCTTCCCCTGTATGCAGCTGACCCGGCTTTGAGGCCAGCGGGGGCCCTCCCCCTGCCCCAGTACCCTTGGTCACCTCAGTCTGCTCTGCCCCCTCCCTGTACTCTTGTAGGAATTTCTTTCTGAATTACCTGCTAGACTCTATTCAGACATTGTCCTGGATGGTAATATGACATTTCATGCGTCTTAAAAAAAAAAATCTCCCCAACTAGATTATCAGCTCCTGAGGTACCCACTGTACGTACTCCGGAGATACTCAGTGAAAAAATAGTCCAAAGAATAACACTTGGATGGGCACATATGATGTGCTAGGGACTGTTCTAGCTGCTAGATAAGCTCATTGAGCCCACAAATGGCCCCATGAGGTTGATAGTCTTATGATCTTTATTTTACAAATGGGTAAACTGAGGCACAAGGAGGTTAATGAACTTGCTAGGAAGCAGCAGAGCCAGGATTGTCCAGTTCCAGGACCAGGGGCTCACTAAGTGGATGTGTTAACATTGGCACTGTTCTTTGCTTTTTTTTTTTGCCTCCGATCATCGAGGAGGGTGAAAGGGCTGCAGGTGACGCCGCAAGGGTGGTGTCATCCTGAAGGTGCCACCGAGCAAGCCAGCAAGCCGACTCTCTGAGTGTCAGGGGCTGACCACAGGTGGTAGTTGCACCTTGGCTTGTCTTTCTGAGCCTCCCTTTCCACAGCTGTGGGGACAGCAGACTTACTGCTTTTTCTCTACCTCACTGAGTGGGGATGGCTGCTGACTTCTGTGCTGGGTGGTGGTTCTGGATTCAGGAGGAGGATCGGAGGTTGGTCACAGGCTCCTCCCGGAAGGGCAGTGTGTGTTTGTGTGTGTGTGTGTGTGTGTGTGAGAGAGAGAGAGAGAGAGAGACCTGGGACCTTAGTGTGTGGGTTCAGGCAAGTATGGACAGGTGAATTATAGTTAAGGAGAACCTGGGGGTTAAGAAGCTGTCACTAGGGGTGCCTGGGTGGCTCAGTTGGTTGAGTGTCTGCTTCAGCTCGGGTCATGATCCCAGGGTCCTGGGATTGCATCCTGCATAGGGCTCCCTGCTCAGTGGGGAGCCTGCTTCTCCCTCTCCCTCTGCCCCTCCCCCTGCTTGTGCTCACTCTTGCTCTCTCTGTCAAATAAATAAAAATCTTAAAAAAAAAAGAAGCTGTCACTACTGTCCCCCTGGGACCTGTGGGAAAATTTCAGAGAGGGAGAATGTTGTCACAGAGTCACTGCCTGCAGACTGCACCATATAGGAGGCCCCTGGCCATCTGGCCTGGGCTGATGTCTGTCACCCATTCCCCACTTCCAGCACCTTAGATGTTGTAGCTGTTTTGTACTACTTTTCTTTCTCTCTCTTTCTTAATAGCTTTTTAAAAAAATTTTTTTTGAAATGACTTTAGGTTTACAGAAAATTTGCCAAAATAGTTCAGCTTCCTCTAACATTAACATCTTACGTAACCATGGGATATTTGTCAAAACTAAGAAGTTAACACGGGTACAGTACTATTAACTGAACTGCAGATTTTATTCCGACCTCACCGGTTTTTCCACTAATGTCCATTTCCTGTTCCAGTATCCAATCCAAGAGCCCACAGTTATTTAGTATTTTGCATGCCTTTTAATTCTCTGAATTCACTGGGCTCACTCCCGTCCATTTGCCTTTGAGCCTGTCATTTCCTTGGTCTACAGTAACTTTCCTATTCATGGCAAACTCTTATACATCCTGCAGCAACCCTTCTGTTGGGTCAGAAATAATGTGGGGCATGCTAACTCTCCCTGAAGCATTAGGTTTGTATTTTCCTCTAAATTTAACTTTAGATGATTTAACATCTAAAGTTTAACATTTAGATGATTGGAAGATAAAGATATAAAAGACTAGGGAGGGAGAAGTGTCCCTTCTGGAAATTATTCTAGATTAAGATTAAGGAGTCCTATCAACCAAGGGCAACATGTGGGCCTGGTTGGAATCCTCCTTCAACCATATCAATTACTCAAAAAAATGTTTTCTGTAGGCAATGGGGGAAATTTAAATATTGTCTAAGTATCAGATGATATTAAGGACATGCTGTTAATTTTTTTAGGAGGATGATGGTATTGTGGAATATTTTTGAAAAACCCTATCTCTTAGAGATTCATCTTGAAATTTTTAAGGCTAGAATGATCTGGTGTCTGGGACTGGCTTTAAACTTCTCAGCCCCTTCCCCAAAAGTGGGGAGGCAAATGACATAAGAATGGGGATATGGTGGTAATTGTTGATGCACGGTGATGGGTACATGGGATTCATTATACTACTCTCTGTACTCTTGTGTATATTTGAACACTCCAATAATGACAAAATACATCTCCATCCGACCTCTCCATCCCCTACCAGTCTAGCCCTCCCCCAGTAACGAATATTGGTTTTTATGCATGACTCTTTATGCAAATACTAATATATATTATGTCTCATTCCCTTCCCCCACCATTTTTTGGCACCTTGCTACTGGTACATTCACCTTTTCCCATCTTTATTGTATGCAGTAGGCAGAATAACGCCTCCCCCCACAAATGTCCACATCCTAATCCCTAGAACCAGTACATATGTTACTTTACATGGCAAAAGGGACTTTGCAGATGTGATTAAGGTTAGGAGCTTTGAGATGGGGAGATTATCCTGAATTATACAAGGGAACCCAGGCTCTTCACGTGAATCCTTAAAATCAGAGCTATGGTCCTGGCTGTCGTCTGAGGGAGATGTGACAAAAGGTCAGAAAGACAGGACAGTGCTGGCTTTGAAGCTGAAGGAAAGGAGCCCCAAGCCAAGGAATGAGGACGGCCTCTAGCAGCTGGAAAAGGCAAGGAAATGAATTCTCCCCGAAAGCCCCCAGAACTAGGAAGGCAGCCCTGCTGACACCTTGATTTTAGTGCAGTGAGACCCATGTGTCGGACTTCTGACCTCTAGGAAACGCAGTATAATAAATGCGTGTTTAAGTGTGTCATAATGTGTCACAGCAGCAATGGAAAATGACTACCTTCTGTCCCGGAGCTCTCTCTGTGTCAGGACAGGTCGGAGCAACATTAGCTCCTCACATTACACACTGGCTCTGAAGTCTGACGGATCTGGGCTGGAGTCCGGGCTCTGTCACATACAGGCTGTGCGGTTCTGGGCAAGTCCTGTCACCTCCCCGAGCCGGTCTCCTTGTCTGTAATAAAGGGCACCTGGGGGGCTCGGTCGGTTGAGCGTCTGCCTTTGGCTCAGGTCATGATTGCAGGGTCCTGGGATGAGCCCCACATCCGGCTTGCTCAGCGGGGAGCCTGCTTCTCCCTCTCCCTCTGCGCCTCACCCCGCTCGAGTCGGCTTCTCCCTCTGCCCCTTACCCTGCTCCTGCTCTCTCAAATAAATAAATAAAATCTTAAAAAAAAAAAAAAAAAGGGTAGTAATGAGAGCGCCTGTCTCATAGGCTTGCTTTGAGGGTTAAATCATAATAGCGCATGCAACACATCGAGCACAGAGCCTGGCAATAGTAAATGCACAAAAAAGGACAGCTGTTAATGATACTATGAACGGAATGATTATAACAGGGATCTTTCCCTGGATGCTCCAGGAGAGTGGCAGCCACCACTGCTCTCCCCCTTTATCCAAAGTTGAGGTTCCCTCCTTCCCACACTAAAGGCGGGTCAAGGGCACAATGGGACCCTGGCAGGTTCCTGTGCTGCTCCCTCACGGCATAGCTTCTCTGAGGGATGGGGACCTCCCGGATCCCCCTCAGTGACCCAGTAGTCAGCTTGGCGTGAGCTCACCCCCTCCTCAGGCCGGGCCCCTCCCAGGGGGTAGTTGTGGTTATTGGAAAGGTTTGCACTCTGCCTGTAACCGAGTGCATGTTCTGCCCTCTGGGGCTGCATGGGATGAGTTTGCTTCCCTTGCACACAGCGGCTCTTCTGCCTTTTAGATGGGTGTGGGGTGGCAGAAAGAGCATCGTAGGCTGGGTGTGTGTGGTGGGGGGCACTTACTTGCTGAGTGGCCCTGGGGTTATGTGAGTCTTTTCTGTTTTCATAATCTGTAGAAAAGGAACAAAACCACCTACGTTTCAGGATCATCTTGGGACCCTATGGAAACTATCCCACACATAGTAAAGTCCAGTAAATTCTGCTTCTCTTCTCTCCTGCTCTGGGCCACACCTTCTGGGTTCCTTAACTGCTCCACCCCCTCTGGCTACTACTGGGGAGTGCAGGGCGCTGACCTAGGGCAGGCCTCCAGGGATGGGCCTGCCATAACGGCCAGAACCTTCTTTTTTAAGATTTTATTTATTTATTTGACAGAGAGAGACACAGAGAGAGAGGGAACACAAGCAGGGGGAGTGGGAGAGGGAGAAGCAGGCTTCCTGCAGAGCAGGGAGCCCAATGTGGGGCTCGATCCCAGGACCCTGGGATCATGACCTGAGCCAAAGGCAGACGCTTAACGACTGAGCCACCCAGGCGCCCTATCACCCAGAATCTTCTGCTGGGGGAAGTCTGCCTTTAGCCCTTCCTACCCCGCTGTGGGCCTTCTCTCTGCTTTGCTTCCCGGCAGGAGCGGCCTCTTTCCTCTCTGGGGGAAGCACTGTCCTCTCTCACTGCTGACAACACACGGAGGCCCAGCCCAGCCCTCCCCTCTTCTCTGGCCTCACTGTGCTTGGGGGCAGCCGGAAACTCCTCTCCCTGCCACGCCAACCCACAGATGCTTTTACTCGGCATGGAAATGCTTCCTTCGTTTTAGCTCTGGCCCCGACCATCCCCTGGCGCCCCTGTCCTCGTGAACTTGTCCAGATCTGCAAATTTGTTTTCCCAAATTCATCGAGTCGCGGGAATGCGCTCTGGTCACACAACATGAGTGGAGCTCAGCCCACACTTCTCTGTCCCCGTCACCTTGCTGGCTTGTACACATCTGTTCCTGCCACATACACTCTCAAGTGTCTCCCCAGCTCCTTCCTTGTCTCTAGTACCTGGGCTGTCTCTCCCTCCAGCAGACAGGAACAGTCCCAGGAAAACCAAAAGTTGGAGGGGACAAGGGAAGATGGGGGGAGGGAGATCTCATTTCCTTTTTGGCCCATGAGGCCAGCTGGGGAGGGTGTTAGACACTGTGCATGCATGTGAGCGCGCGCGCGCGCGCACACACACACACACACACACACACACACACACACACACAGTGTCCTGCCTCCCATGGCATGGGGTTCGCTGTGGCTGGAGTAGCCAGCTTTCTGAGGCAAAAGTGGTTAACCCAGAGATTACTGTACTTTTTCTCCCAATTTAAATTTAAGATGAACAAACAAACAACCCCCTTTGGAACAAAGAGTCTTAAACCACCACTGACACAGAAAACCGGGCTTCTGAATTGAGACCTGCGCTGTCTCTCCAGGCCTGGCAGACCCCATTCATTCCTTTTTTATCCTCCACTTCCTCAGGGTGAAACCCAATTCTGGAGGGCCCACAGTGTGTGGCGCACCTCCCCCCACAGCCCCCTGGATTCTGGGCTGTTTCAAGAGCCCACAGGCACCCTCCCCCTCTGGCCCTGGGCACTTGCTCTTTCCTCAGCCTGGATCCCTTTCCCCCAGGAGCCCTCCTTCTTTTGGACCTCTGCTATTGGATGGCTTCTCCACTTTACAAATGACACAGCCCGGCCCAGCCCACCCATTCCCTATGCTCCTCCCCGGCTTTGTTCCCTCCATCACCCTGTCACCACCTGCCCTGGTGCCCATTGATTTGTTTTGTCTTTGTCTCCTTCCACTTGAATGTAAACTTCACAGAGACAGTGGCAGTTCCTTTCACTTGCTGCTCTATCTCTAGGGCCTAGACCAGGCCTTCAGTGGGTGTTAATGCATTTTTGTTGAAAAGGAAGGGAGTGCTTCATATGTGTGGATGGATGTGACTTGCAGCGGAAGCCTCTGGGCTGGGACAGCTGGGCCCCTGGATAAGGACATTGTCAAGGGAGAAAGGGCCCCCCTTGGCCTCCCTCTGAGGGCTAAGTGGTCACCCACTATCCAGGCAGGACACAGAGTGGGGAGGGCCGGTGAGTGGGACTCCCCAGGAAGCCATGCTAGGCCTGGCCAGAGGTGAGGGGTCCCTGGCTCAGCAGCCAGCCATTCCTGCCTGTCCCTTCCTGTGCAGTGAGTCAGCCAGCCTGGGGAAGTGCGCCAGGGAAGTGGCCCCTGTCAGGAGTATAGCAGGGTTAGGGGTCAACAAAACAAGAGCTTGCTCATCTACCCCTCCCACTCTGCCCATCGGAGGTGCCTTTTCTGTATTTCCCATCTCTGTCTTGATCAGCGTCTATCTGGTATGGGTTGAATTGTTGCCCCCAAATTCATATGTTGAGGTCCCCACCTCCTAGTACCTCAGAATGTGACTGCATTTGGCAATCAGGTCATTGCAGATATAATCAGTCAAGTTCAAATAAGATCATACTGGAGTAGAGCAGTCCCCTAATCCAATATGATTGTGTCCTCATAAAAAGAATGCTATGCAGATAAGGAGGAATTTTGAAGACATCATGCTAAGTGCAATCAGCCAGACACAAAAGGACAAATATTATGCGATCCCACTCAGGATAGAATAGTCAGACTCATAGAGACAGCACACAGAGTAGGGGCTCCCAGAGGCTAGGGGAGTGGGGAATGGGGAGTTAGTGTTGAATGGGGACAGAATTTCAGTCTGGGAAGATGCAAAAGTTCTGGAGATGGACGGTGGTGATGGTTGCCCAACATAGTAAATGTGCTTAATGCCACTGAACTCTGCTTCAAAATGGTTGAAATGGTAAAATTTTTTGTTATGTGTGTTACACACACACACACACACACACACACACACACACACACACACGAAGGCCCTGTGAAGAGAAAGAGACATGGATAAAGGGAAGACATTGTGAAGACACAGGGAGAACACCATCTATAAGCCAAGGAACACCAGTGATGGTTCACTAACCACCAGAAGCTGGGGGACAGGCATGAGATGCTGTCCCTCACAGCCTCTGCAAGAAACAACCCTGCACACATCTTCCTCTCAGACTCCTGGTCCCTGGGACCATGACATAATACGTTCCTGTTGTTCAGCCCCCTGGTCTGTGGTAGGTT
Source organism: Halichoerus grypus (assembly GCF_964656455.1). NCBI lineage: Eukaryota > Metazoa > Chordata > Mammalia > Carnivora > Phocidae > Halichoerus > Halichoerus grypus. The sequence goes on along the minus strand of NC_135717.1, from coordinate 82,499,589 downwards.
CTGGCAGCCCCAGGAAACGGATACAGTACCTCTCCTGGCCGGTAATTCTTCCTCTCCCGGTCCCTCGAGTTCTGGAATTTAAGCAGAAATGAGAAGAGGAGCTGGTTTGTGAAGATTCTTCGGCTTTTGGCTTTCTTTCATTCCATCTATTCTCTTGGTTGCTCCTTTCCTCTGCCACCTCCTCCCCCTTCTCTATAGTCCCCACACAATATGTGAACAGTTACTTGTTCAGCATCTTCTCTCTCACTAGACTGTAGGTCCGGGAGGCAGGGACCTTTTGTGCTCATTCAGGGCTGTGTCCCCAGTGCCTGGTCCTTTGGAGCACTCAGTACACATTATAAATGAATGAATTCTGTAGAAGGGGAAGGAATGAGTCTTGTCTCCCCACCACCACGCCACCCCCCGCCCCTGGCCCAGTCAGACATGCTTTGACAAAATGTCTGTGCTTATAATAAGCAGGGACAGTAGAGTCCCCCTCATGACCATGCCAGATGGTTGGACCTCTCCTGGGTGGGGAGGATGCTACCACAGGAAGTGATGAGGGCAAGCCAGGGACCTCATAGACAAAGCTGTTTCCTTAGGTCCACTCAACTCAAACCTGGACTTGTCCAGTAATAGAAGGCCAAGGAGAAAGGCTTCCCATGTTATGTCAGGCAGAGTCTGGAGCCGGATTGGGAGAGAAAAGCACTGGGTGGATATTGGACTACACATTCCCCTTTCTCTTTCTTACTCCTGCCCTGCTCTGCTTCTCTGCTGTGGGAACAAAAAATAGGGGTGGGGGCAAGAATTAGAAGGAAACCAAAGTCCTCTCTTCATCTTTGATTCATAGATTCGATGAATATTTATGGACCGACAATGTGCCTGATACTGTGTTTAGGCCAAAGATGGAGAGATGAAGAGAGTCAATCCCCAACCTCGAGGAGCTCAGAGCCCGAACAGGGAGGTAGACCAGCAAACCGTCCCAGAACAAGACCACAGCTGCTAGGATGGAGTCTATGGAGGAGGCTGTGGGAGCCCAGGAAATGCTCTGAGTGTGGGACTTGGTCAAGGCTGCACAAAGGAGGTGCCATCTGAGAAAGGCCTTGAAGGATGAATGGGACTTTGATGTGGAAAGAAGGGGAGAGCTTGGGGAGTAGGGAAGGCATAATGTAAGCAGAGGGAATAGCACCTGACAAGGCAGGAAGTCAGGAGAGGGCCTTGTAGGTCTGGGGTAGCGGGCTTGGGAGTGGCGGTGGTGGGCGGCACTAATGGGAATCCCTGTTGTAGGGAGAGAGTGTGGCCAGAGTGTACCGGACTCATGAACTTGGGCTTGCTCCTGAGAGCGAGAGGGAGTGAAATCTGGCTGTGCGCGTGTGCATGCATGCGTGTAACTATGTGGGCTGGTTATTTTCTCTTTGCCCTGCTTCCTGCTAGCCCACCCACTCTCTACCCTCTTCTCAACTTCTCTATAGGCTGCTTCACCTACGCTCCCTGACCCCCTGTTGGAAGGCGGGAGGAGAGATGGGTTGGGGTTATCCCCCTGCTGCCTTGTCACATTCCAGGCAGCGGTGGCGTCCCTCTGCCACCATACCTCTGGTTTTCCTTGGCTCTGGTAACTTGGCTTCCTCTCTCTGTCTCTCGGGCCTAGGAAGGTGGAGGCTTCCCATGGGGCTAGTCCCCAGGTGCATCTCCACCCCTGGTCGGTTCACTTTAGAAAACCCCTGCAGGTGTTCCCTCTGTTTCTCTCCAGCAGTCTGCCTGATGGGGTGTGGCTTAGTCAGCATTTGGTGGGGAAAATAGCCCTGATGGTGTAGACTGGGTTGGGGAGAGACGGTCTCAAGGGTGCTGGTTAAGACACTTTTTTCTTGAGAGAGAGAGAGCACGCGCACACACACACACACACCCACACCCACACCCACACACGTGTGTGTGTGTGAGGGGAGGGGCAGAGGGAGAGAGAGAGAATCCCAAGCAGGCTCCACACTCAGCATGGAGCCCAATGTGGGGCTTGATCCCACAACCCTGAGATCATGACCTGAGCCAAAATCAAGAGCCGGATGCTCCACCGACTGAGCCACCCAGGTGCCCCTGGTTAAGACACTTTTAATGTCGGGGTGAGAGATGAGGGGCTGGCACTGTGGCAGTTGCCATGGGATGGAGAGAAGGGGCTAGAGCTGGGAGGCATTTCTGAATCGGAACTGTCAAGTTTTGGTGACTGACTGGGTACATGGGGGAGGTGAGCGGAAGGGAAGGATGACCCCCAGGACCTGCTTGGAAGACAGAAAACATCGGTCCACAACTGCTGCACAACCAGCCATAAAATCTGCTATTTCCAATCCAAATGCAGGACTGTGAAGTTTTGCTTAACCTCTCCTGTCTTGAAAACACCTAAGTACCTCAGAGGCTGTGGTTTAGATACCAAGAGGACAAAATTGTTATCCAACCAGAGGTGGTTCGAAGAACCAGAGACAAAGCCACGTGAGTCAAGTTAAGGTGGATGACATGTATCGTTCACTTTTATGCATGTGCATTGTCAGGCCACTGAGCATCCACTCACCCTTCATTGTCAGGCCACTGAGCATCCATTCATCCTTCATTGTCAGGCCACTGAGCATCCACTCACCCTTCATTGTCAGGCCACTGAGCATCCATTCACCCTTCGGGGGTAAAAGAGCACCTCCCTGTGCTTTAAGAACCAGCCCCTCCCCATTCTGGCACTTATGCTTTGGGTGGGATTGATCCCCACTCTGTGAGTCAGCCCGATTGGCCAAAGCCGTGGTCTGTCTTCAAGGCCACAGTGATGAGTGTGGGAGGGGCCTGGGCTCCAACCAGAGCCAATGAGACTTTCTGGAAGAGAGGTGGGGGCTCCTCCCCCACAGCCTGGAGCCTGGAAGCATAAACACTGCAACCGCTGTCTCCATTTTGTCATAGGGGGCCTGAGATGCCAGCTCAGGCAGGAGATCAAAGCTGAGCTGAGACGGAGAGAAACCAGGGTTTTGTGGTCGTGTAAACCCCAGTCAGGCTACACTGGAAACAGCCCAGCCCTGCTGCTGGACTTTTCAGTTTGTGAGCTCATATTTGGTTTCTGCCTTTTTCTTTTTCTTTTTTGGTCACTTGCAGCTGAGAGAGTCCTAGAAGAAACGGTAGTCATCATCAAATTTTGTCTTAGATTCGAGTTATTTAGAGACAGTGCCTCAGGGGCGCTTGGGCGGCTCAGACAGTGAAGCATGTGGCTCTTGATCTCAGCTCAGGGCTTGATCTCAGGGTTGTGCGTTCAAGCCCCATATTGGACTCCACACTGGGCATGGAGCCTACTTAAAAAAAAATTGAGGGGCGCCTAGGTGGCTCAATTGTTAAGCATCTGCCTTCGGCTCAGGTCATGGTCCTGGGGTCCTGGGATTGAGTCCCGCATCGGGCTCCCTGCTCAGCGGGGAGTCTGCTTCTCCCTCTCCCACTCCCCCTGCTTGTGTTCCCTCTCTCGCTGTGTCTCTCTCTGTCAAATAAATAAATAAAATCTTAAAAAAAAATTGAGACAGTGTCTTGTGGCAAGTGTAATGGGATTCGGTGAGACTATCACAATTCCCCACTTGGACGAGCTCCTTCCATCTCAGGTCCATGTTTGTGAAATAGTGCCGGTCACACCTGCCTGTTTTGAAGGTTAAGTGAGAAAGGGAAAGAAAAACTGTAAGGTGCTTTCAAAATTTTAATTACTGCTATTTTATTATACGTTCCTTGTGGGCAGGCACTAAAGTGCTTTCTGTTTTTATACATACCACAGAGACTGCTGAAGCCTCACACAGAGCAGGTGGTCAGTAAGGCTCTGAGAGCTTTGTTTGAATGGCACTGAATGTTCTTCCTGCTTATTCTCTGAAGACTATAGGTGAGGAAAAATGGAGTCACAGAGAGACAAATGATGAAGCCATATGCCAGGAACAGACTTGGGAATCCTGTCTCCGAACTCAGCTGAGGC